>NC_056729.1:1749439923-1749697137 GCF_019279795.1 Protopterus annectens
AACATGGACAATGACAGAGTCATATTTGTACTTATTGTGGAGTGACTTGAGTGCATGCATTATGTGGTGGATCCTGACACCCGACAGGCAGCTGACAGTAACTTTCTCCTTGTTTAGCCTAGTGAGTGGAACATCAGTGTGCCTGACTATAGAGTTCAACTATGACTAGAGTGTTGGGTACGCTGTTATGCCTTATGGGCTGTGGTTGAGTGGCACACTGAGTTTGTGGGCTATGTGTCATTTGGGCTGTGTTGGGGGGTTGAGGTTGCATGCATTTCTGCTTTGGAGGTCTCTGTTGCTTGAGCAGATCTTTATTGAGAGTCTCCGTGAATGTAGGTGTGTGTTTTGTGTTGCTATGTGTGTGTTTTGGTGGTGTAGGTTTTGATGTACTATGTGATGAGTGTGGTGTGATGCAAGTGTTTACCCTCTCCTCTTGACTGTCTTGTCCAGTCTTGGGTGAAGAGAGCTTTGCTTCCAGTTTGGCTATATAAGTGCATCTCTCACAGGTTGTAGTGTTGGGTGGTAGGAGGAGAGGGTTGTCTGTGTACATGAGCCAGTTGCTGCATTGCCCCAAGATGCCCGGATTCATCAGGTAAACAGGAGAAAACACTGGGACCCTTAGACATGCCTGGATAGGTGCTTATTTATTAAGTACTAAAAACTATTTTCCTCTAGACAAGTGAGGAAAGTTGAGTGTTGTAGTAATTTGTAGCTTATTTAGTGCTTACAACAAGTTCTGAACAAGTGCTGAGCTCAAAGAAAGAGATTTGAGTGCTAAAACTAAAAAAACATATATATATATATATATATGTATGTGTGTGTGTGTATATGTAGATATATATTTTGAGTTTTGTATGTGTATATATATATATATATATATATATATATATATATATATATATATATGTGTGTGTGTGTGTGTGTGTGTGTGTGTGTGTGTGCGTGTCTGTATATCTGTAGACATCCATGTATATATATATATATATATATATATATATATATATATATATATATATAGGGTGCATTCAAAGATTAGGTCCACACTCTCTAACTCTCCTTCCTCCACAGCACTGTTCTGCCTTACTATAACCTAGACAGGTTTCACATGTGGACACAGCCTAACATTAGGGGGGTGTATATAGGGACAGATTTCAGGTAAGCTTATTGCACACCTATGGTGTTTGTGCATGCTACATTACATGTTAACATGATTGTCCTGCAAGTGATGGGGTGGTCTCAAACTCATGTGTCTATCATAATGGCATTACTTCCACCACCAGCTATTTGCCACGTTAATATACATGTCTTGGGGTACAGAACACACAGTATGATGGCTTACATCTTGTCATTCAGTCCTGATCTTCACAGTTGACAAGTATGGCCCACTGCCCATTCTACTGTCCATAGCACTTGTTCAGCAGGACATCATTACAACAACTCCTGATGGCATATACAAATCTTTCCACATCTTCTATCCTTTTGTTATAGACCAAGTACTACATTTGATTACATGCATGTATGTTTCACATACCTGTTGTAGTATTCTCCTCTCTTCTGAGTACACTTTTATGTGTCCCCTTAGTTATGTAGGGTTTTTTCTAGGTTTAGTTGGTTTAGATACTTTTTTTCCCTGTTTGCTTGTTTGTTTTCTCTCTCTCTCTCTCTCTTTCACTCCACTACAGGGATTGAGCAGCTTTGAATAGATTGCAGCATGGATTTTGTAGGTGATACACACGATCAGGTGATGGCCTCTGCACCAGTCAGTGTTCACCACTTGCTACCTGCATGCATCCAGCTGTGTAGTACTTCCAATTACACTGTCATGGCAACTCACGACTATAAATTACTACATCGTGTGGTTGTTGTCCCTTTATCTTTCCTGTATGAAAGATATCCTTCCTGTTTGTGGGCAGCAGTGTTACAGATAGCAGGTAGCAATACCTCTTACAACAGGACTTGCAGACACAGGCCAACTGCATATTCTATAAGGCTCCAGACCTATGGACAGTGTGAGTAGTGTTGTTTTATGCATTGTATACCACTAGTTTTATAGGTGTGTGTACATACTAATTTAGCATGGAATGCAGTCTGTCTGCATAGCTCTCAACTGTGGGCCTATCCACATGATGGCCAGAGGATTGGCTGTTATGTTTTGTCTGTTCACCACACAGGTCTTGTCTCAGATATATCAGTGGCATTCTGTCTGTTGAGTGCTATCAGTACATGGCTACATCCATTTGTGTTTCTGACTTCATATTCTTGAATAAGGGCATGTTGCAAACAATCCTGTAACACCAGCAACTTTCACAGTGTATAACAACAATATTGCAAATATGGCCCTGTGTTCCAGCCTCTGTCCTCCACCTATATACCAGGCTTTGTCCATATGTCATGCAGTAAGAGGTTGTTAAGTAGTGGCCTATCATTATGTCATGCTGGCATTCCTGCCATCATTCCAGTGATGTTGTGGACCACCACACATATTGTGGGGTAGGGTCCATATATATGTGGGCTACAGCTGGACAAAACATGCATGTTCTTGTACAGTCTAGAGGTCAGTGTATATGTAACACTGTTATATGCCCTTGTAAGTCATTCTATGAGGGAGGGGTATGCACCATTTCTAACCTAGGCTGTTACAACATGTGAGGGATATCAGTAGTAAGACACATGAAGGTATATGGCTGTACATTTTCATACATTTCACCTTGGGAACATTGGTGGGCTAGTGCTTACTGTCTTACAGACAGTTCTGTTTGTCAGTGTGATAGTGATGTTTTAAGTTAAGCATGGTTATGTAACAGATACATCTTCATTGTGACAGCTTAATTCTTTCCCCCCAGGGGTTGAGTACAGAGTGTAATTGGAGGCTGCTGAACTCCATCTGTAATTAATTAGTGCTGATTGATTCTTATCTTCAGGTCAGTGTTTCTTTACTGTTGTACTACTTGTAGGCCTTGGCCTGGACAGCAGCATATGTTATGCTTTCAGATTACTGAAGTAAATGTTTTGCTTGAGAGTTGCATTACTCAGTTAGTATGTATTTCAAACACCTAACTGCTATATGAAATGGCATATACAACTGAAATAATACACAAATAAACATTTCTTATGTGTGCAAACCTGTATGTGGTGTCATGTCCTTTGACTTCTCTGTGGGTGCATGTTTCATACAATAATTGTCTTTTGTATGAGAGAATCAAACAGTATCCATTTTAAAAGGTGGCAACTGTAGGAATACTGGCTGTTTGATATGCTGTGCACCCTATAAATATACTCTTCTTATACATATCTGTACGTAGTAATATATGTATATGAGTGTATGTGTATATAAATATATATCTATATCTATATACATATATATATATATATATATATATATATATATATATATGGATATATGCATATATATGTGTGTGTGTTTGTGTGTGTGTGTGTGTGTGTGTGTGTGTGTGTGTGTGTGTGTGTGTGTGTGTGTGTGTGTGCATGTGCATGTATCATTGTAATGTTTACTGCTTCACATTATACATTCCGTATGGTACGCAGACTGTTCTGCATGATATGTTATTGATATCCTGACATCGTACAGCTGAGATGGATTATTGTTAACTTCTTGTGGTTATGTTGTGTAGGGTCCTGGGTATGAGACTTGCAAGTGTTGGTATTGTGTTGCAAAGCAGATCTGTTCAGCTGTGTGGGAGGGGATGATATCAGTAATTACAAGAGGTACTTAAATTAGGCCCCCTTCACCCCCATTAACAGTGCCTTTGGTCATATATGTATTTGTTGTGTTCTTTTATCTATCTATCTATTTATCTATCTATCTATATGTATATAAATATATATATCTTTTTACATATATATATATATATATATATATATATATATATATATATATATATATATATATACATATATATATATATATATATATATATATATAGATATGGTTCTCCTTCACAAGATCGAATATATGAATACTCGAAACTCATAAGCCCGAGCCCAAAATCTCGAGTATTCATATACTCGAAATTGTGAAGCGGCACAAAAGGAAAGTAAAAAACACTTTTTCCTAATGTTTTTGCAGGCCCCCCCACTTAAATATACCAAATTGCCAAAGATTCCAAAGACAACCACAAAGCATTCTATAACTATGTCAAGAATCTAAATGGCAATGCTCAGATCTGCTCTGAGCTAAAACAGAATGGCATTAAATATACTGATCCGAAGGATATTGCCAATATCCTGGCAGATCGATTCAGTGCCAACTTCACCCCCCTCTCACCCCCTAAATGGCCCATCTCAATACCGGAAGATTGCCAAATTCCAGTAATAATGGCCACACAGGTACAAAACGCACTCTCTAAAGCCAAGAATACAGCATCCATGGAACAAGATGACATCCCGGGCTGTGTACTACATGAACTACAATATGAACTGGCACCACACCTAAGTGTCATGTTTAATCATAATGTCAAAAAATGTGAACACAAGACCAAGAATCACCAAAATCCACGGCCACAGTACCCAAATCTTCAAAAAATGTGGTCAGAAGCAGTAAGTTAAGAACAGCACATTTATTGGTACGTAATCTGAATCACACCAAATAGCAGCAAACAATAAACCAAGCGCTTTTGCTCGGTTATTACCGAGCTTCTTCAAGGTTAAAAAATCTGTTGTGTAGTCAGCCATGTTAAATACTAAATGCAACATCACATGACATACCCCCCCCATGTGAATCATCCCTAATCAGTTTCTTAAAAATACAGTGTGTATAAACTTTCCTTAAATATTAAATATATATTCCAATCCAAGAATCAAACTCAACTTTAAATTCAGTAATGCCAGAAATGAAAATATATAATATATTACAACACATGTAAAAACACATAAAAAATAATAAAATAAATGGTAATGAACATGACAATAATAAATATTAAACTAAACCATGAAAGTAAATAAATGTAACATCTTCATTACCAATACAGCACATGGTAACCAAACTAAGGCATTAGGCTGAACTGCAAGTACATCCAATACCAGTGTGTTTAATGGGGAAATTTAAGCAGTCTACAAGAACCCCTGTTATACTCGTGCCCTTCTTAATTTGAGCACACTGTTTATATTCAAGGCGTCATTCATGCCCGGTGGTCTAATTGCGTCCAGTCTAAGCTGCCAAAACAGTTCCCGATACTCCAACCTAGCTTCCCAGTTCCCTCCCAATGGGTCGGGTGTCACTTGTTCTAGAATTGCAAACTTAATTTGTATATTTTCACATAGTTGTGAATGCTTAAAAAAAGTCATTGGTCATTTTACTCTTACTAATATCATATTGATGTTCATAGACTCTTTTTCTAAAAAGCCTTTCTGTCTTGCCTACATAAAAACTGTGACAATGTAGGCAGATTCCCAGGTATACCACTCCTTTGATGGCACAATTAAAGTATTGTTTAAACTTATATCTAAAATTTCTGGAAGGGATGGAAATAACATCTTTATTCAACATGAAGGCACATTGGTTACATGAACCACATCTCTGGGTACCCTTCTTCATTCTAGTGGACTCATTCTTAACAGCCTTATTTTTCTCAAAAAATTCTTTCATATTCATTCCTCTTTTTCTAATGAAACCTGGCACTGAAGAGATGAGATGTTTTATATCTTCATTCACTGAAATAATGGGCCAATACTTTAAGATGACCTGTTCTATTACCTGAGAGTCTGAAGAATATGTATATGCAAAACTGTTCTTAAATTTGGAGGTGTTGTTTAATCATAGCCTTACCTCAGGTTTCGTGCCCACTGAGTGGCGCAGAGCTACAGTTATCCCAATCCACAAGGGGGGATCCACCTTGGATCCCGGAAACTACCGTCCCATCAGTCTGACAAGCCTTATCTGCAAGGCCATGGAGCATATTATCATGGAACTTATAAACAAAGACATTGGCAACCTTCAAACACTGGACCCCACCCAGTTTGGGTTTGTGAAGGGCCGATCTTGTCTCCTGAACCTGACTGACTTCTTTGAATCAGTCTCCAGAGCCATGGACAAGGGTAAGGTGGTCCACACAGCCTATCTATACCTTGCCAAGGCCTTTGACACCATCCCCCACTCTGGAATCATAGATAAACTTACTAAGTTGGGCATTAATCCCTATGTCACCCAATGGGTTGCTAAATGGCTTACTGATAGAACCCACACTGTAAAAGTAGCCAACTCCAAATCCAGCTCCAGACAAGTGACAAGTGGAGTACCTCAGGGTTCAAGTCGTGGGGCCGCTCTTGTTTGGCATCTACTTCTCTGAAGTACAGGTCAACACTAAGGACTCTTAACAAAGTTTGCAGATGACTGCAAACTGGGAGCCATTATTGAATCCACAAATGATGTGGATACTCTACAAAAAGGTCTTACAGAAACAGATGCTTGGTACCAGAGCCATGGGCTCAAGCTCAATGCCAAGAAATGTATTGTTATCCCCTTTGGGGAAAAAAACATGTATCCATGAATTACCATATAGGTGGCAGTACACTAAACACAGAAAGTGTGATAAGAGACTTAGGGACACAGGTGGACAGTGGTCTCACCTTTGATAACCACATCACCACAACAGTCAGGAAATCCTTCTATGTAGCACACCTCATCACGAAGGGCTTTTCATCCAGAAAAAAGGAGGTCATTGTCCCACTGTACTCATCCCTCATTAGACCCATTATAGAATACAATGCCCCATTTGGTATGTACCTCTCAAGACATCTGCAACAACTGGAAAGGCCTCAGAAATACCTCACTAAAAGAATCACAGGCCTAAAGCAGATGCCCTACGCTGACCGCCTTAAAAAACTCCAGCTATACTCTGTTGCATATCGCCTACTCAGAGGCGATCTCTGCTTAACATACAAGGCCCTGTCAAACCCAGAGCTGTTGGACATGCTACACTTAAAGAAATCCCAATCCCTCAGAGCCACACGCTCCAGGGATCTAAACCTTGTCATCACAATAAACAAAACATGCTGGAGGGATAGGTTCCTGACCCAGAGACTCCCCAGACTCTGGAATAGATTGCCCATACATGTCAAGCAGAGTGCCTCTTTGGACCGCTTCAAGAGGAACCTTGACGATTGGATGGGAGAAAGGAAATTCACCCCAGGGATCACGTCAGTCGCCCTGCTAGACAGAGGTCCAGGAAAGTAAATAATGTGGGAAGAAATAGCCAGGGAATTGTTATGGCTAGGCTTGTATAGGCCCTAGGTCTGATAGCCTAGTACCAGCCTATGAACCTATATATATGTATATGTTTATATATTTATATATATATATATATATATATATATATATATATATATATATATATATATATATAAAACATATGTCCATACATGTAGTGGAGTCATACCGCAGCACCAATATTCACAACCTCTAAGTGCAAGTGGATGTTGTGTATGTACTGCAGGTATACATGCAGAATTTTGCTACTGTAACAGGGGTTGTCTTAAAAGTAATGTTGTGTGGGATGTCACATCTGATATTGACATGTACGCCATTAGTTACTGACATACATCATTAGATTATCATAGTACAGTACCACACAAATCACAGTAATGATCCTGTGGAACATAGCAGAAATATGACCAATAAATGTGGATAGTCTGACACACTCTAGTCAGTCCAGAGGTACACCCAGCACCCCTTAGTGCAAGACGTGTGGACCAAGCCTGACAAAGTGGATGTTTACAGCTAGGTAAAAGGGATATCATTAAAATACTGCAATAGATAAGCTCACACAGTTTATACATTCACACACACCTGTCTGTCCTGACACATAATAACTGGAGGAGCAGAGGTCACAAGCCTACATACTACCCACTAGTTAGTGACATACATCTGTACAGCATCCCACTGCTTTGTCAGAAATACACAACAGTTATGGTGGCCCGGCAACACTACATGTGACAAATATCTAGATATAACATCACACTGGGTAAATACACTGAGCTGCCAGGCATGTCACGAAGCACTGTGCAAACTACAGGCAAACTGCCACAACACAGGCCCCCATTTTGTATGGGGGATTACACATGTACCTGCAAATATAGCCGGCTCTACAGGCATGTAACAGCATGGAGTAACAGACACATGTGTGAAAGTGCATACCCACAACCAATCTGAACACAGCAACAGTCAGATATGGTAAGCATACTTAATATTATAGTATATGGACTGTGTGAACAACACCATCCTCATATGTGCCACTCTCACATGAACCCTACATATACTGGGCCAATACACAGTGTATTCCGATGCCTGACTGAGGTATGGGACATGTGTTGGGCTGGCCCTACAAACATATACACCGATAGGGTACCATAAACTGCAGCACCATGCAACATTACATAGCACAGGACCAAGAACAATGACATCTACCACAGTCTGTACACAGGCCAAGGTACATATTCACATTACACACTCTGTCGACAATCACCATAAGTACACAGACCTTACTGCTGTACACACTACAACAGAATATCCAGGTTTTGTCCTCGGATATAAGGCCTACTATACATAACATGTCTAGCAGTCTGGTACCTCACTGGCTTGTTATAAGGTATGATGTCAGTAAATAATGATGTACTGAACATATGCACCTCTTACTGCATGACATATGTACAAATGTTGACAGAGTTGTGGCTGGAGGCACTAACACAGGGCCAATATTGACATGTTGCTGTGATGAACCCATACATTTACTGGTGTAACAGGGTTTGTTGTGACATATGTCAACTGAGGGATATGAAGTCAGTAACTCACATGGCTATCACCATGTACTGACTGCAATCCTCAGAGTATGCTACTGCATTTCTAAAGATAGGACATGTGTGAGTAACACAACACATGTAAGACTACAAACACTGGCCAATCTGCAGATAGCCCTACAGGTGGGAGTTTCCCCAACCACATAACACAGATATTAAATCATGTAGACCAGCCATATCCACACAAACCCTGTTAAATCAACATTACTTCAAATGTAGAAGAGCAAGACTTACATTCTGTCCTCATGTTTGGAACATCCTCCTCCTGTTTGTTGACCTGTCTCCACAATATATGTTGTAAGAGGTATATCCCATTACCCTCTGTGATGCTGTTTGTCAAACACCGACATGAAGTCCTGCTCACAGTGAATGAAAAGGGCCAACACCCACATGATGTTCTTAGTTATAGGAGTGTGTTTCCATGCAATTGGCTATGAGAATGATACCACAGCTGTTCCACATGCAATCAGCTAGTGGGAGACTGCAATTCGTGCACAGGCTATCAGCTGATCATGAGCATCACTTACAAAACACAAGCTGCTGCCTAAGCAAAGCAGGTGTACTTTTCCACATCCACCAGAAAGGGAGTGAGAGAGATAGATAGAGGAAAATTAAGAAATGAAAGGGGTAGGAGAGTAAGAGCTAAGCATGTTTGTGTCACACACTTACCAGTACTGGGTTTCAAACCTCTGCCTGACTATGTATTGCTATTGCATTTTTATGTAGTTATTGCATGCACCACAGAGCTTACATGTTGAAGAACTGTCCAAAGGTATCTTTGAAGGTGAGTGACATCAGCAACAGTGATAAAGGAGGGATAAGGTAAGTGTAGAACATGTCCCTGTCCACAAAAGCAGGTGTTAAGGAAGACACAACCACACTCTCTCAGGGACTCATGCACATTATCACAGTTGGCAGGGTCAGGATTAGAATTGCTAACTAACTAGTTTGCTACACTACAGTATTACGCACGTATCAAATGCGCCACAGAGGTTATCAGGCTGATATATGGGCAAAGGGTATGTCAAGGTGACTGGCATCAAAAGGCATGCTCCAGTAGGGCAATGGGAGGTGTAGTGAGTGTGAATGGCTTCCAAATCATTACTCTGCACACACACACAGGCACAGATTTGCCAGTACTGACATGCATGGAGTCATTGCATCACAGGTGTGTAGTAGTTGACTGTGCCAGTAGGCTTTACAAGGATAGGCAAAGGGTATACCTTGGCATCAGGCCATGTGACAATGGTCTGCAGTGTGGTTCGGGGGTGTAGTCCCTGGATCGGCCCACGCAGATGAGTATTGTATTCACCATCCACTCATCTGGGTTACTATTGTGGGTGGCCAGTGCTGTGCAATGTTTGCCATGTATGTGTTCTATATTCAATAACATGGACAATGTCTGGTTGTGCACATATCCCACATGCATGTTCTGTGACATGTGGAAGTGTACCTGGGGTGTCTGGGGCACGTTGTGTGGACAAATTGTTATCATCTGATGTGACATTCCTGACCTCATGTGGTGAGAACTGGTTATGGAACTAAGGTTGTGCCTGCACCTACATTGGCAGACTGATACAGGTATTCACTGGTGTTAGTGGCTTCTGTCCATACAGGGCATGTGTATAAGGCATGGTATTTCCATTGTGGGTTACATTTGCAGACTCTACAGTTGTTGCAGGCGTCCAGTGGGGAACATAGCAAAGGACCACTGTAAGTAATTATTTGCCTATTGAAGGAATGGAACAGGGTGCCATGTCCTCTGTAGTCCACTGTAATCACACTGTGGTTATGATATGTGTGCAATATGCAGGGAACTACCAATATAGTGGTTGTTGCCTAGCCAAGTGTTTTTGTATATGAGACATGGCTGGAGAGTGTTCTCTGTGTAATACAAGGGTTGCCTATATTGTTCACCAATCCATAATGTCTCATGTAGGTGTATGGATTGTCTACACCAGCCTCTCTGCTGTTTGACATTTGTTGTTCTTGTAAGGTGGACATTGTGACATATAGTAGGTTCTCAATATAAGAAATTTGCAAAACCCACCCCACAATGAGACCTGTTATTACACAATCACAGCCTCCTCCACATGGGATACTGATGACAAACACACACAAACTTGACAGTACCAAGATTCAAACCCCTAACTAGCTATGTAAATCTGCCCCACAATGAGTCCTGTTATTACACAATCACAGCTACCTCCATACAGGATACTGATGACAAACACACACACTTGACATTACTGAGATTTAAACCCCTAGCTAGCTATGTATTGCTACTACAGTGTACCACATTTATCGTACGTGCCACGGAGCTTCTAGTGCTAGCCCTTCTCCAAAGGTGTATTTCAAGGTAAATTACATCAGCAGGCTTGCCAAACTAGGGCAATGGAAAGTGTAGTGACTGTGACTGGGCTCAGCATTGATCCCTACACACTCAACCACACACAGAGTTTTACAGTTGCCATGTCTGGGATTAGAACAACTACCTAAATAGTACCTCGCACTATAGCATTATGCAGTTATAGCATGCACCACAGAGCTTACAGGGCTAGCCCTTCTCCAAAGGTGTAATTCAAGGTGAATGACATCAGCAGGCTTGCCAAAGTAGGGTAATGGAATGTGTAGTGACTGTGACTGGCCTCAAAAGCTCCACACACACACACACACACACACACACACACACACACACACACACACACACACACACACACACACACACACACACACACACACACAATCTCTGCAAAGGTGTATTTCAAGGTGAATGACAGCAGCAGGCTAGCTAAAGTAGGACAATGGGGAGTACAGTGTGTGTGAATGGGCCATAAACCATTCGTCTGGAAGCACACACACACACACGACACTCAGTCACACACAGGTTTACATTTGACAGGACTGTGTATACAACTGCTAGATGAATAATGACTTGTACTGTCATGTTACACAGTTATCACAAGCTCCACAGACACTATAGTGCTGAGGGCTACCAGAAGCAAATGTCTACATTGGTAGACATTTGCACATCATGTGGTATTGGCCAATTGTATGTGTGCTGGGTGGGACAGGCCTCATGATGGGAAGCTCTTTGTCACTGCCTGTAACTCTCATCCTCACATCTATGTATGTGTATGTTTGACCTATTATACTGTGTTGTCCTTGGATATATGTGTGTATTCCTATCCGAAGTGTGTGCAAAGCATGACTGTTGTGCAGTGTGGAGTGTATGCATAGACATCTGTGACTGATATATATGTATAGTCCACTGTTGTTGCCAGACATGGTCTTCATTTCTGTTAAGTGTGGGAGCATGCCCAGTATGACCTTCTGTATTGGATGTGTGAATCCATTCCAGGCCGGTTGTACTCCAGTGCAGGCATTTGGGTTCTACACTTACAGCTAGCAAACTGTTTCTGCAGGATATCTGTAGATCAATTGACAATATGGGGTCACAATGGGCAAAGGATAGTGGGATACTGTAACTAATTGTGTCTGTGCTGCTGCATGGTTTTGGTGTTAGCAGAGATATTCAACTAATAACTAATAACTCTCCTTACCAAACTTAACCCCTTTAATAAACTTAACTTACAGAACTAATAACTCCCTTTACTAAATCAGCACACATTACCTAATATCTTAAACAATAGCGTGCTTTAATGTATATTATATACGTCACTACTTGTCTACTTTTATGAATTGTTAATCTCTACTTTACTGTGTATTCATACAATATTTCTAATATGTTTGCTTTATTTATTTTTTCTCTCTCATGTATTGTAATTGCATTTTGGAGCTTTTCTTCCCAGGTCTCTGCTGAAAATGGACCCGTGTCCAGTCAGACTTTCCCAGTAAACAAATGTAAAATAAATATAATAAAATAAAATTCAGACACATGTACTGTTTTACACTGTGATGTTTTATGTCATCAACTACTGTCAGGTATACATATTTGCTTGCATGTATTTCCTGGGGAATGCAAGATGAATGAAGCTTTGTCTAGTATTGTGGTCTGCAGTCTACATATTCTTGCACAATTGTGCCATTCTGGAGGGAGAGCTGCAGACACTTGCTGATGGGTCTGTGTAAATGGTTCAGGACCTTGGTACTGTGGTGGCTGAGGATCCCATGCTTGTAAATCTATCGACGTGACAGAATGGCCATATCCTGCTATGGCCATACCTCACAGCTGTACAGATTCACACAGGTTACCCAGAGGCAGGGGTCATATTTCTGGTCATTACCCCTTCACATTGTGGTTTACAACCAGGTTTGTAGCCACCCATTCCTGTGTTTGCAGGCAGGGATAGTATATGCACACATCTGAGTTTCAGACTTCACACACTCCATGGCATCCATGTTCTACCCCCCCCGCCCTTATTCTATCCTCTTCCGAACATTATTCAAATGATATCTGATAAGTATCCCTATAGTTATCACTTCATCCCAGCAGTATTTATGAGGTTCATGCAGTAGGACATGGTGGACATGCTACTGGGATTTGTCGACATGGCCTTGCATTTGTGTTCTGTGGACTGTGTTATGTCGTTATTTGGGAGTCCATGAGATAACATACATTGGCAGTATGGATGAGACACAGGCCTTTGACAGAGGACTGTAGGGCATTTGGTAGTGATGTAGGCCATCTGTTGCAGGCCAGTGCATTGTGTCACTCCTACAGTCCCAGGCTGCAAGCCACTGTATTTCTCTGAGGTGACAGAGTAGGTGTGCAAGGTGTTAATGGCAATAGTTTCTGTCCTTATTGATCCATTGGTGAGGATGCTGGCAGTGTGTTACTTACAGCTACAGACACACCTGCATGGGACACCACTTCAGCATGCTGCATTCTGTGGCTATTCCCATACAGAGGTGGGGGTCATATTGTACTCATTCTCAACAGCAGGGATATGACCTGTGAGGTACCTGTAGCTGATGGTGGGGTGAGCTGAGTGCATGTGTGCTATGGAAGCTACTTGCAGCTGACTCACAGATATATGTGGAGCATTCCACTTATGCTGGCTTGTGCGGGGACATCAGTGGTTTCTCAGTACTTCATACCTGTGCCTTTTGTGGTCTGCCAGTGTTTGGCCAGACTACATCAGTATTCCATACTACATAGCCAACTAATGTGCTGCTAACCTGTATGCACAAATCCAAAGGTGTGTCCATTTGACAGTAACATTTTATATACTCTCTGTCTAGGATACTTCCACCTGTGTACTGTTTGTATGTCTGGGCTCACATTCATGCCATGTCCATCTTTCAGATGGTGACAGATATTACATCCGAACAATTAGTATGGATTACTGCTGGATTGTGTCTTGCTGGGATGCATTGTGTTTGGCACTGCAGTTGTGAGAACTTGGCCCTGTCAACAGTGCTGGCCATTGGCCACTGGGACACAATCTTCCATGCATGCATGCTGACCACTTTCACACAATGTACAACACACAACAACCTAACACACAGAGCCCTGCATATTGTACACATGCAACAATGTATCCTGTTACTTTGGCCAGCTCAGTTAATCTGTGCTCCACTGTTATTATACCCACTCATACATGTTACTACATTTCTACATAGGATTTTGGGGGGGTGCACCTGACAACTGTAAACATTTGCTATGTCTGTACTGGTATTTCAGGTACTCTGTTGGCTTCCATTTCATTCTGTATTCTAACCTATCATGCAGACTACAGGCATATCAGTGTAGTACAGATCTTAGGTTTTATTGACCTACATTTCAGTTTCAGAATTTTGAACCTTCAGAACTAACATCCCACTGCCTGGCCTGTTGTAGTCTGTCTGTGTAGGTCTGAAGGGAGGCTGTTCTCCATAGCCATCAATATGAGGCCTTAGCAGAGCCTTTCTTTGTGTTTGTCTACACCTGTCCTGCTGGCTGAGACTGCTGTTGGGTATGTGAGCCTCAATGACATGCAAGTGTGTGTCCTATGAACACACATTTGGCCCACCACATGTCCTGCAGTGGGTTTTGTCACCTTGTCTAGTACTGCCTACTATGTTGATGCCAGTATTTGTTATGGATTTCACGCTACAAATATAGGTGTCTACTATCTGCTGCCATCCCATTCAGCCACCATATTCCCTTGCATGCTCACATTCATACCATAGATACAGGTAGCAGAACATACTACTACATTCAGCAATTGATAGTGAGAGTGACTTACCATGTGGCTGTGCAAGTATTGAGGATGGTGCTGGAGGGCTGACTATGTTGGATGCACATAGTACACTCCCTATACATAGCTAAGCATAGGTAGTGTCATGTTTGACATCCCTTTTACTGTATGTGCGAGTCAGAGAGGTGTCATTCCCTGGGTTCCTACCGTGTCAGTGTATGTGTTATGCGTTGCCTCTTTGCCAAGGTCTGGACATACTGGGCATGCCTCCTTCTGCCTACAGGACCAGGTTCAGGTCGTTCCTCCTCAGAGCCATTCTGTGCCTTTGCTGGCCTTGGTAATGGTGGGGCACTGTGAGGCCCTGCCCCATGCTGTTCCTGCTGCAGCTGTTTCCACAGGATCACATTGTGTAGCATGGCACATACAATGACAATTTGGCTACATGTAGCTGGTGAGTACTGCAAGGCTCCACCGGATATGTCCAGGCACTGGAACCGTGACTTGAGAATCCCAAACACATGCTCTGTTATGATTCTGGTCTGTGTGTGTGCCTCATTATGGAGTTCTTGTTTGGGTGTGTGTGCATTTCTGATGGGTGTCATCAGCCACAGCTCCAGTACATAACCAGCATCCCCTACTAGGTGGCCATATGGGATGTCCCCATTGGTACATCTCTGGTACAGCTGCATCATATGCCAGATGTGGGAGTCGTGATAGCTTCCAGGGCTGCCAGCACACACATTCATTATAATGCCCTGGGCATCTCATATGACCTGGCAGTTGATGGGCGGAAGCCGTTGCAGTTTATGTAGACTCTACCCTGCTCACTGGGTGGCGCTTTGATATGTATGTGCATGCAGTCTATAGCACCCATTACCTCAGGGTATTCTGCTATTTGGTGGAAGAGATGCATATTGCTGGTCAACACCTCATGGGTGTTGAGGAAATATATGTGCTCACCAGCATGTGCTGACATGGCATTCAGGAACTGGTGGAGTACCCTGGATGCGGATGCCTGTGAGATCCCCATGATATCCCCAGTTGACCTTTGAAAGGTACCTGTGGCTACTATTCTTAAGCCTACACATACCTTGGTATCCACTGGGATGAGTTCCCCTTTGTTGGTTCTGTGTGTGAGGTGTGGCCGGCACAGCTCAACAATTTGCTGTAGGAGGTTCCTGTCCAGCCTATAGCACTCCACTATCTCCAGCTCATGTAGCTCCTGGTAGGTTACCCTGGGTCTGTACACTCTTCTCTTTCTCCTCACTGTGGGTTGGTCATCAGCATTGTCATCCTCACCACCCTCAGCCTCTTCCACATCTTGATTTATGAGAGCAAAAGCAGCCCCTATCATTTTTTTGCTTTTATTAGGTAAAATTTCTCCATTTGTGTACACTGGTGGTGTGGAGTTTGTGGGAAAAACAGGAGGGAAAGGTGTTTGCATTGTTTATAGTAGTGTGCTGGGCTGGGCTGCTGTCTGCGTAATTGGCTGATTCTGATGCATTTCACCTGCCAGCTATGCTAGTTCTCCCTGATGACCTTCATACTGCTGTTTTCCCTTCCCATTGCCTTCCTGTTTAAGCCTCGAGGTGCGCTGTGCAAACACAGTGCTCAGCTGTGACTAGAGCTGCTATTTCCTGGTTTACTTTTTTTTTTTTTTAAACCCAGTGCGCACACCCGTTTAGGCAATGTAAATACTGCTATTTAGTTTCAGACACACCCCCAGCCTTTGCTCTGCTAAACTAAGGGAAAACCCGAGCCACAGAGCTCCAATAAGCTTACAGTATGCCTGACACACCCCTCTATGATGTCAGCTAACTCTTAGGCTTGCACCATGGTTTTCCTGCACCTACATGGTTGGATGCTGACTAGCAATGAGGGGAAATCTGTGATTCAGTATCATTCCCCTCATTTGCATAGAACTGACTGCTAATGCCTAGTTACAAGTCTAACAGTGAGCCTTCCCCCTTAGCAACCACTATTCAATGGCCTTGTTGTCTTCTGCCTGCCATTGATTATAATGACAAAATTATGATTTTTCCTAAAAAGCTTTTTTCAAGGTTTTATTTTTATTTTTGGGCTGATCCCATTTGCACTCTGCTGCCCTACGCTTAAATGGCCGAAATTGACAAACAAAAATAAAAGTTATTTTTTGTTATTTTGCAACTATTTTCCATGCCAATGGCCATATAGTTGGCCATTGGCATGCCTTCCACATTATATACACCCTTTATTTGGAGCTGTCATGGCTCCGTTTTGTAGTTTGCAGAAATGTACTCTGTTACTAGCCGAATACATTTCTGCAGGTTACACTAATCCTGCACGGACGACTGCTTGCATGCTGGATCACTAATTAACCTCATTTGCATGGTTTTCACCTGCAAATGGGGTAATTAGCATACAAGAGCTGTGTCCGTGCAGGAATAGTGCAGGAGCGCTCGTGCACATCCCAGGAGCTTGTTCCTGGATCTCTTGGCAGCCATGTTGCCTCCAGCAGCTCTTGCACTATTCCTGCACGCCATGCAGAGCATGTTGAATCCTGGGGACAGAGAGAGACACAAAGCTATGAACTATCAGGATTTAAAGGCAGAAATGAGGGCAATGTGGATGAAGGATACCCAGACGGTTCCAATAGCAGTAGAAGCAACAGGTGTAATAAAAAAGAATTCACAATCATATTTAGATATAGTGCTAATACATGTAGCTCCATATGAAATATAAAAGGGGATAATTCTGGGCACCTTGTGAATGTTGCCAACACTTTTTGGCTAACATCAAGGAATGAAGCAATACTCATTCCATGAACTTTAATCATACCGTAACTTAGGAATGGGATCCATTCACATCATGGTATTAGAAATCCAAAAGACTTGCAGAAATTAAACCAAGTGAAAGCAAAGGAATTTGAATAGTAGGGAATGTGTTAAATATTTGAACATAGATGAAGGTCAGCATTAAAACATGTACAAATGAGAAAAAAACACATTTAGGAATACTTCAGAAGGTTAAAACTAATATTGAAAACTACCTTAACATATAAGAATAAAGTTCTATCCAATAGCTTTGGGGGTAAATTGATTTGCCCCAAAAAGGATTGGCTTGACTGGACACAAAAATACCTCATGCTTATCAAATGATGTATAAACTCAGTGTACAATATATCAAGTTAATGTACTCCTCACTCTGTATAGGTATCGGCTACTTTGAAGTGACTACATGTATAGCTCTGCAGTTATGGGACTGTATACATGTCTGCTGACCTCACTAGATCCAAACATAATGACAGTTTTAAAACATGAGGAGGAGAAGCCTAAGATAAAATGTTCTCTTAGTTTATCAGAAGCATTTTGGATTAAAGCAGGAATGGAAATGGTAGACAAAATTCAGAAGGCAACTGAATCGCCAGAAAACAAAGGAAAGAACATAAGGAAAAGGATCTGAACAAAAGGAAAGAAATGTCAGCTCTACAAATATAGTGGCAAATACAGAGATTTCCTGGAACAACATTTGACCCAGAAATTATTAAGGACAGATGAAAGGAAACCAAAAGATGAAAGGCTAAAAATGGCAACCCAGGACAGTGGACCACATACATGTCGGTTTACAAAGTCCATTAAAACAGTTGAGAAACAGACAAGTTCAGGTTCTGTAAAACAAACCTGAAAACAGCTGTTCATCTTGTTGGTGGGTATGATGTACTGATGGCAGATGAGCTGTATAGTGAAAGGTACAATAATGTGGTATGATGGCTGCACTGGGGAATGTGTCATTGCAGAAAGTTATCAGCTAAGAGCTGGTGTAAAGTGAGACTTACCTGCTGTAAGAGGCCCTCCACTGGTGAAAGCAATCAGCTTTGATCTGGTGTGTAGTAGGACTTATCTGACTCCAGTAGCCCTTACTTGCAGAAAGCAAACAGATTGGAACTGGGGCATAGTGGGACTTACCTGGCCTCAGAGGCTCTTTGTTGTTGAATGGAATACATTTAGAACTGCTGCATAGCAGGGCTAACCTGACTTCAGTGGTCCTTCTTTGTAGAAAGCCTTTGATTTAGAACTGGGAGACACCAAGACTTACACGTCCTCAAAGGCCCTTTGTTGAGGAAAGCAATCAGTCTGGAGCTGGTGTGCACTGGTACTTACCTGACCTCAGAGACTGTTCACTGCAGAAAGCAATCAGTTTAAAGCTACTGCATAGCAGGACTTACCTGATCTCAAAGGCCCTTCAGTGATGAATGCAGTATGGTTAGTGCTGGGGAATAGCAGGACTTACCAGACCTCAGAAGCCCCTTGATGGGACAAGCAATCTATTCAATGCAAGTGAGTAGCAGGATTTATCTGACTTCAGGGGCCCTTCATTGTGGAAAGCAATAATTTTAGAGCTGGTGTGTAGCAGAACTTACCTGATATTGGAGGCCCTTACTTGCAAAAAGCATTTCGTTTAGAGCTGGTGGGTAACAGAATTTAATTCAGAGACCCGTTATTGCAGAATGCAGTCAGTTCTTAGCTGATATGTAGGCTGACTTAAATTACCTCGGAAGCCCTTCTTTGCAGAAAGGAATTGGTTTTCAGCTAAGACTTAGTAGGACTTACCTGACCTCAGATGCCTTTGTTGCAGAAAATAATCATTTCTGAGCTGTCATGTAGTGGGACTTACCTGACCTCTGAGACTCTTCATTTCAAAGAGCATTCAGTTTCAAGATGGTCTGTAGAGGGCCGTACCTGACCTCAGAGGTTCTTAGTTACAGAAAGCAATCAGTTTAGAGTTAGTGACTAGGGAAATTCACTGCCTTCTTTGGCAGGATGTTCAATGCATTTTCAACCCTCTCAAGGAAATATGCTTCCATATATCTGTGAAAGTCATTGTTTCTCCATTTTTAAAACTATTCCTTTCTTGTGTGCAGTTTCTTCTCCAAAAGATGCTGCTATCCTGGACTTCACTGCCTCTCTCCTGGTATTTGAAAGCACTTCTCTCTCTCTTTTCTTAAATGAGTATATAATACAAGTTGTATGTGCCTTTCATCAGTGCAGTTTGTGACAAACATCTTACACCATCTTGGGTCACTGAATAATTTCACTTGTGTATTTCTTGTAGAGCTGGGGTCTCCATTACTGCAGGTGGTAAGAAGGAAAGATTCTTATCAACTACTCGAACAGAGGAAAAATATGCTTATCTTACCTGACACCTCTTTGTATCCAAGAATTTCACAACATTTTCTTATTCCTTTTTGACAGCGATTTTCCTCAGGCAAGTAATGTAAAGAAATTCTTCAAGAACTTTCTAAATTTGTTGAATGGTGTACATTGCCTCTTATCATTTAGACTTTTCAGGATTTTTCTATCCATTGTACACTTCTCTGTAATAAACTGAAAGCATTCTATGCAAATCTTCAGTTTTGCTCACTCATTATATCTGACTTAATAACCTTTGTGGACAATCCACATTCTCCCTAAATGCTCAATAAATCACACTTCTCACCACAGACAACTGCTTCTCAGTTATTGTCCCACAGATGTGGAAAGCACTATGAGCATATCTAAAGACAATCCTACCTTTCTGAAAATTTGGATCCCATCTCTAAAGACAATCCTACCTTTCTGAAAATTTGGATCCCATCTCAAAAAAATTTTGCTTAAACAAGTTACCTGTAAATTTTCCCAAGACAAAGAATCACACACAAAAAAAAAACATAACAACTACTAGTCCCACTACAGGGTGTCCAAGTAACTGAGCCACTGATTTCCCAATATTCACAATACTACCATCTTCTTCACATCTTTTATGTCTCCGTAATTACCTGGCCTCTATTTCTGTAATAACATCTGCCTTTTAATTTACCTCCCTTTGCCCATTATTTATTTTTTTGTTGTTTTTTCTTCTTACTTATCTTTTTTTTTTTTCAAAAAAACTTTTTATTTTGCATAAGAAATAACAGTCATATGATGGATGTCCAACCAAAAGGAATAACAATGTATAGAAAAAAAAATAAGAGCTGTACATGTAAAATTGACAAAATGCTCAGTAGAGACTTGTAACTACAAAACCAACTATATACAAAAAAAAAAAAAAAATTCAGCATACAAAGTATGAATTGCTAACCTAGTATGCTACCCAGAGAGATAAAAAACATAGAGCAATGTCCAGAAGGTACAACAAGACACCTCACATAAGGATGTAGAGTTTGCTTTAGATAATGGTGAGAATGAGGGCGCTAATCTTTTCCCAGACTTTTGTACAAAGGGCAATTTTTTTTGGACTATTTATAATAAATTTTTGTGCTGCAATGTAGGTAAGAGCCATTGTCTTGAAGCCATTCCAGCAAAGTTTAGTACGATCCAACCAATTTTTGGAGATATAAAGTTTCATGAGTGAGCACAAAAAAATCAGAATGTGTGTATCAGTTCTAGAGAGATCACAAGTAGGTATATGAAGAATGGCTAATTCCCAGGATAGGGTCGATTTGTGGTATGCATACTGCAAATATTGTATATTTACCAGCTTTGTTTTCAATGGCCCTTGCAGTTCTCTGTATTAGCTACTCACTGATTTACCTAATTTAATCCTTTTAACTATGTATACTACATTATCTGATTTCTTTTATCTATATGTTTTGCAATTGCAGTCTTTCTCAAACTGTGATGTGATATTTGTTGAGTTTTTTTACTCCTTTGTCTGAACATGAAAGTCCTCCAGATGAATCAGCATTCTGTCCTAGTGCCCTGTCTGTTGTACATAGGATCATAGGATCATAGGATCATAGAATCATAGGAAGTAACTAGGCTATTGGCCTTGAGGCCCTTACAAGCCTAGCCAGGATTTTAGCCCGTGTTCCTACAAGTTAGCACCCTATGCCGCTGTGGTGTATTTTCTGTTCCCCATCCAGTTATCCAGGTCATGCTTAAAAAGAGTTAATGAGGTACTCTGCTTGATGTGGAGAAGGGGGTCTATTCCACAGAAGGGGGAGCCTCTGGGACAGAAATCTGTTCTCCCAACAATTCCTATTGATTTCACAGACCAGGTTGAGGTCATGCATATGGGTTACTCTAGTGGAGTTTGACTTGCGGATATGCAGCAGTCCCATCAGGTTGGGTTTGACATTGCTTTCTATGCCAGACAGAGGTCACCTCTCAGAAGTCTGTATGACACTGAGCAGAGGGACAGGGCTTTTAGCCTATCTGTGTAGGGTAGATGTTTGAGGCCCTGGATTCTCCCGGTGAGGAACCTCTGTGGTCTCTTCAGGTGCTGAATGTGCTTTGTGAGGTACATGCTGAAAGGGGCATGGTACTCAATAATGGGTCTTACAAGGGAAGAATACAAGGATGTTATGACCACCTTGTCCCTGGATGAGATACCCTTACTAATGAAGTGGGCCATGTAGAAAGCTTTCCATACAATGGAAGTAATATGGTAGTCAAAAGTCAGCTTTCTATCAACCTTGGTGCCCAAGTCCCTCGTGACTGATTGCGTGCTTAGGACCTTGTTAGTGTGATAATTTGTGAGGACATTACTCTCCCCAAAAGGGATGATGATGCATTTTTTGGCATTCAGTTTGAAGCCATGTTTCTGGCACCAGTCATTTTTTTGGGTGAGATGCTCTTGGAGGATGTCCACATCACTAGGGGAATTGATGACAGTGCCCAGCTTACAGTCATCTGCAAACGTGGTCAGCCATAGCCCACTGGTTTTGGCCTGCACCTCAGAAAAGTATATTCCCAAACAACATAGGCCCCAAGACCAATCCATGTGGTACAATGCTCAAGGGAATTAAATACTATGGGAAGAAATAGCCAGGGAATTGTTATGGCTAGGCTTGTATAGACCCTAGGGCTGATAGCCTAGTACCAACCTATCAACCTATGAACCTATTATGGGTCTACTACTTGAGGTGGCCTCTCCTGTTTTGACTAGGTGGGTTCTATCAGTGAGCCAGTTTGCTACCCATCTCATAACATACAGATTGATGCCTATTTAAGAGAGTTTGTCTATTATACCTGAGTGGAAAAAAGTATTGAAGGGTTTGGCTAAGTCAAGGTAGGTGGTGTGCACCATCTTCCCCTCATCCATGGCTTTGGTGACTGTCTCAAAGAAGTCGACCAAATTTAACAGGCATGACCTCCCCTTGACAAATCCAAACTGGGTGGAATCAAGGGTTTTGAGGTTGCCAAAATCCTTGTTAATGAGGTCTATGATAATCTGTTCCATGGTCTTGCAGATCAGACTAGTTAGGTTGATGAGTCTATAAGTTCCTGGATTGTTGGATGCCCCACCTTTGTGCAAACGGATGACAGTGGTTGTCCTCCACTTGGCTGGGATGAAGATGGTACTCAGGCTTTGGTTGAATAGGATGCCTAATGATGCAGCAAGTTCCTGCCTAAGTTCAAGTAGTATGTAGCCTGGGATGTTATTGGGTCCCATAGAGGCTGTATCTATTGCCTTTGAGAGTGATGCCTTGCTCCCTAGAGATAAGGGGAGGGGGCACGGGTGCTGGGGAATGTTCTGATTAACTGATGGGGGGTAGAGGAGTAAAGTTTTCACTGAATCTGTCTGCCAGCAAGTTGGCTATATCTACAGCATTTGTGTATGTGGTGTCCTTGACCACCAGTTTTGAGCAGATCTGAGTTCTTCCTTTGAGATTGTGAACATATGTGAAAAAGGCTTTATGATTGTCTTTAGTAGACATGGACAGTTTGAACTCGAAGTTTGCTTTGAAGTCTTTCACTAGTGCTCTTACAGGCTAAGGAGAGATTGCTTCCAATTATGCACCTGGTCCTTCTTGGTCCTGAACAGCAATTTTCACCTTTTATTACAGAGTTAATTTATTGCAGATGTCCACCAGACAGGTTTACTCTTCCTTAAGGAGGAGAATTTTCTCCTGTCGGGTATTCCTGATTGCATGCAGCTATATAAATGCTTGTATAGTACTTTGGTGTAGATTTGGACATTGGTGCCAGTTCCTACAGAGGTGGAGTGGTCTGTGAAGCTGTTTATGCCACCCAGGAGATTGTAATCAGCTTTGGAGAAGTTTTTTTGTTTGAGTCTATCTAGGGGTTGGTGTCAGGGGAGATGGTGTCTTCAAAAGTGACCACTTTGTGGTCAGATCTTACCAGGGAGGATGACACTGTAGGGTTACTGCAGTGGTTACTCATGTTGCTTAGTACGAAGTCCAAGATATTATCACTTCTTGTGGAGGTTGTCAACCAGCTGGTCCAAGGCATTTGCACTGATGAAATAAAGGAATCTCTAGGCATTTGTGTTTTGGCATGAGTAGTTCTTCTGATCTATGGTTGGATAATTAAAGTCACCCAGGATCAGGGTAAAGGGTTGGATCTTGATAAATTCGAAGTGGTCCAGATAGGTGGAGTGGGCATCTTGAGTCAAAGTTGGGGTGCCTATAGCGTGCTATGATTTGAATAGGGGTCTTGTCTGGCATGTCTCCTGTGCATCATGCTGTCTGACCAGCCTGGAGATGTGTATGTCTTTAGTATATATTGCAACTCCACCTCCTTTTGCTTTGCTGCCCACTGTTTTGGGTTGGAATGTATGATAGGATGAGTAACCTGGTATGGCTGGGGTGCTCTCCACAGCTTTGAAGTAGGTTTCTGTGACTGTACAAATGTCAGCATCTTCCAGGATTATGAATGTTTGCGATGAGTGCAGTTTCATGTTTAGACTCCTTACTTTTAGCTACATGACCTTTAATTTGCATTTTGATGAAATTTTCATGTTGGTAGTTTTGACCTCATTGCATTGCCTAAAAAAGGCACTATGGGGGGAGGCAAGAGCCTTTGCCAGAAGCCTGAATCCCAAGAGAGACAGTAGCAGGCCATCTCTGGTAAAGCATAGTGGTCTGTTGATCATGTCTTCCCAGGCTGTCAGGTACTGGATACACTTAAAATGACACCAGAAACTAAGTCAATTGTTAAAGTCAATAATTTTCTGTTTATATTGAGGCATCTTTCTGGGTGATGATAGAGTGCTACTTAAGGCTAGGGACATACCTGCCTGGGACACATTCAGCGAGCTTGAGCATGTCTGTCTTCACATAGTCCAGGGAGGTACATCTCAAGTCATTCACGCCAACATGCACTATGACAGAGTCATACCAGTACCTGTTGTTGAGAGTTGAGGGCATGGGTGATATGGCAGATTCTGGCACCTGACAAACAACTAACCTTGACTTTCTCCTTATCCAGCCTGATGAGGGACACATTTGTGTTTCTCACAATGGAGTCTCCTATGACTAATATGTTGGGTTTATGGTTAGGCCTTAGTGGCTGTGAAACACAGGTGTGTGGACTAGGTGTGGTGTGGTGGGCAGTGGAGTTTGTGTGTGTTTTTGCCTCAGAGGTCTCTTTTGTTTGGTTATTTTTTTATCAGGACCTTCGCATATGTGGGTGTATGTTGTGTACGTGTGGGTGGTGTTTGAGGTGTGGTGTTTGTTGTGATAACCTTCTTAGTGGCAGATATACTGGCCTGTGAGGGAGAGAGCATATACTCTATGTTCTTAATGTAATTGTATCTCTTACAGATTTGTTCCTAGGTTGTAGTGGCAGATTTGCCCATGTACATCAGGCAGTTGTTACACTGTCTCAGGATGCCCATATCAACCAGACTGGCAGGAGAAACAGTAGGAAGCCGTCCATCCATATTTTCCAGAATATGAGGGAGAGAAACCAGAGACAGTAAATAGAGGAAATGCATCCTAACCAGCAGTAAATGAGCTATAACTACCTGCATAAATATACTGATAGTTTAACAGTGAAATAATTGCTAAGGATCATTATGGATCAGCATTATATGCAGAGCTCATAGCAAGAAATTCCCAACTTTTAACTGAGGCCTAAAACCTGTGGCTAACTGAGTTACATTTTGTTTTTTAGTCTTACCTCTTTAACAATGGCACTGATGTACTGGGTAAAGAAGGGTGACAGTTTTCTCATTTGCTTGATAAACCTCTTGAATGTGGTACTTAAAGAAAAATAGCCATGGGAGATTCTGTTATCTCAACATATGTAAAGCACTCTCAATTCTGTCTCTCCAAGAATCACACTAGAGGTATGTTGCAGTGTAGAATGCTGCAGTAAGGTTCCACAGTTACATCAGAATCATTATGATGTCAGCACATGGATAAAGAGTGGAATGTTATAGCAATAACCCGCATCTGGGTGTGGGTAATGCTGGGTTTACCCACTGTTGGTGTGGTTTGGTCACAAAGGTGAAGCCTGTGTGACCAAACAAAGACAACCGTGGGTAAATCCAGCATTGCCCACACCCAGACATGGGTTATTGCTATTATACAATGACATTATTTAAGAAAAAAATACTTACTTTTCTTAAATAATGTCCGTGTATAATGGTTCTGTGCTGTCCTTCCGCAGCTTGGAGAGATTCTGTTACTTTTCTTGATGTACTGCGCATGTGTATGGGACTTGCATCCCCATGCATACCCAGTACATCAGTGCTTTGGAAAGTAAGCAACAGAGAAAAGAAGATCTCTGTTGCTCTGTTTTTCTTTCTTTTCTTTTTTTTAATTAAAAAAAATAGTTTGGGGCAATTTAGGTATAGGAGAGGTGCGGTTCTGACTCTGCACATACGAGAAAGACAGCTTGAAGAAAATACAAAAGAAATCAGGTATGTGTATTTAATTTTATATAACATACCTGATTTTCCTTGTATTTTCTTCAGGCTGTCTTTCTCGCATGTGTGGAGTTGGGACTACAACTTTATTATTTTTTTTTTAATAGAAAAAATTAAAACTTGGACAATATACCAATGGAAAAAAAGTCCGGGTGACCAGACCTTTTCTGTTGGTATATTGTTGGATTTACAATGCGTACGCTGGTTGAGCTGGCCAATCAGCATGCACATTTTGGAATACTAATGGCCAGTCATTGTATAATAGCTCTTAATGTCATGCAGCCCAGATATACCTTTCCATTATCTCTGTGATGTATCGCAACACTTGCTATGATAACACAGTCATTTAACTGAAATGTACACTTGCTATGATAATACAGTCATTTAACTGAAATGTACACTTGCTATGATAACACAGTCATTTAACTGAAATGTACACTTGCTATGATAACACAGTCATTTAACTGAAATGTACACTTGCTATGATAACACAGTCATTTAACTGAAATGTACACTTGCTATGATAACACAGTCATTTAACTGAAATGTACACTTGCTATGATAACACAGTCATTTAACTGAAATGTACACTTGCTATGATAACAGTCATTTAACTGAAATGTACACTTGCTATGATAACACAGTCATTTAACTGAAATGTACACTTGCTATGATAACACAGTCATTTAACTGAAATGTACTTTACATTTTCTTGGAAACACTACACTGGCATGCCTCATAATATACTGTCCTTAATTTTAAAATATATACTGCATGGTGCATTCAGAAAACACCTTCCAGCACTATTATTTTATTTATTGTATCCATGATGCAAACACAAATAACATATAAACACAGATATGCATGATTACCTCTTGTGCTGGAATATGCTAAAGTCTTGGAGGGTGTTGGGGTCCAGAGGGGCATTAAGTGATCTGAAAACAGCATTTTTACCTTGTTCTCTACTATTTCCTACAATAAAAGATATACATGATGAATGCATATACTGTTAAATAAAGTTGCATTAAGAATAATTCCACAGAGATTTCATGTCAGAATTTTAAATGAAGTTGCTGTCTCTATTCAACCATTTTCCAGGTGTAAATGGGGCACACCCATTCACCTGAATATATGACCTTTGAGTATATCATTCATGTGGACAACCTGTGTTCTAGAAACCTGGATCGTTTCAGTAAAGAGGGATGGCAGGATTAGAAGGCAACATTAAACACTAGCTTCTGTGTGGTATTTGGATATTGCCATTGCAATACTTAAACTACACAGTGGTGAGCACCATCTGTAGTTGCTGTATTGCATGAACTGCATGGTTTCTGTCTGTTTCTGCCCATAGCTCTGACAGCCCAATTTATACATTACATTGTGAGTTTGGATATAGCAATGAGCATCTTCTTGTCTTTTCGGCTGCTCCTATTAGGAGTCACCACAGCAGAACATAGGTCTGGAGAATGAGTGGCAAAGTTGTTTACAGTGGTGAGTTGCCATCAGGGTGCCTAACCTTCCTCAGAAGGCATACATATGCACATACTCAACCTAGGACCAATTTAGGGTGTCCAATCCACCTGCAGCATGTCTTGGGAATGTGTGAGGAAACCCATGTGAACACAGGAAGGACATGCAGACTCCGCAGAGAAGCACCCCAGCCAAGAATCAAACCAGAGAACAACGTCTGAGATGGAAACACTAACTGCTACACCACAGTGATGCCCTTGGATATAGCAAAGATAGTGGGGTTATTTTCAAATTCACAAAAAAAAGGTATACAGTGAGCAGTTAGGACTATAGTCAGGACAAGACTGTATCCATACACTTTGTTTGACACGGTATGCTTGCTTAATTGCTCTTGCAGTATTCATTACAATAGGGATATCCTGCTGATGATAGCCAGACTTCTGGCCAACATACCAAAATGTTGGCTAACCAATGTACTATATGTCAGATGTGTCCTACGCCCAAGGTGTAAAGTACATATGTGACTTATGAGTGCCAAATTCTCAGAACTTCTTTGTTCAGTGTTTTGAATTCAGTCTGAAGGTTATACATTTCTTACAGTTTTATGAGTGTGAGGCAGATAATTACCCCATTGGAGACTCTTCCCTTTTCTCATTGTTTGTTTTATTGATGTTTTACTGAAGATGCATATCATCCAGAAAGGGGAAATTTGAGAGTGGGAGGCAGATTCTCCATAAGTATATTAGAGAAAATGCATGCTGGTTTTTGAGTTTGTTTAAAAAACTCATTACAAGCACGTGCGCGTGCACACACACGTGCACACACACACACACACACACACACACACACACACACACACACACACACACACACACACACACACACACACACACACACACACACACACACACACACACACACACACACACACACACACACACACACACACACACACTTTCCTACCTAAATTTGCCTTATAAGTTTTCAGTCCTTCTATCACTTCAGTTATGAAATATAATGCAAACTTGCATGTAAACATCCTGGGTTATAGAAACAAAACAAACTTTGAATAATTAAAAAATGCAGATGCAAAAGACAATCCCCTGGATTTAGCGAATTTCCATGCAGGAATAGTTTACCGTTCACATGCAGCATGGCAGTGCGCCATGCATATGTATGAAGGCGCGCTGCCGTACTCTAAAATGGACATGGTTCTGTGTGCCAATGCAGGGGGTGTGTCCGTGCAGTGCATGGACATTAAATACATCCCCTGTGCTCGGAAAGTGCCATATAGCATTTCTAAAGCTGTACTGGCATAATGTTAGAGCTTAGCTGTAATACTATGTCACTATTCCAGTGTCCAAGGACACTGAAATGTAAAATATAAGCATTTCAGTGTCCACAGACACTGAAAGCAAAACAGCAGTAGGAAAGCAATAAAGGGGTGTGTCACAGCCTCTGTGACACACACATTGTATTACTAAAGTGCCGTACGGCACTTCTGCAGTCTGCAGAAGCAGTTAATGTGATCAAATGAACACAGGGGATAAATCCCCACAAGTGTACACAAGCACAACCCCAGTCCCACAAAAGAAATAAAGCACATACTGAACATGTCATGCATCAGAGTGAAACATGCACAGAACCTTGAAATCCCAATCATTGCAACATATCACAAACACAGTCCCAAGCAGTTGTCACAACACCACAATGCACACCCTCATAACCTACAGAAAATAATATATCCTTGTTTATAATGTCTAAGATGTTGTTTTGTAGCTAAGTGGGTGTGTACATTGCAGTTTAAACATCCCATAGGAGTTAAATGAAAATAGATAATAGAATATGCCCAAGCCATGATAGTGTCATGGTTAGAGTAACAGCTTTTCATCCACATGTTTAGAGTTCAAGTCCCAGGACAGGCAACTTATTTTATCATGTGAAAGGAGTGTTAAACGTCTTTTAGTAAAAGTAAACTATGTAGCAATTAGTTTTTGCCAACCAGGGTAGAGTAGCATATCCAAAAGTGAGATGTCAGTGTACTAAACATGTGAAACTCCCATATAAACACACTTACCCCATACAGTATAGTCATACAGGAATATAATGTAATAAAAGCACATAGGAAGATATGGAAGGTAAATGTAAAAGTATAAATGTGTATGTAAATATTTATGTTATATTACACAATGATTGGGCATTAACACACAAAAATGAGTATGCTAATTGGCCAGCCCAAACACAGTGCCTATTGTAAATCCGAGAGTATGCAAATGGAAAAAGGTCTGGATGGCTGGACTATTTCCATTTGTATACCACCTTTATGTATTTCAAGTCTGCAGAGATAGCAATGGGGAAATGAAGATCTTTGTTGTATTTACAAACATATCTCACTATGTGTTATGAGTCGAAGAACTTGTATAACATAGCACAATATCATAAAAAAATGCAATGGAGATCCTCTTGTCAACAGAGAAAGGAAGATCTCTGTTGCCTTTTTAATATATCTTACTATGTTATACGAGTTCATCAACTCGTATAACATACCGAGATATGCAAAAAAAAAAAACAAATGAGATCATCCTATCTTTGTTGCTAACTCTGCACAGCACTGATGTACTGCGTAAGTGTGGGAACATGCAGTACATCAGAAATGGCCCAGGATACTGGAAAACTGTGGAAGGGCAGCATGGAGGCATGATGCAATGACATTTTTAAGAAAGGTATGTATTGTTTTTCTTAAATAATGTCATTGTATAATAGCAATAACCCATGGCAGGGTGTGGGCAATGATGGACCTACCCACGGTTGGCATTGTATGGTCATGAGGGCATTGGCCTCATGACCAAACCACACAAACTGTGGGTAAATCCAGTATTACGCATACCCAGCTGTGGGTTATTGCTTAAATATAACATTATACTTATTATATGCAGAAATGTGCCTTAATCCATTTGTATCCTTCAGACCTTGTTCTGCCCAGAAACAAAATAGTTAGTCCTGCCAAGTCCCAAACCCAAGACACTGTATTCAGCACTCATGCCAACATACCACTATACCATCTGACTTGTGAGATGTTACAGCATTTTAAGACATATCCTAAAAAAAAAGCAGCCCCAAGAGTTGGACCTATGACACTGAATATTTTAATCAGAAGAATGTACCAGTACACCAGCTGAGCTGTAAGAATTAATGTTGCTTTTTCAAACACATCATGAAATAGAGGCATACAACATTAGGGGGAAAGTGCTGTGGAACCCTTTGTGCATTGTATATAGAACTGTATAAACGAATACACACACACACACACACACACACACACACACACACACACACACACACACACACACACACACACACACACACACACACACACACACACACACACACAGATATATCTATATATATATATATATATATATATATATATATATATATATATATATATATATATATATATATATATATATATATATATATATATATATATGTAGGAGCACTACAGAATCCTGAAAGCTCAAAATCCTGAAGACCAAAATCCTGAAAGTTCAAAATCCTGAAAACTCAAAATCCTGAAAACACACAATATGCCAACACTTACTATATTCCAGCACAAGTACATACAGAAACAAATAAAACACAAATCATATTACTGTTCTCCAAGTATAAGCAGGGCGCCAGACCTCCCTGCACTCACCATGTGGGGGGGCTGCACCCCCTGCTACTTAAATATATTAACTCCAAGATTGCACTTAGTGTACAGAAGTGCAATCTCAGAGTTGTTATGTTTAAATAGCAGGGGGTATGGGGGGGTGCACATTCCACCAGATAGGGGTGCAGGGGGGGCTTGCCCCCTGCATATAGTTGAAGGGTAAAATGTTTCTGTATGTACTTGTGCTGGAATATAGTAAGTGTTGGTATCCTGTGCGTTTTCAGGATTTTGAGTTTTCAGGATTTAGGTCTCAGGATTTTGGTCTGCAGAATTTTGAGCTTTCAGGATTCTGTAGCACTCCTGTATATATATATATATATATATATATATATATATAGATATATATATATATATATATATATACATGCATACACAACAGTCAGGAAATCCTTCTATGTGGCACACCTCATCACTAAGGGCTTTTCATCCAGAAGAAAGGAGGTTATTGTCCCACTGTAGTCATCCCTCATTAAACCTGTTATAGAGTACAATGCCTCGTTTGGTATGTACCTCACAAGACATCTGCAACAACTGGAAAGGGCTCAGAAATACCTCACTAAAAGTATCACAGGCCTAAGGCAGATGCTGTATGCTGACCATCTAAAAAAAACTCCAGCTGCACTCTATCGCATATCGCCTACTCAGAGGTGATCTCTGCTTAATATGCAAGACCATGTCAAACCCAGTGCTGTTGGACATGCTATACTTAAAGAAATCCCAACGAGCTACACACTCCAGGGATCTAAATCTGGTCATCACAATGAACAAAACATGCTGGAGGGATAGGTTTCTGACCGAGAGACTCCCCATACTCTGGAATAGACTGCCTATACATGTCAAGCTGAGTGCCTCTTTTGCCCTCTTCAAAAGGAACCTTGACGATTGGATGGGAGATAGGAAATTCACTCCCAGGATCATGTCAGTCACCCTGCTAAACAGGGGACCAGGGAAGTAAATATTCTGCTGGCCTTTGAACACTCAGCCCAGTACATCAGAGTTCAGACCCCCCAAATACTGGAGGTGGTTGGCACCCAAACAATGGATGTATGAGGAGTGTGCAGCTAAGGCTCCAGTGTAGATTGCTAGACTAGTGTAGCAGATATACTTGTAATTGTAGAGTATCTATGTGCATGTGTCAGGTCAGATTGCAGTTGTGGATGGGGTATTCTAATGCACAGATGTGCACATCTATGGTAAAGGACAGCAAATTGTGTGGTATTGGGGTTGTACTGTACATGTGCACACATGCTGCATCCATCCTGTACAAATGCCACTTGTGGATCTGCTGATCATACTTCCCTCACGCAACTGCCTAGCTCCCTCCTGTCTGCATGTGGGATGACAGCCTGCAGCTGGTGAGTATGTAGTTGTACTGTTGTGGTTTGCCAATACCCCAGGCATGTGAAGGCCATGCAGTGTACCATGAGCACAACTGTCACTTATAGCCATATTGCTTTATGTGCATGTTCATTTGTGTTGGGGTTAAGTGCATTGCATCACTGTGGTCACCACAGGGACCTATCTGATGAGAATGTAACATCCCTGTAGCATTATCTGATGAAGTCTTTGTCATTGGAGACGAAAACGCAATTTTGGCAAGAGCGTTAATCTGTAGTTTTATATGTTCGTGTTTACTTTGTGGAATTAAACAGTGAACCTTTGCTGGCGTGTTTCCTGCCTTTTATCAGGCTGTTTTGGATTTTTTTCTTGGTTTTTGGTCGTTTATCTACATTTACTGATCCCTGTAGCATACCTCACAACCTGTCAGTGCACGACTTCTGGACAGAGAGCAACACAATGGTTGGACAAACGGCCTAAGGTAGGGACATGTGTGAAAAATTACTGTCATATAGTGGATATAAACAGAGTACACACCCCAGTTAAGATGCCAGGTGTTTGTGATGTCTATACAAATTGAGACCACAATATATCAGTACTCATCTTTTCCAAACTGTAATGTGACCTATGACATAAGCAATTCCCTGTACAAACAATCAATCTGTTGGGCACAAAATATGGAGTATACAAACCCCACAATACGCTGGATGCATATGTGTGCACACCCTTCAAATAATATGTCATTGCAGCAGCTTGTGATTTACTGACAGCATACAGTCTGCTTGGGTACACACCAGCCATCAAGTAAAGACACTCAGACTAACACCAAATAACAGTCTGCTGTCCAAGTGGGATAACCATGATATTTCCTCAGTTACCTGCAACAGCAACAGCCATGTTTTGCAGACAGAGTACAGAGCAGCAAAGGGATCTCATATTTGAAAGCTATCAGTCAAGAGTAGGGTACAACAACATTACCACTGCAGTGCATCCACCATGGATCCCAGTGGAGAGGGTTGTCAAATGGTGGAGTGAATATGGGACAATAGTGCTGTTGACAAGAACCTGATGTCCCTCCAAAAATGATGACAACACATGTCAAGACCTGGCCAGGGAGGTTGCCAGGGGATATACAGCAACACCGAGGGCATTGCAGGAACCTCTTGGTTCTGTACTACCTGTGAAAACACTCTCCCATATACTGCATACATCTGGCCTATGGGGTAGGGTTAGAAGATGGAAGCATTCCCACACACCAAAAAAGCCAGGGGTGGATACAAATTGCAGTGCAGCACATCATGCCTCCTAAAGGCAGATGTGAAAATCTGTTAAGGTGTAATGAGACTAGGGATCGACCTCACAGCCACAATACCAACAGGTATGTGTGGTGCACAAGCAACACCTCCCATAACCTGAACACCAACATCCCCATGGTGAATCACACTGGTGGCAGTGGCCTGCTGTGGGGCTGCTGTTCCACAGACAGAAGAGGGCCTGTAGTCATGGTGATGGGAATTCTGAACATTTCCTAATAACACTCACTTCTGCCCAAAATCCACCAGGCGTCTGCAAGAATGCTAAGGACGAGGAGGCGTGTCAGCCTTCAACATGACAAAAAACTGCAGCATACATCCAAAGCTACCTAAGAATGGCTCCACCTGAACGCAAACATGGGTATGGATTGGCCCAGCCAGAGGCTAGACCTACACCAGATAGAAAACACCAGTGTGACCTGATGAAGGCTTTGCACATGAGCTGCCCTTACATTCTGACAGAGGTGGGTGACTTTTGCATGGAAGAGTAGACAAATAATGCCAAGTCAGGATGAGCCATGCTGATAGACACCTTCACAAGAAGAGTGAATGCTGTAAGCCACTTACAAGGTGCTTCAACAACTTATCATTTTAAGAGTGTGCACACATATGCAATCAACATATTGTACATATTGCAGTCACCATATTTTACATGTATCACATGTGACTGTTTATCGATTGGGTTGCACAGGTCATATGTCACATGGAAGGTGGGTGACATATTTGAATGCATTATTGTGGTCTCATCCTCTATATAGCAAGAACATGGCATGTTAACATGGTTGTGTACACTTATCATATCCACTGTAAACTTACAAGGCTGGTGGTGTAACAGGGATTGTGTGACCATACATTCACTGCTCGTTTGCTGATCTGACACTCACATGTATGCCATTAATCAGTGATGTCACTCCTCAGATCATCCCACATATGTCACAGAGAAATACAGGGGTTATGAGAAATAGAGCAGACATATGAGCCAGACCGCTACTCATCCTGTGAGGATATGTACAGTTGTGAGGTATGTTCTGTAGTACTTGCCACTGTCCTATACAGGTGAACAGCAATGATGTGTACATGGGTGCTGTCTGTGCTGGGGAAGGGCCATCACACACTAACACTAATCACGTATCCCAGAGATCTGCATTGTCAGTTACATGTTGTACAACTTGCTGCAATGCATGATGTTGACAGCCGAGTGTCATGCATGTCACCATGTGGGTAATGTGTCATTTGTGTAACAGATTTGTGCCACCTCACCTGTAAGTGTGTGTGTGTGTGTGTGTGTGTGTGTGTGTGTGTGTGTGTGTGTGTGTGTGTATATGTACCACCAACATCAAAGTGCAGGTATTAATGTACATATAAGTCACAACACCAGCTCTTCAGCTCGAACAGAATCCACAAACCAAATACAGGATACAACACCAGCCAGTTCACCAAAACCAATTTATTCTCTGTACAGTCTCTAGCGCCTCGGCTCAACAAAGCCTTCAAGGAGTAAATAACAGCACATCCCCATTCCATATTTATACACACACCCATTAACTCATTACACAATTAAGAATTCATTAAACAATTATAATTAAAAATCTGATGCCATTTAAAAAGACATGTTCATATTACACTCTTCCAACAACAGTCTACATTTAGTCCCTTTGGTGTTAAAGTTTGATATTTTAGAATAAAAATTAATTCTTTTTTTAAAAGTAAATTTCTTAGTTTTTCCTCACTAGCTTCATTACTACTATTCTCTTCTAATATAGACACCCTAAAGCTAGTAACATCAGAATTGTGAACTGACACAAAGTGTTGAGCCAAAGGGCTCTCTAACTTATTATTCCTGATATCTCTCAGGTGCTCCATTATTCTCACTTTGAGCATTCTTTTGGTCTGTCCTACATAAAATTTTTTGCATCCACATTTGATAATATAAATGACTTGTTTAGTAACACAACTAAAAAAACCTGTAGATTTAAAACTAATTCCATTTATATAGGGAAAAACACTTTTCACATGAGCACAAACTTTACATTTCCCACATGGTGTTGTACCTGCATTACTTATTGTTCTATCTCTTGAGTGGGTAATTCAAATTTAGTATGTACTACCATGTCTCTTATGTTTCTTCCTCTTCGATAACTAAATATTAATTTTTTATTTGTCAACTCACTCAATTCTTTATAATTCTGTAAGAATCTCCAAAAATATAATATACACTTAATATTGTTACTACAGATATTATATGTAGATACTATAAAAATACTATCTACCTCTCCATACTTTTTATCTCTCTTCCTTTGTACTTGATGCTTACTATTATGTCTGTTATAAAGTATTTCGTCTCTACTTTTATTTAATACTTGCATATTATATTTTCTATTCTTAAACATCTCCATTGTTTTGTTAACTTCATCTAAGAATTCTTCATCCCTATTACATATTCTAGAGATCCTTAAAAAATCACCATATAGTATCGCTTCTATGGTGTGATTCGGATGGCAACTAGTGCCCATCAGAAATTGATTAATAGAATCAAACTTCCTATGTATGCTAGTGACTATATGCTCTCCTATAATTCCCTTTAAGTTTATATCTAAAAAGGAGACAGAATCTCCACATTGTATTCCATCAAAATGGATATCAAATCTATTATTTTGTATTTCTTCTATAAAATTTTCAACCTCATGTTTTCCTCCTTTACATAAAAAAATCAAATCATCTATAAACCTAAAGTAATGTGTAACATATTTTCTCACAAAATCATGTGTATAGATACACTCAAATTCCATCAGGCCCATAAAGATATTAGCATACATGGGTGCAAATGCTGCACCCATGGCTGTACCCTGTATCTGGTGATAAATTTTATTATTGAAATTAAAAAAGTTATTTTCCAAACAAAATTTTACTAACTCTAACACATAATGTGTTAGTGGGTAGTCTCCCATTGATTTTAGTAATGCCTCTAAACCATGTATATTCTTAATATTTGTGTATAAACTGCTAACATCTATTGTTAGCCAATACATGTCTTCACACCACACAACATTTTTAATTTTATTCAGAAAATCAAAAGAATCTTTTATATAAGATGGTAATTTAATAGCTTCTTTTAACAATACTTCATGTAAAATAAGCCCTAGATTATGTAGAAAATAATTTCTTGCCGAAACTATCGGTCTCCCCGGAGGGTTGTTCATGTTTTTATGTAATTTCGGTAAACAGTAAAACTGTGCAGGGCTACAATCTGTTATATTCAACTTATATTCTACATCATTTTCATTCCAATAACCTAATCTCAAGCCTTTATGAATTAATTCTAAATAATTTTCTTTCGCCATTGCTAATTCTGTTGATGACCTCTCACAATAAACTGATGTATCCATTAGCAAATTCATACACATTTTCAAATATTGTGTGTAATGCATAATGACTATTTTATTGCCTTTATCTGAAGGCTTTACTATCAATTCATTCTGTTTCGAAAATTTCATTAACTCAATCCATTCATTCTTTGTTAAGTTGAAATTCACATTAGAAGTTTTTACCTCATTAACAATTTCTTCAATTTCAAAATTTATCATAGTAGAAAAACTCTTAATACCTTTATGAATAAAAGGTGGTACAAACTTTTTATCCAGTCTTATTTTAGAGGTATCTATTGTACAATAAACATTTAATTCACTAAAACATGAGGCAAATGACTCATCCGTGGACTCCTGACTACATTCTAATGTATTACCATCTAAGCTACTCATTTCTAACTGTTTACATTCCACATTCTTATTTACAATATAATTAAAGTAATACCATATGTGTAATTTCCGTATAAATTTAAAGGTATCAATTTTGCACTGATATTTTTTCGGAAGAACTGTCGGAACAAACTTTAAACCACGATTTAACACTGTATATACTTTTTCGTTAATAAAACAACCTGATAAATTCACTACTTTATCATAAATATTGGAATTAGTACCATTTTGTCCTTTTATTTTCGCGCCATGGGCGAAACGACCCACCCCTGTAGTTCTCTTGTTCTGCATACGTTCTTTTTTGTTGTTGCTGTTGCCTCCCTGTTTGTCTATATCCACCAAAATGTTCTGGTAGGAAGCAGTCATCCGCCGGTGGTGATAAGGGTGGGAAATCATGTTCTCTCTCACTGTATCTCGGTGCTTTATTTTGTTGTCTATCGGTGTTCATAGTAAAACTATCAGTTCTCACTTGCTGGTTAGCGTTCACATTCGAATACTGACGATGATAACGTGGTCTCTGATTGGTTCCACCAAAAAAGGCAGTACCATTCTCAAAGTCTCTTAGATCCCTCGTAATTTTATGTATTTTCTGTTCTATACATTTGTTTTCAAGAATGTGAACCTTATCTTGAATCTCTAACAAACATGATTCAAACTTGGATTTATCTAATGTAGCTGTCAAATTCATACATAACAGATTAATATCTTTTTTGATGTTAGATAATTTAAGAATGTCCCGCTCTATTAGTATTTTCAGTCATTCCATGGAACACTGATGTGCCGCTTTCTCCCATCTATTCATAAACGCCTTGTCTGTTGTACAAGTGGGAACAAAGGGTTCCGATGGAAAATTAACAGCTAGTAAACCTCTAGGCACAATATTTAAGTCAACGTACCTTTGTAAACTAGTATAGTTGTAATACGTAAGCATTTCTTTGTCCATTAAATTTTTAAGCTTAGATAATAATACTTTTACTTCACCAGGATATTCTGTGGATCTTTTACCAACATGAGCAAACGGATTAATGTCTCTCTTGCTTCTGGTTTCAGCACAAAAACGTTCCCAAACCGGGATTCCTGAATTAACATCCACATTTCCTTCTGTTCTATTCATGTTTTGTTCCATATTCCGGTTTAAAAAGCCTTCTATGGAACGCTGGGAGGTAGTAGCATTTTCCTCCCTAAATATTCTAGGTATATTCACCCCTGGATCACTGGCCATGGATATAACGAAACAGGAACCAAATATAAGTCACAACACCAGCTCTTCAGCTCAAACAGAATCCACAAACCAAATACAGGATACAACACCAGCCAGTTCACCAAAACCAATTTATTCTCTGTACAGTCTCTAGCGCCTCGGCTCAACAAAGCCTTCAAGGAGTAAATAACAGCACATCCCCATTCCATATTTATACACACACCCATTAACTCATTACACAATTAAGAATTCATTAAACAATTATAATTAAAAATCTGATGCCATTTAAAAAGACATGTTCATATTACACTCTTCCAACAACAGTCTACATTTAGTCCCTTTGGTGTTAAAGTTTGATATTTTAGAATAAAAATTAATTCTTTTTTTAAAAGTAAATTTCTTAGTTTTTCCTCACTAGCTTCATTACTATTAATCTCTTCTAATATAGACACCCTAAAGCTAGTAACATCAGAATTGTGAACTGACACAAAGTGTTGAGCCAAAGGGCTCTCTAACTTATTATTCCTGATATCTCTCAGGTGCTCCATTATTCTCACTTTGAGCATTCTTTTGGTCTGTCCTACATAAATTTTTTTGCATCCACATTTGATAATATAAATGACTTGTTTAGTAACACAACTAAAAAAACCTGTAGATTTAAAACTAATTCCATTTATATAGGGAGAAACACTTTTCACATGAGCACAAACTTTACATTTCCCACATGGTGTAGTACCTGCATTACTTATTGTTCTAACTATCTCTAATCCTATTCTAATAACACTCACTTCTGCCCAAAATCCACCAGGCGTCTGCAAGAATGCTAAGGACGAGGAGGCGTGTCAGCCTTCAACATGACAAAAAACTGCAGCATACATCCAAAGCTACCTAAGAATGGCTCCACCTGAACGCAAACATGGGTATGGATTGGCCCAGCCAGAGGCTAGACCTACACCAGATAGAAAACACCAGTGTGACCTGATGAAGGCTTTGCACATGAACTGCCCTTACATTCTGACAGAGTTGGGTGACTTTTGCATGGAAGAGTAGCCAAATAATGCCAAGTCAGGATGAGCCATGCTGATAGACACCTTCACAAGAAGAGTGAATGCTGTAAGCCACTTACAAGGTGCTTCAACAACTTATCATTTTAAGATTGTGCACACATATGCAATCAACATATTGTACATATTGCAGTCACCATATTTTACATGTATCACATGTGACTGTTTATCGATTGGGTTGCACAGGTCATATGTCACATGGAAGGTGGGTGACATATTTGAATGCATTATTGTGGTCTCATCCTCTATATAGCAAGAACATGGCATGTTAACATGGTTGTGTACACTTATCATATCCACTGTAAACTTACAAGGCTGGTGGTGTAACAGGGATTGTGTGACCATACATTCACTGCTCGTTTGCAGATCTGACACTCACATGTATGCCATTAATCAGTGATGTCACTCCTCAGATCATCCCACATATGTCACAGAGAAACACAGGGGTTATGAGAAATAGAGCAGACATATGAGCCAGACCGCTACTCATCCTGTGAGGATATGTACAGTTGTGAGGTATGTTCTGTAGTACTTGCCACTGTGCTATACAGGTGAACAGCAATGATGTGTACATGGGTGTAGTCTGTGCTGGGGAAGGGCCATCACACACTAACACTAATCACGTATCCCAGATATCTGCATTGTCAGTTACATGTTGTACAACTTGCTGCAATGCATGATGTTGACAGCCGAGTGTCATGCATGTCACCATGTGGGTAATGTGTCATTTGTGTAACAGATTTGTGCCACCTCACCTGTAAGTGTGTGTGTGTGTGTGTGTGTGTGTGTGTGTGTGTGTGTGTGTGTGTGTGTGTGTGTGTGTGTGTATATGTACCACCAACATCAAAGTGCAGGTATTAATGTACATATGTCATCTTCCTCTCACAGGTGGCAATGGGGTCTGGGTCCCCCCTTTTGAAACAATGTCAATAGCTCTGCAAACACCAGAGATACAAATTAGCTGTAGTTAACCACACTGGATGAATGTGAATACCAGAACAAAAATGAAATTCAAATAGTAGAAATGCTTGCTTTATTACACATAGAACAAAGCTTTTGGGAAAACACCCTTCATCAGTATTCATTTTACATTTTAAAAATCAGGCATTTTATACCCTAAAAAAGTAAAACACATGACACAGTCAAGCAATAAAAATAAACAGTCAATTAAGATTAGAACTCTCCAGTTTAACTTAAAATAATATAAACACATATATCTATGTACTAAAAGTGACAAATAATATCATATATAAATATTTATATATATATATATATATATATATATATATATATATATATATCTACATATAATACAGTAACCTAAGACAACATATAGCGGGTATCCCAACAACAAAGCAAAACGCATCCACAGGAAGTAAAACAGCAGATAATGTCGGTTCAAATCACCGCTATATGTTCCAAAACAAAGCACGGACTTCACAATAACAAACTGTAGAACGTTTTATTAAAAGAAGTTAGCGCTTTCACCAGACGGCTTCATCAGAATTTAAAAATCACAAGGCTTCAAACATTTAAAAAGTGTAGCAAACAGAGCGATTGGTTGAGACAACTTATGACATCATTCAAAGATAATTAGACAAAATAAATATATAAATTATGAATATCTGTCAATTCTAATAAGAAGCTGATATAATAGCTTAAAAGGTACGTGTATCTCCAAAGTAGTTGATAAAATATCCAAATACACATAAAAATAGATTAAGATATTATTCAAGACTTCATTCGTACCTGACAACAAAGGCTGTGTATTCAATCATTTAAAGTGACCTATACATTATAACAAATGACTACAGATATATGTCTACAAATTAAATAAAAAACACATAAATAGCCTATATATATCAAATAATGAATGTATGTGCAATATATAAAATATTTATGTGTATATATATATATATATATATATATATGTATATATATATATATATATATATATATATATATATATATAAAAACGTGTATAGGTAAAAATATTTGCACCTAGAACATATTAACAAAGGCTATGTGTTCAATCATTTAAAGTGATCTATACACTATAACAAATAACTGCAGATGTATGTCTGCAAATTAAATAAAAAACACACAAAGAGCCTATATATATCAAATAATGAATGTATATGCAATATATAGAAAATAATATGCATGTATATATGTGTGTATATATATATATATATATATATATACATATATATATATATATATATATATATTTAAATGTTTATAGATAAAAATATTTGCACCTAGAGCACACTGACAAAGTCAAAGAAGGAAGAGAAGAAAAACCTAAGGCAGTGTGTACAATGGCATGAGTATTGAAAGTCCCTTTATTTAGGCTTAGTCAGCCTTTTGTTTCGAAGAATAGGTCTTATAGGGACTTTATCATTTAATCCAGGTGTTCTATCTGCTCTGCATCGAATGATCCATCGTAATTCACATTCTTTAGTAAAATTCTCCATTTCCCCCCCCCGCAAACTAGGTAGGATGATCTGCATAACAGAAAATTAAATGTATGTGTCACCCCTTGCTGTATTCTATGTCTGGCCAGGGCATTAAACTCTGAGCCTATACATAGATGAGAGACATGTTCCCTAATACGTTTTCTAAGCTTCCTGTTAGTCTTACCAATATAGAATGCTTCACAGGAAGTGCATCTGGCAAGATAAATGACGTTCATACTCTGGCAATTAGTTCTTGTATGGAAAGAAAACTCATGCCCAGTAGTGGGCTGTGAACGTACAACTAGTATCAATATATTGGCACTGTTTACAATGATTACATGGTTTCGTATTACTAATGTCTAAGACAGGGTCAGTGTCAATTCTGGTCAGAGGGTAACAACACAAAATTTGTTTCAGATTTTTTCTATTTTTATATAGAAACTTAGGTCTCTGTCCTACTATATCTCTTAAATCTTCATCAAGAAGAAGAGTATCCCAATGTTTCTCAACAATTTCCTTAATCCTACTTATATCTGAAGTGAAAAACATCGGTATTTGGAGTTTACTAGTTTTTCTAAGTTGCACATTATTCACCATATCACCAGGATCAGAGAAGTAAGGACATGCTCTGGATGTCCTCAGTTGATTGACCTCCATAATTGCTTTATCTACTTCAGAATGGCTATAATGCCTGTCCAAAAGTCTAGCCCTAAGATCAACCAATTCCTGCTCATAGCTTTCATCGGTGGTGTTAAGTCTGGAGGCTCTCATAACCTGGCCTTTGACTAAATTGCCAAAGACATAAATGGGGTGCATACTATTCCTGTGTAGTAATGAGTTTCTGTAACAAGTTTTCCTATGAACGGATGTATTCAACAATCCATTCCCAAGCCTTTCAATATTGATATCTAAAAAATAAATATTACATCTGGAAGAACTAACAGTAAAACTGAGAAAATCTGTCAGATTATTCATGATAGAAACAAAATTCATAAGGCCAGCTTCATCCCCTTTCCAAATTAGAAAGAGGTCATCAACAACAAGGGAGGTTTTTCAGCAGACTGTTGGGTTTTATAGACGTTTTGTTGACGACCTCTTTCTAATTTGGAAAGGGGATGAAGCTGGCCTTATGAATTTTGTTTCATTGTTTTGTTGGGAGATAAGCCTAGGTTTACTTATAGGAATAGTATAAACTTAAAAAGGCAACTATGTTATAAAGATTTTGATGTTAATTTTGTCATTCTGACATATAATAGGTATGGCACTCTACCTTGCCATAACTGTTCTTGTTGTAGGAATATTTGTGATTCAAAATATTTCTGCCATCCAGTAACAAAGAAAAAATATGAGATTAGATGTTAGGCGACATGTAATACTATGTATATAGTATATATAGGAACGTGTGCACTGTGAGTGTTTCTATGTAGGAAAAAGCTCAAGAAGACTGAACGCCCATATAATTGAACATAGGTCTGAGATGAGAAGGAATGTAGCAACAGATCCTTTACCTAAACACAGTATGGATAGGGATCAGATGCATGAATTTAAATTTAAAGTATTAGAGGTTATGCAGAAAAACTTGAGAGGCGGGGACGTTAATAATAAACTTGCAATAGCTGAATATAAATGGATAACCATATTAGAGGCTGACAGGAGGCCAGGGCTGAATAATATGATAATGATAAAGACCATTTTGGTTGACAAACAAAATCCGTATAAATAAACGATACCTGCTATATGTTGTCTTAGGTTACTGTATAATTTTATATATATATATATATATATATATATATATATATATATATATATATATATATATATATATATATGGGTCTGCCTGATAACACTGACACGCCAAAACACCGACAACAAAATAACCAACACGACAAAACCAAAAGTTCAAAAACACGAAACTAAACATGCCCAACAAACCCCAATCCCGACAATCAACAAAACAAATAACTTTCCCAAAAAACACGCACACAATACAAGCACACCAAAGACCTTACAAACCTACACTAAACTTTTCATACACAACTATATATGCACTAACCTTAACCCTAACCCTAAGGTCCATCACTATCGCACACTTACCTTACCCGCACCCTAACCCTAACTCACTTAATCCACCCCTAACCCTTAAGTCTGTCACTATTGCACACTTACCTTACCTACACCCTAACCCTAACTCATGTAATCTGCCCCTAACCCTTAAGTTCGTCACTATCGCACACTTATCTAGCACCCTAACCCTAACTCACTTAATCCACCCTTAAACCTAAAGTCCGTCACTATCGCACACTTACCTCACCTGCACCCTACCCTAACATCCGTCACTATCACACACTTACCTTACCCACACCCTGACCCTAACATCCGTCCTTATTGCACACTTACCTTAACATGTCGGTGTTCTCAGTGTCGGGATTCTCAACTGTCGGTCTTCTCTGTTGTCGATCTTCCGGTGGTTATCTCGCTGTTGGTCATTTGCAGTTTCAGTTAATTCAGGTAAACCTATATATATATATATATATATATATATATATATATGTATATATACATATTTATATATGATAATTATTTGTCACTTTTAGGAGACTTATGTATGTGTTTATATTGTTTTAAGTTAAATGGGAGAGTTCTAATCTTAATTGACTGTTTATTTCTATTGGTCGGCTGTGTCGTGTTTTACTTTTTTAGGGTATAAAATGCTTGATATTTAAATTGTAAAATGAATACTGATGAAGGGTGTTTTTCTGAAAACTTTGTTCTATGTGTAATAAAGCAAGTGTTTCTACTATTTAGATTTTGTTTTTGTTCTAATATCTCTGAAGACTCTGCCAGTGATCATAGGAATACTGAGGGACATGTGGGATTGTCAGGGGCTGAATCTGTGCCATTAGTTGGCATCCCACTGTTGTGCACACCATCACTGCACACATTGACAATGCCCACACATACCCCATCACCAGTGGCCACAGATGATGGACAGTTAGCAGGTGGTGGCATTTAACAGGCGAGTGTGGTGACTATGGCAGTTGTGAGTGTAGATATTGGCCATAGCCAGAGTGCAAGCAAGGTCCCACACAGGCAGATGGACAGGGATACTTGCAGGAGGAACACTGCTCATCAGGCCACTGTTGTAAGTGATACAGATGGAGTCATCAGACACATGTTTCAGGCTGTCATGGATGCACAGGCACATAGTGAACGTCACAACACACACATACTCAGGGTGGTGGATGCAACTCTCCCTGATGTACGTGGTGACATATATGACCTTGTTGGGTCCACACATCAAAATACTGAGGTGTGGATCCAACCACAAACTAATCACCTTGGGAATCCACATCCCTCCCACCCCCCTGCAAAGGTAACCACAATGACAAACACCTCCAAAGCTAACCTTAGGCTCCTTAAAACAGCAATGGATAAGTTCATGGCACCCATGCAAATGGAGAATAGTTGCATGACCATCAGATCATACACCAATGCACTGTATGAACACATACACATATGCATGGATCTCGCCATGACCAATAGAACCAAGACATTGTTCTCCAAAACAGGAAGCCAATGTGGTGGTCCCCTGCCATACACAAACTCAACAATAGAACAAATAAATGAATGTGGAAAATGTAAAGTCCCAAGACTGGAACAACTCCCATATTAGCCTCAACAAAAGGTTGAGATCACTCATCAAATCTTCTAAAGCTAGCTATGTAAACAGAATAGCAGCAGATAGGGAAGACAAACACAAGGCCTTCAATAGTTATATGGATATTCGCCATGTCAATACCCAGATGTGCTCTGAGCTACTGCACAATGGTACTTCCTATATCAAGCCAACAGATATTGCCAATATACTGTCTGACAGATTCAGTGCTAACCTGACCCCTCTCAATCCCCAAAGGACCAATCACAATAACAGTAGAGTGGTTAAAATAGCACTGTCCAAGGCCAGGAATACATCTTCTATGGGACATGAGAATATCCCTGACTGTGTTGTACATGAACTACAGAGTGACCTGGCACCACACCTGTGTGCACTGTTCAATCACAGCCTCACCTCAGGCTTTGTTCTTACCAACTGGCACACTGCTACAATCATCCCTCTCCACAAAGGAGGAGTGACTACAGACCCTGGGAACTATCACTTCATTAGCCTGATGAGTCTGATATTCAAAGCTATGGAACACATCATTATGGACCTACTAACCAAGGATATAGGGGATCTCAAAAGTCTGGATCCCACACAGTTTGCTCTTGTGGAGGGTAAATCATGCCTGCTCAACCTGTTCAATTTCTTTGAGTCAGTCATCAGAGTTGTGGATGATGTCAAGGTGGTCATACAGCCTGTCTTGATCTGGCCAAGACCTTTGACACCATTCCCTACTCTGGAATCATAGAAAACCCACTAAGGTAATCATTGACTCCTACATCACTAGATAGGTTGCAAACTGGCTCACAGATAGTCCCTTGGTGTGAAAACAGCTGACTCCAAATCAGACTAATGACCAGTCACGAGTGGGGTCCCACAGTGTTCAGTCCTGGGTCCTCCCCTGCTTGGTATCTACTTCTCTGAAGTGCAAACCATTACAAGGGTACTCTGACTGACAAAGTTTGCAGACGATTGCAAGTTGGGAGCTATTATTAACTACCCAAGTGATGTTAACATCCAGCAGAAAGGCCTCACTGAGACCATTGTATGCTGTCAGAAGCATGGCCTGAAGCTCAATGGCCAAATATGTGTCAGCATCCCCTTTGGGCACATCTCAGTTCCCATAAATCACCACATTGATGGTAGTCCACTGAACACAGAAGGCATTATAAGAGATCTGTGAACACAGGTTGACAGCAACCTCTGTTTGGATCACCACATTGCCACTGTGGGCAGACAGTCCTTCTGTGTGGAACATCTGATTACAAATGGTTTTGCATCCAGGAAGTAGGGGATCATTGTCTCCCCCTACCCTTCCTTCATTAGGTCAGTCATCGGGTACAATGCCCCATTTGGCATGTACCTCAATGGACACCTGCAACAACTGCAGAGGCCGCAAATGTACCTCACAAAGATGATCCTAGACCTGAAATAGTTGTCCTATATGGACAGACTCAAAGTACTCCAACTATTCTCTGTCTCATATTGCCTACTTACAGACAATCTCTGTTTGCCCTACAAAGCCATGTCTGACCCAGCTCTGTTAGAAATGCTACATCCAAGGATATCCCAATCCCTCCATACCACATGCTCCAGAGACCTCAACCTCATTACCACAATCAACAGAACATTCCAGAGGGATGGGTGCATAACCCAGAGACTGCCCATGCTATGGACCAGACATCCCATACATGTCAAACAGAGCACCTCACTGGCCCTCTTCAAGAGAAATCTTGCTGAATCAATGGGAAATAGAGAATTCACCCCAAGGATCACTGCAGTGGCTGTACTCCACAGAGGCACTGGGAAATAAGTTCAGGTGGTGCAATGACAGGTTAATCCTCTGGCTAGGCTTGTAAAGGCTCCAGGGTCATTAACCTAGTACACATCTATGAACCTAAACATCTGGATATCCCATAGACATCTGTACAGAGGACTGGAATGGCCTGCACAATGGTTTAACATACTGCATGTGAGGCAGATGCCATTACCATGCTATATAAGGTAATGCCATCGGGAGGTGGTAAACAGGCATTGATGGTACACTAATCAAAATGCTATCAGCTAAACAGGATATGGTCTTTGGCCAAAGGGACACACACACACACAGTTGCCAGCACTGATAATAGAATGCCTACCTGTCTAGTTATTTATATTACAGTGTTACGGACTTATCAGATGCTCCACAGAGCTTACATAATTTTCCCTTGTCCCAAGTAATGTCTAAGGTGAATGACATCAGCAAGCCTAGTAAAGTAGGGTGATGGGACAATTACAGGATGGTACACAAATCAAAATGGTATAACCCACACAGTACATTATTCTCACACACAAATGCACACACACTTGCCAGTGTTGGGATTAGAACTCCTGCCTATCTAGTTATGCCTACTATAGTGTTTTGCAGTTACTGCACATGCTACAAAGCTTTCTGAACTTTCACATGGCCAAAGCTGCTGATAACTGCACAGCTGAGGTAAAGTATTACAGGTGGCAGTAAGTCTGCCTTCCGTTCCAGCCTTACATTATGCTAGTTCTTTCTGTTTTGCACTTCAAATGGCATTATGGCTTGGCACTTCACCAGGTTAATGTATCAATAAGTGTGGTACAGCTGGGAGGTGTTAGCAGTACTTGTTAATCACAGAAGTAGCCTCAGTACTTACTAGTTATGTCCACCCCTCCCCCCATGATTGCAGGGCAGTTTTCTGTGCTGCCACCCATTACCCTGGTGCTCTTGTCCATTCTGAGGCACTGTTGCAACTACCTCGTGTACACAGACAACCCTCCACTCTAAACTCCAAACACTCAGACCTGTGGGAGTTACCCGTATATCACCAATGTGGACATATGCACTCTCCAGCAAAGCCTGAACTAGCAGGTCAAGAGGATAAGATCAACACTTGCACCACACCATGTGGAACACATAGCTCACCATGACACCCACTTTGACAGCCATGACATACAGTGAAAAGCCACACACTCACCTTCACAGAGGCACCCAGTGGACATTTATATCCTTATAACTATACACATATTCCATTTGGATTCAACAGTGTAGTTATATCCATGTATTGACATACTTACACTTTCACACTTTTTCATATTATACTTCTTATACATATATTTTATGTGTATGCACTGAATAGATCTATCTCTATTTTCATCATGTTTGTGATTTAGATATTATCCGTGAGAGGAACACCACTTCTCAGCCAAAGACGTAGCTCACCAAAAAATAAACGATGTCAACCAAAAAAGAGTGAGAATAGTCACCACGATTAAAGTTCTTCCCAATGAAAATTCAACCAAAGGTCTCCATATACATATAAAAAACACTTTATTGCAGAGAAATGGATAAGCGCTTTTGCGTAGTGCAAGCTACGCTTCATCAGATAAAATTACAAAAATCACACCACATTTATATACAAAAGGCTTTTTGGCGGGCTCAATAACTCATTAGTCCAATTATTTAATAATCACATATCCCTTACGAGCCAAAGCTTGAACACAATTGGTATTGTATTAGTTTCATAGTCGGAAACACCATATATGGCCACACAAGATTCAAGACAAGAATTCACCATCCTGCTTCGTAAAAAACCACCCATTCAAAAGCATGAACAGTATTAAAAACTAAACAATATCCTATAATGTTTGCACATAATAATTCAAAATATTCACAATTGATAGTACATATGAGACGGATGTAACGTTCTAGAACATAGAAATATAAAGGTACATAAGATGTAGCAACATTCAACGCTGCTAAAAAAGTTCAGTTAGCTATAGCAAAGCATATTCATAGATACCTCAATGGCGAGATGTACCCATAAAATCCATTCACTTCGAGCAAGGCTGTATATCAAAAAACACATAACCCCCTGATCATCACAGTTTCATGTCGCTAACTCTCCCTGTTTGTTGACAAAAAATGTGAACCACGTCTACTACCATATCTCCAAATATCCGCAAAGGCATCTAGCATCCCTGACGTAACCAACTACCTTCAGGGTCCTAAAGTCTGTAGCATATAGCCAAATGATCGAAAACGAACCCAAATTTAGGACGCTACATATCCCAATATGCATTTAACCAATACAGAAAAAAGTATATAAATAGTAAATAGTATATATAAAGTATAAAAAATATATATTGAAACAATATATGATGAATGAATAAGTAAGTGTATTCTAATGTGAATTTATAAAGTATTATAACCAACTAAATGAACTTTTTTAGCAGCGTTGAATGTTGCTACATCTTATGTACCTTTATATTTCTATGTTCTAGAACGTTACATCCATCTCATATGTACTATCAATTGTGAATATTTTGAATTATTATGTGCAAACATTATAGGATATTGTTTAGTTTTTAATACTGTTCATGCTTTTGAATGGGTGGTTTTTTACGAAGCAGGATGGGTGAATTGTGTTTTGAATGTTGTGTGGGCCATATATGGTGTTTCCGACTATCGAAACTAATACAATACCAATTGTGTTCAAGCTTTGGCTCGTAAGGGATATGTGATTATTAAATAATTGGACTAATGAGTTATTGAGCCCGCCAAAAAGCCTTTTGTATATAAATGTGGTGTGATTTTTGTAATTTTATCTGATGAAGCGTAGCTTGCACTACGCGAAAGCGCTTATCCATTTCTCTGCAATAAAGTGTTTTTTATATGTATATGGAGACCTTTGGTTGAATTTTCATTGGGAAGAACTTTAATCGTGGTGACTATTCTCACTCTTTTTTGGTTGACATCGTTTATTTTTTGGTGAGCTACGTCTTTGGCTGAGAAGTGGTGTTCCTCTCACGGATTGTTTCTAGCTTTTTGACCACCACTCAACGCACACGATGGATAATGATGTAAATACTGCTGCTAATTCCACTCCAGAGTCGAGGGACGTAACCCGTCTTTGGACGGGTTTATTCACACAAGAATCGAACCCTTTATTGTCACTGGATTTTAAGGAAGCAGTGGGCCCACTACAACCGTTGGAAACCGGTGAGGATCTAACAGAGTTTCATGAGCAGTTGAAAATATTGGAGGATAATTTGTACCAAATGCATAGATATCTATGGCAGAGGCTACATTTGGAAGCCTGTTTGTTCCATAAGGTAGTCCCCAGGGGCATGCGGGTTTTCTGCATGCCCAAATATGGGGACTCTCATCCGTCCTTATTAAAACAATGGCAGGATTTGAACATTAATTTAGGCTTTGACTATGTTAAGCTGTTATTGAAATATTTTCTACCATTAGAGACTGACCTCCGCAATAAAACCGATATGCTTTATCAGAAGCTTGCGGAACGATTCATGTCTAATTATTGCAAAGAGAAACTTTGTTTAGTTTTATCACAAGTGAAATCATTCAGTGATAGACTGGGTATGACAAAACAACGCAAATTGAGGAGAGATTACATAGACTTTCAGAATGGTCATGTGTTCGTTTGGCCGAGGGGACAAGACAATCGCTCAACATCTTTGCATCGTCCATCTGTCCCTAATGGCAATAATGAACACATCAATGCTACTAACTCTTTGTTAGTAGCAACAGAGACTAGCACTCATGTTCCGACCATCGTTTCTTCCACGAGGGTGAGCTGTTTAGATCCTATTGATTCACCCAATACTGCTACACCTCCTCCCAACCAGGAGGCGCTATATGGAAACCGCAATCTAGGAGCTATACCTAAGAACAACTATGCCCTGGATGTCCCCCCCCCCTTTTTTTACCTTATCAGAGGAAATACACCCAACAACAAAGAGGTCGCTCCAACAGCAGCGCAAGTTCTCAGAAGAGAAGAATATACCAAACAGGAAGACCAGGTATTGACTTCTTTGGTATTTAATCATTCCAATGCTCACCTGGACAGCTATACAATTAGCCTTTTGAATAGAGGCCTAACTTTCATTTCAGCAGCTACATCTACCCTGGTGGAATCTTTAATAGACTTGAGACTTTTTTGTAGGCGCGTATGCCTAAAATTGTTTTTTTGTAACAATGTTGAGATCAATACAGGGACCGAGTCTTCTATAAAGTATAAAAGTAAAAGTACTTTTATGCCACCAGTGCATCCGATGGTGGAATGCTTTATGGGTCTATGTGAAAATGATTTTTATAAGTCATTTTCGGATGTTCAATATAAGAAAGGGAGATTTTATAACCTCAACAGTGGTGAAAATCAAGCATTAGCTAGGCTGAAGAGTGACGATATGTTAATAGTGAAACCTGCTGATAAAGGGGGTGGGATTGTGATCTTAGATAAAGATGAGTATGTGAAGTGTATGATGGATCTACTAACTGATATAAAACTTACAAAACTATATCTTTGAAACAAGTGCTAGCAGTTATACAAACAGTCAAAGATACAGTCTATGACCTTTTGTTATGCAGGCAGATCAGTGTAGAACTATATGAATATTTTCTAAGTTCTCATCCCATTATACCTATTTTGAAGGGGCTCCCCAAGATTCATAAAGAAATCTGGCCAATACCGATGAGACCGATAGTATCAGGGGAAGGGTGGATAACCTCTCGTATATCGATCTTTTTGGAAGACATCTTACGACCAGTTGTAAACAACTGTTCTAATATTTTGAAAGACACCTATCAATTACTAGAGAGTCTCAATGATGTACATTTGGATGTGAGGAATGCTAATTATCTTCTAATTACTATGGATATAGAAAAATTATTCACGTCCATTCCCAATGAGATTGGTATACAATATATCAGAGAGTTATTACATAAGGAAACTACCTTCTCCAATGATAGAATTATATTAGTCTGCCAGTTGTTAGACATCATATTGAATAATAACATCTTCATGTTTGGGGATAGGTACTACATACAAGCATGGGGGGTAGCCATGGGCACCCCCTGTGCCAATACCTATGCCAACCTGGTAGTACACTGGTGGGAACAAATGTTTCTATTCCCCCATGAATCAGCTAAGTTTATTAAGTACTACAAATGTTTCGTAGACGACATACTGATTGTATGGGAAGGTACCAGTGAAAGCTTTAATAGTTTCCTGAGATATTTGGAAACTACTACGGATTTTTTGAGATTCACTAAAGAACATTCATGTGAACAGGTTAATTATTTAGACGTTACACTCAAGTTGACATCTGAAGGTGATATTATATCTACCCTATATAGGAAAACTGTGTGGAAGAATGCAATACTGGCGTTTGACAGTATGCATCCCAGGTTTACCTTTTATGGCATAGTGAAAAGCCAGTTTATCAGAATATCCAGATTGTGTCAGGATAGGTCTGATTTGATGAGGGAGGCTGACAACATGGAACGTCTATTTAGTGATAGAGGTTATGATCCAACAATGGTAAGGGGAATAAGGCATGAAGTTATTGGTGATGTCAAATGTATAGATGTTCCAACAAAGTCGAATCACACTATCTATAAAGGACCACGTGAATTCACAACACATAATTGCATGGTGAATTATGTCACCAAGTATACTAGTGACATAGAGAGAGTAAGGCAAGTTATTAGGAAGAACTGGAATGTCCTTACAGTTAAGAAACAAATTAGAGATATTGTAGGAACTACACCTAGATTCTGTTATAGAAACAGTGATAACTTGAAGATGTTATTATGTAATGACCAACATGTTACCAAGGTGAAACATCCTGATCCAAGGAGAGTTGTGAATAAAGGTACTTACCCATGTCGACAGTGTCCTAGATGTAACAATATCACTAAGGTACAGATGTACAAACATCCCTCTATGAACTATATTTTTCAACCTGATCACTATGCCGATTGTAATACTAGGAATGTGGTGTACTTAGCCACATGCACCCTGTGTACGGCTTTCTATGTAGGATTGACCAAGAGGAGGTTGAGGGACCGTATATATGATCACCTATATGATATCCGTAGACAGGATGAAAATAATGCATTGGCCAGACATGTTGAAGCACATCCTACACATTCTTTTACTTTCAGAGTACTACGGATACTGACAATGAGCATGAGAGGGGGAGATAACGAGAACACCCTAGCTAAGATAGAACTCCATTGGATCTTGAAGTTGGCAGCACACCTACTACCAGGATTGAATAATTATGTTTCCATTAAACCTGTGTTACTTGGGAAGTAATAGGTACATTTTCAAATGGCCTTGAAAAAGGTCTTTATGGAGAATTGCTCACACTTTGATAGATGCTTGGTTTAGATCCACTGTATTATGATAGTGGACCAGATGTACGAAGACAATTTTCTGTTACTAAACATATTATAGGTCTTGATATATCTTTATAATTGTTTTTAACTGTTCTCATATTCCATTGTATTCAATGGTGTGTTTATAGTGTTTTCTTGTATAACAGTGTTTTTCTATATACACCAAGATTGGTGAATAACAACATAGAGAGTAGTATATATTTTTTCCTCTTTCTCTGTGATAGAGATGTGTTTTTATAAGGAATCACTATAATATCTAATTCTAAGTGATCCCCCCATTTTGTCACTACCCAGACTTATTTGTAGTGGATTAATTATGATTGTTTTAGTCCCTAAGGGTTTCGTTGTGTACATCTTCTTATAATAAGTTATGTTTTTCAATAATGGATTAAGTGGCATGTTTAGTATGTATGGACTGGAGCTGGGCTTGTATACACTCTCATTTGCACATACATATTGTGCATTGGTTAAGTATATGGTAATATAGGTGTTTCAATAACATAATGGATTTGAATGCATACAGTATTTATTTATTTATTTTTTATATTATTATTGTATGTTTTAGATTGTTACATTTATTTTAAACCGAGCATATATACTTGTGATTGTAGTCATATACTACACAATAATTAACTTGATATTGTAACATCAATTAATTTTAGAACAAATAGATATCTATATAAATGTAGATATAAATATAAAAATAAATGTGTAGATGGTTATAATACTTTATAAATTCACATTAGAATACACTTACTTATTCATTCATCATATATTGTTTCAATATATATTTTTTATACTTTATATATACTATTTATATACTTTTTTCTGTATTGGTTAAATGCATATTGGGATATGTAGCGTCCTAAATTTGGGTTCGTTTTCGATCATTTGGCTATATGCTACAGACTTTAGGACCCTGAAGGTAGTTGGTTACGTCAGGGATGCTAGATGCCTTTGCGGATATTTGGAGATATGGTAGTAGACGTGGTTCACATTTTTTGTCAACAAACAGGGAGAGTTAGCGACATGAAACTATGATGATCAGGGGGTTATGTGTTTTTTGATATACAGCCTTGCTCGAAGTGAATGGATTTTATGGTTACATCTCGCCATTGAGGTATCTATGAATATGCTTTGCTATAGCTAACTGAACTTTTTTAGCAGCGTTGAATGTTGCTACATCTTATGTACCTTTATATTTCTATGTTCTAGAACGTTACATCCGTCTCATATGTACTATCAATTGTGAATATTTTGAATTATTATGTGCAAACATTATAGGATATTGTTTAGTTTTTAATACTGTTCATGCTTTTGAATGGGTGTTTTTTTACGAAGCAGGATGGTGAATTCTTGTCTTGAATCTTGTGTGGCCATATATGGTGTTTCCGACTATCAAAACTAATACAATACCAATTGTGTTCAAGCTTTGGCTCGTAAGGGATATGTGATTATTAAATAATTGGACTAATGAGTTATTGAGCCTGCCAAAAAGCCTTTTGTATATAAATGTGGTGTGATTTTTGTAATTTTATCTGATGAAGCGTAGCTTGCACTACGCGCTTATCCATTTCTCTGCAATAAAGTGTTTTTTATATGTATATGGAGACCTTTGGTTGAATTTTCATTGGGAAGAACTTTAATCGTGGTGACTATTCTCACTCTTTTTTGGTTGATTTAGATATTAGTTATTGTTTCAATATCGACTTGTTCTATACAGTTATGTTCTACATCAACCTTATTTTCTATGATGTTATTGGTGATATTTTTATAAATATATTTTATTCAATTCCCCCCCCCCTTTTTCATACACACTATGCATACCAGATCTACGAGTCTTATGTATTTAGACACACTGTTTTTGCTTGCTTGATACGGTCTTTAGACATTGTGTATATACATGGTTCAGATGTATTCCTTGGATCAGCTAGTTCCACTACTATAGACTTATCGCCCTCAGTGTATACAAGGCACATATCATAGTTTGCAATATTCTTAACAAATTGTTTTAATATTTATTCCATTCATGGTTTTGGTTCACATTAGACTAGTACCAGGTTAGACTACCTTTATGGTAACAAAGTTCTTTATTGGGTCAAACTATTATTTGTTTAAATTAGTTGTGGCCTTCGAATTGTGTTTTTTGCCCTTATTTCCCCTTCCCTTTTTCACATGGTATACACGCTAGATTCATGAGTTTTTCTATAGTAAGCTATTGTTTGACAACAGGATGGTAAATACCTGTATTTTATATTATATATTTTGTATGTATTTATTGGATTCATATCTCATTACTAAGGACCGAATATTGTTAAGTATATACATGTTTTAAAAAATATTTCAAAAAGTTTTTAAAAAAAGTTCTTAATATTTTACAATTTATAACATTTAAATGTCTCCGACTTGTTCAGTTGTTGTCAGATAAGCATGATATTCAATGTTTCAAGGCAAACACAGTTTCTTTAATAGTTTAAACTACTTAACACTTAATTAGTATTAAGTTCAGCTGTGGTGTTTGTAATTGTGGCACCACCCCACCAGGATATATATCTGTAGTTGTTGTATGGTTCTTTGTCTGAAGAAGTCCCACAACTAAGTGGGACAAAAAGCGCTTTACTTTTACCTGTGTGTGTTTTTTTCATTTCTATTATCCATTAAAGTGGTTTTCACGATACAGCTTCATCGTTCTTCTGGTGCAGTGGCATTTGCGGTCTACAGCCTTTTGTGTTCAGCTGTTACATTTACCCAAACAGCACAGACCAGCAAGACAAACACCCACTCAGACACCACAACATGGCACATGCCAAGGGACACATATTTCACCTACACAGTGTGCACCTCAACCTAAGCTCCTAAGGCTAACAAACCTTGCACAATACAGTGCTCATGGGTAACTGACTACTGAGGCACACATATATCCCATTCACTAAGTTGAATATTGAGCAGGTAACAGCCAAATATCTATTACATGCCATCCAACACATGACACAGCCAGTCATGGCACTCCAGAACAACTATAAGTATCACTCTGTATCCATGTGGGTGTGAATGACCTGAGGCACACCTCCCTGGACTATATGACAGGAGACATGGTTGAAATCTCTGATTATGTGGTCCAGACAGGCGTGACAGTAGCCCTGAGCAGTATACCACCATCACCCAGAATGATGCTGCGGTACTATCAACAGATGATTGACTGCAACATTGGCTTATGTGCTTTGTGTCATTCTCTGGGGATCCAGTAACTCTCTGCTTGGGATGACATGATTGACAGAACTAAATCCCCCAGATTCAAGAAGCTCCATGTCAGAATAGCATTATTCTGACATGGAGTGGTTTGTCTCCCGTGTAGAGCAGAAGCGCTCCTTGAATATTAATGAAGGTGCACTATTCAGCTCTTACACAGACACAGATCTGTGTACAAGCACAGGGGTGTGTGTCTTAGAGCAGACCTCTCACAATATACAAGCCCCCTGCACTGAAGTCAACAGCAGTGAGAATGTGTGTCCGCGGAAACTACTGTTAGTGTCCGTGAATAAAAAAAAAGCAAAACAGTAAAGCACACATGATACATTCTGAAGTATGTGAGAGCAATATTTAAAATCTGCCCCTATTTGTTCCCCCATCATTATATGCTTTCCCCAGAATGTGTGCAAGTACAATGTAATGCAAAGCCCCTGTCATATTATCAATGTTCACACAGCCCCCGCACAGATAAAGGTACAGAAAGCAATGTCCATACCACTAGTAAAATATCAAAAACATATATTTTTTCATTTTATTCCCCCTCTGCAGTGTAGCAACAAAATGCCTTTGTAGATCTTGAACCCAGGACCCCCTACATCATAGCCAAGATACTTAACATTTCCTAACATATCATGCACTCTGGTTATTAGACATTAATGGACAATAATTGTCAGTCCCAGGTCTTGAACCCAGGAGCACATACACCATAGTCAAAGCAGTTAACCACTAAGCCATCTGAGCTGTAGAATCTCATGATGTTTTTGCCGACATATCATGCAGTCCAGTTATTTAACATTAGTGGAAAAAATGTCAGCTCTAAGTCTTGGACCCAGGACCCTGTACACCACTGTCAGAGAACTTACCTCTGCATCATCTGAGCTGCATGAATTGCTTTTGCTTTTTCAAACATATCATGCAATAGAGGCATATAACAATAGTGACAAAGCTCTATGGAAACATTCATGTGTTGTACATAGACATATATACGTTTCTATATATAAACATATACATATATATCTATACCCATCTATCTCATAATATGATGTATTTGTAGAATGTTATATACATATATATATATATATATATATATATATATATATATATATATATATATATATATATATATATATATATATATATGTGTGTGTGTGTGTGTGTGTGTGTTGAAACATATTTAAGGATGAAACATATTTATGGAAACATAGCAGCACACACACACACACACACACACACACACACACACACACACACATACACACACACGCACACAAACACATAGTCATTCTAAGAGGATCCAGTATCTGTCTGCCTGGGATGACATGAATGACAGACCTCTATGCTTTGCCAGACATGGCCTACATCTGTCACCCCTGGGCTTCTGGAAACTGGCCAAGGCTCCTGACACCCCTATAGTGCCTTTTGTAGGTGGTGCTCCAAAGGCCAAATTACCACCATAACAGCTACAAACAAAATGCAATCTGAGAGTCATGCTGCTCAATGCTAAAAGTCTAAATATCAAAATGCACTCACTGGAATCACTCCTTAAAATGGAGAACATTGACATTTGTGCTGTAACAGAGACCTGGTTTAAGGCAGCAGAAAGCACCCCTGCACTACCAGGCTATAACTCATTCCACACCTTTTGGCCCCAGAACTTGGAGCAAAGCTCCAAAGGTGGTGGTGTTTCCATATTCATAAAGGATGCACAGACCTCCAGACTGGTATCCCAGCATAATGCATCTGAGATACCTCAGGTGCAGCTAACATTGGGTAAGACAACGATTCAGGTTGTAGCTGCTATAGGTCCCCAACCATGTCCCAAGATGCACAATCCACATTCCTAAGCACCCTGGTGAATATTAGGGTCCAAATTAAAACTCTCATACTGGGCAACTTCAACTACCCCTTCATTAACTGGGAAGACTACTCATGTACCAATACACTTGCCCATTGCTTTCTGGAATTCATAAATTCCAATGTCCTGGACCAGCTTGTTCTTACCCCAACTAGAGGTAGCAACATCCTTGACCTGGTCATTACTAACATGGGCACCTGTTGCTCTATACCAATAGTCAACTCCTCCCTGGTTAGATCTGACCACAAACTAATCACCTTGGAAATCCACATCCCTCCCACCACCCCAACAAAGGTAACCACCATGAAAAACTTCTCCAAAGCTAACTTTGGGTTCCTAAATCTGAGGTGGCTAACTTCATGGCACCCATGCAAATGGAGAATAGTTGCATGACCATAAAATCATACACCAATACACTGTACAAACATGTACACAAATGCATAGATCTTGCCATACCCAATAGAACCAAGATGATGGCTCTACTCGACAGAGGCACTGGGAACTGCGGTCAGGTGGCATGATGCCAGGGTAATCATATGGATTAAGCTTGTAAAGGCTCCAGGGCCATTAGCCTAGTACACACCTATGAATATATATATATATATATATATATATATATATATATATATATATATATATATATATATATATATATATACACCCCATTAAGGAAACCATTGTAAAGAACTTCTCCAAAACCAACTTCATGCTTCTTAAGATAGAAGTGGCTAACTTCGTGACATCCAGCATTTGGAAAATAGAAGTACGACTGCTGAATATTACACCAATGCACTGTATGAAGGCATACACAAGTGGATGGATTGTGCCATCCCAAATAGAACCAAGATGCTCTCCTTCCAATAAAGGAAGCCAATCTGGTGGTCCCCTGCCATAAAGAAACTATACAATAGAAGGAAGATGCTGTTGCAAAAAAGGAGTAAACTCTCATGGTTGTAAGAACTCCTTTATCAGCCTCAGTAAGAAGCTGAGATCCCTCATAAAATCCATCAAAGTTTGTTACAGAAACAAATTTGCAACTGATTCTAAAGACAATCATAAAGCATTCTATAGCTATGTCAAGAATTTCAATGGCAACAATCAGATCTGCTCTGAGTTACAGCACAATACCAACTGATATTGCCAACATCCTGGCAGACAGGTTCAGTGCTAACTTTACCCCCCTCTCACCCACTAAAGGGCCCATCTGAATGCTGGATGAATGTAAAGCCCCATCTAATCACAGCTGCACAGGTAAAAGCCACACTCTCCAAAGCCAGGAATACAGCATCCATGGGACCAGAAAACATCCCAGGCTGTGTTCAGCACAAACTACAGAATGAACTGGCACTCCATCTAAGTACCAAGTTCAATCATATCTTCACTTCAGGCTTTGTGCCTACTGAATGGCACACAGCGATGGTTATCCCACTCCATAAGGGGGAGCCACCACAGAATCTGGGAACCATTGCCCCATCAGCCTGAGAAGCTTGATCTGCAAGGCCATGGAGCATATCATCGTGGAACTTATAAGCAATGACATAGGTAACCTCCAATCTGTGGACCCCACCCAGTTTGGGTTTGTGAAAGGTACATCATGTCACTTAAACCTGATTGACTTCTTTGAGGCAGTCACCAGAGCCAAGGACAAGGTGGTTCACACAGCCTACCTAGACCTTGCCAAGGCCTTCAGCAGCACCCCCCACTCTGAAATTACAGATAAACTCAGTAAACTAGGCATAAATATCTATTCACAAGATGGGTTGCCAACTGGCTTACAGACAGAACCCACACTGTGAAAGTAGCAGACACCAAATCTGACTCCAGACCAGTGACAAGTGGAGTACAACAGGGTTCAGTCCTTAATCCCCTCCTGTTTGCTTCTACTTCTCTGATGTTCAGGCTAACACAGAGGGTCTATGGCTAACAAAGTTTGCAGATGACTGCAAACTGGGAGCGATTATTGAATCTTGTAAAGATGTGGACAGTCTACAAAAGGGTGTCACTTAAACAGATGGCTGGTGTCAAAGCCATGGCCTCAAACACAATGCCAAATAATGCTTTGTCATCCCCTTTGGGTAAAACTATGTGCCCATGAACTACCACATAGCTGCTAGTACACTTAACACTGAAAGTGTGATAAGAGACCTAGGTACACAGGTGGATAGTAGTCTCTCCTTTGATAACCACATTGCCACAGTACTCAAGAAATTCTTCTTTGTGGCACATCACATCACAAGAGGTGTTTCATCCAGAAAAAAGGAGGTCATTGTTCCTATCTACACATCCCTCATTAGACCTATTATAGAGTACAATAGCCTGTTTGGTATGTACCTCATAAGACATCAACAACTGGAAAGTCCGCAGAATTACCTCACAAAGAGGATCACCGGCCTCAAACAGATGCCATACGCAAACTGTCTCAAAAGACACCAGGTTTAATACATTGCATATCGCCTACTCAGAGCCGATCTCTGCCTAACATACAAAGCCATGTCAAACCCAGAGTTGCTGGACATGCTACACATAAAGAAATCTCTGCCCCTGCAAAACACATGCTCCAGGGAGCTAAACCTTGTCACCACAATAGACAGAACATGCTGGAGGGATAGATTACTGTCCATAATACTTCCTATACTCTGGAACAGACTACCCATTTATGTGAAACAGAGCTCCTCATTAGCCCTCTTTAAGATAAATAGTGACATTTGGATACTAAATAGGAAACCCACCCTGTGAGTCACCTCTGTGTGTTTGCTCGACAAGGGCACAGGAAATTATTTGCTTTGTGTGGCAAAAGCCAGATAATCTTGTTGGCTAGGCTTATATAGGCCCCAGGGCCAATAGCCTAGTATCTACCTATGAACCTATGCACCTATATATATATATATATATATATATATATATATATATATATATATATATATATATATATATATATATGTAGTCATATAACATGCAGTGCAGACATACCTCGGAATCATACATATCAACCTCTTAGTGCAAGACTAATGAACAAAGGCTGTACAAAGGATGGGAAATGGGCCACATATACAGACATAATCACAATATTGTTGTCATAACTGAACAGTTGTACAGCAACAGGGACTGTATCAGCAGACCTGTCTGAATGATATGAGGATGGGAAATGACATGTATGTCAGTCTTCACTGACATAAATCCTTGTATCATAACAGTGTTACCCAGAGAAATGCAAAGAAACTGTGAAACAGTAACAAGGTAAGGGCCAAACACCTGGACAGTCTTCAAACAGCCTGGCAGTGGAGAGGTATGCTCACAACCCTTTAGTGCAATGAATCTGGAACAAGCCAGACAAAGTGGGGGGACAAAGGCATGATAATAGAGACATATTCAAATGATGAGTAGATCAGCTGAGAAGGTTGTTGTAGTAACACTGTTCCTGCTAACATATATTGACAGAAATATCACCTTAGTGCATTTTATAGTTAATGTCTGGAAGCAAAAAGAAAGAACCATCTTAACAGATACAAGTATACATAATCTGAGGGTTGTGCTACTGTGCTGTGGAGATACTATACATAACTGTTGAAGGCCTTGTGGTTGTCTTCACAATCTGTTGCAATTATGTTTTCATAACTACTTTTACAGGATTTGATGAGAGATCTCAACCTTTGGTTGAGGCTGATAAGGGAGTATTTCCAGTCTTGGGACGTCACCTTATTCCGCATCAATTTCTCCTTCTGTTGTAGAGTTTGTTTATGGCAGGAGATCACCAGACTGGCTTCCTTTTTTCTGAGGAGAGCATCTTGGTTGTATTGCGTATGGCGAGATCAATGCATTTATGTATGTGTTCGTACAGTGCATTGGTGTAAGATTCTGCGGTCATGCAACTAGTCTCCATCTGCATGGGTGCCATGCAGTTAGCCACCTCTGTTTGTAGGTGCCCACAGTTAGCTTTGGAGAAGATTTCATGGTGGTTACCTTTGTGGGCTGGTGGGAGGGATGTGGATTTTCAAGGTGATTAGTTTGTGTTAGTATCTAACCAGGGAGGAGTTGACTATTAGTGTAGAGCAACGTTCACCCATGTTAGTAATAACCAGGCCAAGGATGTTGCTACCTCTAGTGGCAGTAAGAATGAGCATGTCCAGGGCATTGGAATTAATGAATTCCAGAAATCATTGGCCAAGTGTATTGGTACATGAGTAGTTTTTCCAGTTAATGGTGGGGTAGTTGATGTTGGCCAGTATGAGAGTGTTGGGTTGGAACCTAATATTCCCCAGGGTGCTTAGAAATGGGGAGTGTGAGTCTTGGGCCATGTTTGTGGACCTACAGCAAGCTATGACATGTATTGCTGTCTTACTCAATGTTAGCCGCACCTGAAATATCTCAGATCATTATTTTGTGCTAACAGTCTGTAGGTGTGCTCATCCATTATGAATATTGAAACACCACCACCTTTGCAGCTTTGGTCCAAGTTCTGGGCCAAACAGGTGTGGAATGAGTGATAGCCTGGTAGTGCAGGTGTGCTTTTGCTGCATTGAACCAGCTCTTTTTTACAGCACAAATGTCAATGTTCTCCAGTTTTAACAAGTGCATTTTTAAATGGAGACCTCTAGTATTGAGCAGCATGACCCTCAGATACTTCTAGTATTGAGCAGCATGACCCTCAGATACTTCTAGTATTGAGCAGCATGACCCTCAGATACTTCTAGTATTGAGCAGCATGACCCTCAGATACTTCTAGTGTTGAGCAGCATGACCCTCAGATACTTCTAGTATTGAGCAGCATGACCCTCAGATACTTCTAGTATTGAGCAGCATGACCCTCAGATACTTCTAGTATTGAGCAGCATGACCCTCAGATACTTCTAGTATTGAGCAGCATGATCCTCAGATACTTCTAGTATTGAGCAGCATGATCCTCAGATACTTCTAGTATTGAGCAGCATGACCCTCAGATACTTATACTATTGAGCAGCATGACCCTCAGATACTTCTAGTATTGAGCAGCATGATCTTCAGATTATATTTGTTTGTAGCTGTTACAGTGGTAATGTGGTCTTTGAAACACTGCCTAAAAAAGCCACTATAGAGGTAGCAAGAGCCTCTGGCAAAGGATCACAGTCTGTCAAACATGTCATCCCAGGAACACACATAGGGGATCCCCTTACAATGATACCAGAAATGTAGCCAATTGTTGAAATCAATAATTTTCAGCTTGTACTGTGGTATCATTCTGGGTGATGGTAGGATGCTGCTTAGGGCTAGGGTCATACCCGTCTGGGCTACATAGTCAGAGAGCTCCTCCATGACTGTTTCCATATAGTCCAGGGAGGTACGTCTCAGGTCATTCACACCCACATATACAATGACAGAGTCATATGTGTACCTGTTGTTGAGGGACCTCAGTGTGTGTGTTATGTGGCAGATCCTGGCACCTGACAGGTGGTTGACTGTCACTTTCTCCTTTTTCAACCTAGTGAGTGGGACATCACTGTCCCTGACTGTCATGTCAACTATGCCTAGTGTTTTGCCCATGCTGTTTTGCCTTAATCACTTTGGTTGACTGGCACACTGTTTAGGAGACATATGTGTCTTGTGGTTAGTGTTGTGCGGTTGTGGTGAACTGCATGTCTGCCTTGGAGGTCTCTGCTGTTTGTGCAGCTTTTTACTGAGAGCCTCTGGAAAGGTGGGTGTGTGGTTTGTGTTTTTATATGAAGGCAGTACCGGTGTGCGTTCTGGAGGACTATGTGTTCCATGTAGTGTGGTGCAAGAGTTGACCATCTCCTCTTGACCAACTATTCTGGTCTTGACTGGAAAGTGTGTGGCTTCCAATTTGGATATATAAGTGCATCTCTTGAAAGTTTGTGTAGAGAGGTAAGAGTTGAGGGTTGTCAGTGTACATGAGGCAGTTGCTACATTGCCTCAGGATGGCCAAGTTCAGCAGGTTAATAGGTGAAAGCACAGGGAATTGGCCTGTAGACATGTCTGGAGGGGTGGCCATTAATAATAATTACTGGAGCTGTTTCCTCGTAGAATGCTTAGTGCTGTTAGCACTTTTGTGTGCTAAAATACTTGCGACAAGACGTCTGGTAAAGTGCTAAAGTAATAAGCTATTGAAAGTGCAGGAGATGAGAGAACTAGCATATCTAGTGTAGCTGGTGTACAATGGATGTGTGAGTGCATTTCACATGTACAACCACCCATGTGCACATAAGTGTCCCATACAATAGACTCACACCCCTTACTACTATAATGACAGCACTTATAGGCATGTTATGTAAAGAAAATAATACACATCTGGCATGCAACAAAATATGCAGCCCTTGAACCCATGAATCTATACACAATAGTCAATGCATATAACCACTAAGCCATCTGAGCTGTATTGTTTTGTGATGTTTTCAACCACAGCATACAGTGCAGTCAGTTTATCATAGGGAAGGAAGACTGTGGAATCAGTAATGATTTAGTTGTCAATGACTTGCAGCACTGTCAGAGCCAAGAACACTTTAGTACAGTTCTGGACCACGCCAGATGAAGTTGGGGGAAAAGTCGATGGACATAGGAACACACTGGTAATGATACAAAGGGACCCATGCAACTGACATCTGCTGCCCCCCCTACACAGTACAACTAATACGTACACAGTGCACTGCTACAAAATCAGGATAGGCCATACACAATGCCCAGACATACACTGACCTCTTAGCAATATAACTAAAATGACTGAAGATAGTAAAACAACAGACAACCAGCCATCAATACACACAAAATTTTTAATGTGTTTTGCCATCAAGTATTACATTACAAATATATTTGCATTAAATACAGGAAGCAATTGACACTATTATGTATGTTCTTAAATCGTCTCCAATTACACTCCTCAGTTAACCCCCTAGGGGATACAGTATCAAATAATACAATGTAAATTGATTCTTCACATAACAAAGGTTCTGTTATGAGTGTTTGATCAAACTGGGAAACAGACATTTTCTAAAAAAGTACATTGTAACCCACTACAGTCCCCATGGTGAAATGTATGACAAGTAACAGCAATAGAACATTTGTCCATGTAATAACTAATATCTCTCACATGTTCTAACAGACTGATTCTAAGCCATGTCCTACTATTCTGCAGACCCACCTCTTGACTGTACAGGGTTTTACATGCTGTTCAGTCTTTGCACTCATATATGTGGCCCTTACTTCCCTTAATGCATCTTGTTCCACAACATCACTGGGATGATAGCAGGGATGTCAGCACTACATACTTATAGACCTTACCTATCAACCTTCTACTGCATGACAACTGGACAAAGCCTGTCATATAAGTGGAGGTCAGAGGTCCAAAACCAGGGCCATATTTGATATATTGCTGTTATATGCTGAGAAAGTTTCTGGTGTTACAGGATTGGTTGCAACATCTCTATTCTGATGGATATGAAGTCAGAAACACAAATGGATGTTGCCATTTACTGGCAGCAATGACCAGAGTAAGCCACTGATTTGCCAAGGACAACACCTGTCTTGGTAACACACCAAGCATAACAGGCAAACCTCTGGCCATTATGTGGATAGGCCTACAGTTCAGAACTATGCAGACATGTAATTTGTCAGACTGAAATCCATGTAGAAGTAGTATGTACACACAAAGCCCATAAAACTAGCAGTATTCACACCATATAACAGCAATACTCACATTTGGTCCCTAAGTCTGTAACCTTCTCCACCATTTAGTTGGCCTGTCTCCACAAGTCTTGTTGTAAGAGTTATTCCCACCTGCTGTGTGTAACACTCAGTAGCCATACACCTCCAGGATGTGTTCCTCACAGCCAAGGCAAAGGGATAATGCCCACATTAAGTACTCAATTATAGGAGTGTGTTGCCATGACAATGGCTATTGGAAGAACTATCCAGCTGCTCTGCATGCAATTAGCAAGTGGGGAACACCAACTGGAGCAGAGGCCAACAATGGTCAAGAGCATTACCTACAAAGGATGTGCAGACACCTATTCCAAACATCTGTTGACTAGTACTCCACGCTGAGAAAACAAAAAGACGTGGAGCAACCTTCTGATACAACCCAGTGCAGTGCAAAGTAATAAAGAGGTATGCAAAACAAGTCAGCATATAAGTGAATGTAGTATGTGTTTTCTAATAATGGGAAATAGGATTTTGAAAGATTTATGTCTGAGAAAGACTTGCTGTAGTGATGTCCTGCTAAACAGCACCTATGGCCATAGCATCTACCTCTCTCTGCTGTGATATAGAACACACCACAGGACCCTAACTCATCACAGAAAAGGACATCTCACATATGACAAACACTGGAGTGTCTGTCAAACACTAATGACTGTGCCACTGCTAGGCCAGCTACAGGGATATTGTAGATATCCATATGCTATCTGTGAATATCAGTATGATACACATTTGTCATGTAAATCTAAGTGAACTATATAGTATGTATACACCTTCCATAGCCAGAGAACAGGCAAGATTCCATACATGTGGATGGACAGGGGTGCTCATAAGTGGACTGCTATCCATCATGCCTCTCCCACAAGTGCCACAACAGGTGTCACCAGATGCATGTTTTGGAATGTCATGGAGGCACAGGCATGTGTCAAATCTAACACTGGACATATTCTCAGGGTCACAAATGCAACCCTTCATGCTACGTGTAACAACATCCTTGATCTTGGAGATGCCCACTGTTATTATGCTGAGGTCATAGATAGATGGTTGGGTGAGATGTTGGCAATCCTCGACTGTGGGATGTCTGTGCCACAGCATGTGGCAGGAGTTAGAGATCAGCCACGTGGATGTAGGACAGCACATGTGCTGGGAGTACAATGGTGTAAAACTGTAAACCATGGCCACATTTGTCACTCAAACACACACAGTCAGAATACTGATCTCACACACACAAACATACACACTTGGCATGACTGAAATTAGAAACACTACCTACCTTGGTCTTGCTATTAAAGTGCTCTGCATTTATTGCACATGCCACGGAGAAAGTAGGGTAAAGTGTGCTCCACAGTTCCTCTAAGGTAAACAACATCCACTGGCTTTGCACTGTATGGCAATGGGAGATGTCATGAGTGAGAATGGCCAGGAAATACTATCAGCTACATAAATATACACAATGACCAACACATATACAGCCATACACACATTTTCCACACCTGGGGTTAGCAGCTCTGCCTATCTCATCATTCAGTCCATACTGCTACAGAGTTTTGGCACACAGCACATGCCTTATTGGGCTGAAGAGTGTCAGTTACCTGTATGGTCGATGGTGACAGCGGTCCTCATACAGTGGACCTTGGGACATGTACTGGAGGTACCATGGTGTAGAAATATCAAACCCAACACCCCACCCACATTGGATATAATACTCACTCATACCCATGATAATGCTATGACAAACCCACAATCACACATTTACCAGGAATGAGATTCAACCTTTGCCTGCCTATCTAATTATCTCTATTACACTGATATGCATTTATCGCACATGCCACAGAGCTAGCAAGGTGAAGATTGTTTCATGGCTCCCCTAAGGTGAGCAACATCACCATCCCTTGTAATGTATGGCAATGTGCAGTGTGTTTGGAGAATGGGGCCTCAAAATGCTGTCTCCTACAAATATGCACACTCACGCACACTTGCAAACACACATACATGCATATGTACTGACATATGCCAGGACTTGGGGTAAACCACACCTGTCTACTCATTGGTAGAACAGTGTTATGCTGGTACTGCAAGCTCAAGGCAGACCATAGGGTGAAGTGTGTCACAAGGTACTTTTATAGTGCAGTACAGCAGCAGCAGCCTTTCTAAGTACAGCAATGGGGGGGGGGGCTAGTGGGTGAGAAGGTCCTCAAAGTATTTTCAACTACAAGTTTACAAACTCACAAACACTGTAATGCACACAGACACATTTGTCAGTACTGAGGTCCATTGGGGCAGGTGTCCTTGGGTGTGTACCAGGCTAATGTCCATGGAGATATGAGAAGAGTAGGGTATGTGAGTATACTGATATCATGGCACCTGACATTTGTCAGCATGCCATCTATCTACTGCCACTTGAGTGATCCCCAGGATGACAGTTATATTCACCATCCACTCATCTGAATTTTTCTTTATGAGGGCCAGTGAGGTGCTCTGATTGACATGTATGCAACATATATCACATAATGTGGCCACTGTCTGGCTTATGGCCCTTTCCCCAAGCATGTTCTGTTGAATGTGGTAATGCGGTTGAGGTATCCATGGCATGTGGTGCATACAGATTGGGGTTTCATAGCTGTGGCATTTGTAACACAGTTGGGCAGACATGGCATTGTCAGTCAAGCAGGAATTGCCTGTAAGTAGCCAAAATGTGACCAGGAACACTTGGAGGTTTTGGCCTCTTTCCATATCAGACAGTTGTTTCATGCTTAGGATCATACATGTCAGGTACACTTGCTACCCAGTTGTTGAAGGCTTCTACTGAGTTACATGGCAAATGGGCCATTTGACCTGCTGATTGCCCTAATGAGCACGGAGTAGAGGGAGACATTAACCTCTTCATTCCTGGATGACACACCTTTAGTTATGTAATGGCCACATGGAAGGACTTTCTGTCCACAGTGGCAATGTGGTGGTCAGAAGAAAGTTTGCTGTCAAGCTGTGTTCACAGACCTCCTATAAGGACATCTGTCTCCATTGGACTACCACCAATGTGGTCATTTGTGGACAACACAGTGATTCAGCAGGGGATTGGGACACATTTCTTGACACTGAGACTAAGGCCAGTGTTCGGACAACAGTTGGAGGTGTCAGTGGTGACTTTATGAAGGATGTTAACATAATCTGGTGATGTAAACATAGCCCCCAATTAGCAGTTATCTGCAAACATTGTTAACCACAGTTCATTCCTGTTGGGCTGTATATCAGAGCCACACACAACACACAAGACTGGACACAGGACAAGAACCTGTGGTACTCCACACATGACTGTTTGGCAGTCTGACACCACTCATGACTGTTTTGCATTTTGAAACGGAGTCCACTGCTTTCACACCGTGAGTTCCATCTGTGAGCCAGTTTGCAGCTCACTTAGTGACATAGGGATTAATGAATAGATGAGTGTGTTTTCCCATGATTCCTGAATGTGGAATTGTATCACAGGACTACAAGGGCCACATATCTTGTTTTGGACTCCATATTGTTCTATAGTAATATCACATGACAAACAGATTATAGGACTGAAGAGTGTCCACAGCTACCACAAAAGTGAGCCCTGTACAGTGGACATTTGGTATTTTGCTGGGTGGACCACACAAAAGTGTAGCAAAACCCAGCCCCCAATGGATATGGATCGCAATGTTAATAACACAACCACAGACAGAGACACACACACACACTTGACAGGAATGAGATTCAACCCCCTACCTACCTAACTGCACTATAGTATTACACATTTATCAGACGTGCCACAACACTTACATATTTGAAAGTTGTCCAAAGGTATCTTTAAAGGTGAGATGTCAGCAGCAGTAATAAAGGAGGAGAAAGGAAAGTGTAGTGAGTGCCAATGGCCTCAAAATCATGTCTGTACAACTACAGACACTCTCACACAAACACACTTTTACCAGTAATGAGATTAGAACTCCTACCTAACTAGTTTATTGCACTGCAGTATTACACATTTATCAGACATGCCACAAAGCTTGCATATTTAAAAGTTGTCCAAAGGTATCCTTAAAGGTGAGTGACATCAGCAGCAGTGATAAAGGAGAGCAATGTAAAACAGAGTGAGTGGGAATGTCCTCAAAATCATTCACCTACAAACACCCACACAAACAGACACACCTTTACATTTGACAGGACTGTGATTAGGATTGCTACATAAATAGGTTTTAGTACTCTACTGTTACACAGTTAGCACAAGCACAACAGAGCCTATAGGGCTGAGGGCTAACAAAATGAATTTGTACAGGGACTGACTGCAGCACATGTTCTGATACTGGGTAATGGGATGTGTACTGGGTGGGGATGGAGTAAAACAGTAATTCCTTCACACACACACACACACACACACACACACACACACACACACACACACACACACACACACACACAGTTGCCAGGACCGAAATTCAAAACCATACCTATCTACTTATTTGCTTTAGTAAGTTATGCATTTATCGCACGCGGTTTTGAGCTTACAGATCTGAGGCTTGTCCAAAGGTAGATCTAAGGTGACATACATCAGCAGATAGTGTAGTGTGGAACTATGGGATGTGTACTGGGTGGAAAAGGCTTCATAATGGTACTGTATCTCTCTGTCTGTGTCTCTCTTCCCCATTTGTATGTGTGTGCGTATGTTTGAATTAGTGTAGTATGTTGGCCTTAGATATGTGTGCGTAACACAAAACAGATGGAGATTTACCACATATCTGCCACCTACAGCTGGCTGTGGGTTTTCCTGTCCAGTGTGTGTGTGTGTGTGTGTGTGTGTGTGTGTGTGTGTGTGTGTGTGTGTGTGTGAAGACCAAACAGTTTACATTTTGCTGTGTGTGCATGGACATCTGCAGATAACAGATATCTATGGTCCACTGTGGTGTCAGACATGGGCTTTATTAAGTGTAGGAGCATGCCCAGTATGACCTTGTATATTGCTTGTGGGAATCCATTCCAGGGAGAGTTGTACTCCAGTCCAGGGTTTTGTGTGCTACAGCTACACGTAGCAAGCTATTTTTGCAGGATATCTGTAGATAGGTTGCCAACATGGAGACACAATTGGTTCAAACATGGGGGGATACTGTGTGTAACTAAGCTTCCTATTACACTGTCTGTGTTTCTTGTGTAACATGTTCTGTTTTAGCATAGATTTTTGGACATATGTACTGTTTTACAGTGTAATGAATTGTGTCATCAACTACTGACAGATATCATTGAAGACTTCACTAAACACCAAACAGAGGTGTAAAGTCTCCAGCTGCTTTTATCTTTAGCTACATTGTGTGCAGCAAACAATGAGCAAAGGGGAATACAAATATAAAAGAGATTAAAATCTGCCATTGCAGACTAGTAAGCAGCATACAACTTCCACCTGTGGTGTATTCCTACACATAGTTGTTCTTGGAGAAACCTTCCAGTCCTTGAACAAGGGTGCCTGTATGTTTACTTTATTTCCTTGGCTGTCCTTGATAATTAGCTAGGTTTAGCAGAGTCCCTTGGATTCTCCCCTGCTACTTTATATTCCAGTTGAAGGTTTCCCTTCCTTCCCCCCAAGTGATTGCTCAGGTACAACACACCAAAGGTTTTAAAAACCCTGGATGCCATATTTGCTCTAATTGCAGCTGAAAGCCCTCCAGGTGTAGCATCTCTAGTGATAGTATTATTTTTCAGTGTTGTATTCTACACTGTAAACTCACTGTCCCTGCATAGAGTAGTACAGTAATTTCTCTCTAAGGTAGCTTTCCAGTTATTTTTTTTATTTTTGCTGGTATAGTTTATATTTTGATATTAGAAGCTTATGTTTTTGTTTTTGCTTGCTCCCAGTTTCAGTAAACCTGATTCAAAGTTTCTCTAAATGATAGTGCTAAGGTAGAAATACTCTTTCTTTTTTAAGTGCTGAATGATATGTATGGTAAACTGCTGAAACTGCTACATTGTTGCAATATTGTCTGGTAATAGTATATTCCAACTAGTTATACTGCTGCTTCTGTATATTCTGTTTCTGTAAGTTATACATTGTAAAGTGCAGAATGATATTTATGGTAAACTGGTGAAACTGCTACATAGTTGCAATATTGTCTGGTAATAGGATATTCTAACTAGTTATACTAACTGCTGCTGAATAAGACTGGTTGCAGAGTCTGAATGTATTTCTCTTGATGGCTTCTAATAGGCTATGTTCACTTGCTCTGCTTTCTGTACAATATTTATGATGGTTGTGCTTATTTTGATGTCCTTATTTTATTGCTTTTAGTCTTACATTCTTTCTTTTTCTCTTCTTTGCAACCTTTAGAGCCACTGAGGACCTGATCGCTTTGCCCCCCCCCCCCCACTTGTGTGAGCAAGGAATCCTCTCACTCCAGCTAAAAGCAAAGCCACTCTAACCAGCGATCATCCAAAAATAGACTGCAGCCCCTGGTTTAACTCCAGGAACCTTCTTGTTGCCGCTTGTGTAGTGTGGGTGCCAGCTTTTGTAACTATTATTATGCCTTGTTAAAATCTGTTACAGTCAGCTAGAGTGCATACACCAGGGGCAATAGCTGCAAACCTTCTTCCTCTTAATCCACCCCCACCCCTTTCATCCATTTCACTGTTGATAATTTGTTATATGTGAAGGTATTTATCCCCTCTTATAGCCTTCAGTCCCTCCTCCTCAATACTTATTCTTCACTAAACACCAAACAGAGGTGCAATGTCTCCAGCTGCTTTTATCTTTAGCTACATTGTGTGCAGAAAACAATGACCAAAGGGGAACACAAATATAAAAGAGAATAAAATCTGCCATTGCAGACTAGTAAGCAGCATACAACTTCCACCTGTGGTGTATTCCTACACATAGTTTTTCTTGGAGAAACCTTCCAGTCCTTAAACAAAGGTGCCTGTATGTTTACCTTATTTCCTTGGCTGTTCCTGATAATTAGCTAGGTTTAGCAAAGTCCATTGGATTCTCCCCTGCTACTTTAAATTCCAATTGAAGGTCCCCCCCCCAAGTGATTGCTCAGGTACAACACACCAAAGGTTATAAAACCTGGATACTATATTTGCTTTAATTGCAGCTGAAAGCCCTCCAGGTGTAGTATCTCTAGTGTCCCTAGACTAGCTGATAGTTTTTTTTTTGGTTAAAACAGGCTAAACAATGCAATAATACAGTAAATAAAAACAAAAAAGGCTAACACACTTGAGTGTGTATTCCTAAACAGTAAATGCAATTAAAACTCTACAAAATTAGTAATTTAAAACTTTTTAAATGAAGCAAGGCAAGTGCACAAATGAAAAATGATTTAAGAGGCAGTAATACAGTAGAATAAGTAGCTATTTTACATATACAGAGAAGTCAATATATACAGAAAAGCCGCTAAAACACACTTAATTCAGATGCAGTCCAGCCTAGAGCACTTGAGTTGTAGCAATATTAAGGCAAATGCAGTTTTAATAAAAGCACTAAAATATACTCTATATATTCCTTGCTCCTCCTGCCTACATGATGGTGTTAGAGAACCTACACAGTTAGGTGCAGTCTGACACTTAAAAATGTTTGTGTTGAACTTGTGATTCAGTATAAGTCCTCTCATTAGCAAACCCCACTGCCTTAAGCCCTGGTTACTGCACTATTCCTGTGCCTCCCCCCTTAGCAACCACTGTTCCCTGCCTATGTTTACTTTTTGCATGCCATTGATTATAATGGCAAAATGCAGAAAGTAGTTGTACTGCAGTTCCCCCCATTTCTACTTCTTCTCCCCCCACCCACTAGCTTACCACATCCCCTGCCCTCAATGACCAAGTTCGGACAACATAAACAAAGTTTTATATTTTATTATTTTTTAGTGGTTTTGCATACCAATGGCCATATATTTGGCCATTGGCATGCAAACCCTAATTAATACATGCTTTCTGGAGTGCTGACATGGCTCTGTTGTGTAGATTGCAGAAATGTATTCGGTTAGTAACCAAATACATTTCTGCAAGCTACACTGTTCTAGGACGGAACATGCTGTTTTGCTGGATCGCTAATGAGGCTCATTTGCATGTTTTTCACCAGCAAATGAGCTCATTATCATCCCACATGGCTTTCGATGCAGGAACAGTATAGGGCCACTCCTTCATGTGAAAAATGGCATGTACGTGGATCACAAAGCGGCCATTTTTCATGCAGGAGCAGTTACACTGTTCCTGCACAGAAAATAAAGCATTGTGAATCCTGGGGCATGTCATTATCAAAGTTCCATGATGTCATTTAAGTAGTAATGACAGTTGTAGTGCTGTGATCCCAGCAAAGCTATGACAACACGTATCTCCTATCTTCCCTCCTATATGCCTCCCCAATCCTAATCAACCTCCACAAATCTGAACTAACCAAACTCAAATCTTGTTACAATAAAATTTGAATGTTTGCCAGTGATGTTCCATACAGAACACATCAGTGTGCTGCTCTTAAACAGCAAGAATGGTTAGAACTTCCTCAACTGCTACATTTTAATCAGTTAACCTTCACCCACAAAATACTGCATCAACCGAACAAAACTGCTGCCCTCCAAAAGCTATTGCAACCATACATCACTTCCAGACCCTTCCGCTCTAATAATAAATTCCTACTAGACACCACCAAAGCAAATAACACAGCTAGAAAATCACTCTTCTCCCAACTACATTCCTAAAATATGGAATAAACTGCCCACCTAAATTACTTCCTGGTGCTCTATAACACAGTTAAAAACTCCTAAAATTACACCTGAAAGACACCTGGCTCTGTTCTTGTAACTGCCCTGGATAGACTTCTAACTGTTTAACTCTGCCTCTCTATTTTTTTATTTCATTGCTTTCCTAATAAATCCTACTGAGGCATCTGTCCTCACCTTACTCTCACTAGCCTCTCTTTCTCATGCACGACGAATGACTTGTGTACATACTCATGCTGGGATGTCTATTGTACATATTTATCTCAAATGTATTATATTTATCATTCTGTAACTATTATATTGACACTCTGAGCGTGCTTGCAGGCAAGCCAATTTCCTTTTAGCAGTGTGTGTAAGCTTTATGATATTTGTAACTGTGTGGTAGTCTTATATTATTTGTAACTCAAACTTGTAAGTTTTGCATAACTGGAGCTTTTCTACCTAGAACTCTGCTGAAAAAGGACCTGTGTCCAGTCGGATGTTCCCAGTAAACAAATGTAAAAATAAAATAAACACTAATCTTTCAAAGATACTAGAGTGCAGTGACAAAAAAGCAGTATTCTGATAATTCAACACTAGCAAACATTTTCTTGGGTCCAAACCTACTTGTTCTTTTCATGGAGTCATTACTTTCTCTGTTTGGCTTTGTTTGTTCAGAGATAAATGGTGGCTTAAAAAATTTGAGTTTGGGTAATTATTTTAGAATCTACTATGCATGTCATGATGGGGAGCCCCTGTCATACTGGGCACATGCATTAGACTAGCCAGTTATGCAGAAGATATTGGGCATTTCCACAAATATGAGAGGATGGCAAGGACACAAGGGCAAATGTTTGCTAGCGTGGACAGTACCATTTTTGTGGTATTTTTTCTCGTTTTATTGCTTGATAGCTGCTGAAAATCAGCTGTTGAACTTAATTTTTTTGTTAGAAATGGTAGGAGTTATAGATTTAGTAACTGTATCATAGGGCATGCGCACACAAATACAGACACAAACACACACACACACACACACACACACACACACACACAATCACAATATATGCCCATGGTGACATGCAGAACTATAAAGAGTGGGAGGAAGATCAGTTTACCTCTGCAATGTCTTTAGGATGTACAAGGAAACAGGAATATTTGGAAGTTACCATGCAAGCTATGCGAAGAAGGAACCCAGCTGAGAACTGTACTTGAGAATCAAGTACTCCGAAGGAAAAAATAATTGGTATGTCACAATCAAAATAAAGCTTTAATGGAAGAAGAGTGGTAACACCAAGACCCCCAATAAAAAAATAAACATACCTTTTTAGCTCTGTTCTCTACTGTTTGCATAGTGTGATTTAAATGTTCGACCTGGCACATGCCCACACTTACTAGGAATGACTTTTGCTCAGATATTGCCATAAATGTACTGTAAGTAACCCCTTAACTGCTGAACTTTTTCATCCAATCTGCCCACAGAATATAGACTGTTTTTCGCTGTTGTTGACTTTAACAGCCTATACATCCAAAGTAGTTCAACATGTGTTCATGAAATCTTCAAGGATTGTTACTAGCATAATATAAAAACTTCACTGGTGTGTGTTTCTACCATCTACAAACAGCTGCATCATGAATTTTAATGGAAAATATATTTTTAAATCTTTTTTTATTCATCAACGTATATAGAGAATTAAAATATCACTTTTATACAGATGTGCATAAGCCTTCTGGGTCTAAAATAATGCCAGCTTTTTATATTTATGTTTTGATACCTTTTTCCTTATTTTACTGAAAAGAGCATTAACAAGTTACACATTTCTTTTCAAATAATTGTTTTGTAAAAATTGCACTCTTGTCAGTTTACAAAGGCCATTCTGTCCTAAATTCCACCCTAACATCAAATGACAATATTTCCCTAATGTGTTAAGATATTATGACATTTTCAGGACATGACCACTTGATAGGTTCATAGGACGTTACTAGGCTAATGGCCGTAGGGGCTTTACAAGCTGAGCTATGTTATACCAGTGTTCCCTAACTGACCTTGGCTAGATGGTTGTTGTTTACATAGCGAGTCTATGATCATCACCAACTACCCCTGTCCATGATGGACATAGATACCACCCCTGGGTGAATTTATGGTCTCCCATCCCATTCTCTAGGTTGCACTTGAATGGGGTCATTGAGGATCGCTGCTTCACATGAATTTGGAGTTTATTTCAGAGGAGCAGCAATCTCTGGAAGATATATCTGTCTCTCCAGCATGTTCCGTTAATGTCACAAGCTAGGTTGAGATTCTTGGAGCAAGTGACTCTTGTTTCATTTGATTTGCAGATGTGCAGCGTTTCCAATAGAGCAGGGTCAGAGGCTACTCTGTTTCATTTTTTTAGAGTTTTCAGTGAGCCTCCATTTTTTTCAAAACCAATTCCACAGGAGGGCCAAAAGAACACTTGTATCAGACTGCAAAGGAGCATCCATAATACGAGCTTTAACATGCTCCCGACAAGGACTGATCTTTAAGCCAGGCATGTCTGCGAACAACAGAACTAGTAGCAGCCACCCTGGAAGAAGCTTGTAAAGCATCAAAACCACACTGCAGAGAATGCTTCCCAACCTGGTCTGAAGCATGCACTAAATCCTGAAGCTCCTTACAGTCAATACCTTCAGCTAAAGCATCCACTTTACATTTCAATTGACTTAACAAAAATTCTGATACTTGAGCATATGAAACTGACAATTCAAAGCCCTCATAGCCAAAGTAGAAGAGGTATACAGTTTTACCCCACCTATCCAGGGCCCTAGCATCTTTGTCCAGAGGAACTGGATTCTTAACCACAGAACCTTAACAGCCTTGGGGCCTTGAGAAATAGTTTCAGGATCAGCTCTAGGGCTCTTAAACAAGTACTTGTGAGCTTCCGGAACCCTGTAGTATCTATCTGGTTTAACAGGAGCAGGAGGCAGAGAATCTGGGTTAAGGGCAGCCTCAGAAAACACATCCTGAACAACATCCAGTACAGGAGGAATAGCCAAGGGCCTGTGCTGAGGCAAAAACAAAAATTCTCTCAGCCTTTTACGAGAATCAGAATAATCCTGGCCCTCCCATTTGAAATGTTCCCTCATGGAATGCAAAGTTTCAGAGAAAGAAAAATCTTCTGGAGGGGATGCAGAGGGAGAAGCATCCTCAGCCTCCGAATCAGAATAGGGAGGGAAATCCTGAAGGCCTTCCACAGAGGAATCTGACTCAACAGAAGACTGAACCAAACCCTCCAACTCTGTCTCTACCCTAGGCCTCTTCTGAGGGGGAGGCATGGAACCCCTAATTAAAGTAATCAAATCTTCAGCCATCTTCAACATGTGCTTCCTAGGAGCTGGACCCTGGGGAAAGCACCCAGGGCAGATTTAGACTTAGAAATGGCCTTTGCCTAGAAGGAGGAGGCTTAACCACCCTACGAGGGGAGGGAGCCACAGACAACAGAGGAGCACCCTCAACCTGGCCTAACAAAGGAGAAGCCACCCCCTGTAGTAACAAAGGCTCCCCTTGACACTCAGGCACACTGTCAGAAAGAGCCACTGAAGCAGCCAGTGGTTCTACAGGACCGACGTCCGGAGCGGACGCCTCATCCTGCTTGGACCGCAAAGACTTTTCTTTGCGCTTCCTAGAAGAGCCAGTCGTCAGAGAATCCGACGGCATGTTGTAATTACAACGCTTACCAAACACCAGCCTAGCACAGTCCAACCGACGTTTAATAGTACGCTTATTAAAAGTAGCACAAAAGCGACACCCAACAACGGGTGCTCAGGCCCCTAAACAGGGAATGCAGAGTGAATGGTAATCCCTATGAGGAATCTGTTTCCCACAAGAAATACAGTTATTAACTTTGTCTGACATCCGACAATACTGAGACAAGAAAAGACAAAAATAAAATGTCCCCAATGGGGTACTTAGCCCAACTTGGTCTCCGGTCTGAAACTCGAAACCGACAATTCCAGAACGCCGAACGGCACTTGCAAATTCTGCTTCTGCTCAGGACCATGCGGCAAGAAAGACTAAAGTTATGGCGTCGGTCATGCGCATTTATACTGACACCACGTCAGTCTCGGGCGCCATGACCGACGCCAGATCTAGCCCTTTGGTATTCGGGCCGATGGAGGACAGCGGAGTACCCATTAGTCAGGACTGCAGCAATGGGAGACGACGAACATCTACTGTTTTGCCTTGTTAAAATCTGTTACAGTCAGCTAGAGTGCATACCCCAGGGGCAATTGCTGCAAACCTTCTTCCTCTTAGCCCACCCCCACTCCTTTCACCCGTTTCACTGTTGATAATTTGTTATATGTGAAGGTATTTATCCCCTCTCAATAGTCACAGCCTTCAGTCCCTCCTCCTCAATATTTGTTCTTCACTAAACACCAAACAGAGGTGCAATGTCTCCAGCTGCTTTTATCTTTAGCTACATTGTGTGCAGAAAACAATGAGCAAAGAGGAATACAAATATAAAAGAGAATAAAATCTGCCATTGCCGACTAGTAAGCAGCATACAACTTCCACCTGTGGTGTATTCCTACACATAGTTTTTCTTGGAGAAACCTTCCAGTCCTTGAACAAAGGTGTCTGTATGTTTACCTTATTTCCTTGGCTGTCCTTGATAATTAGCTAGGTTTAGCAGAGTCCCTTGGATTCTCCCCTGCTACTTTAAATTCCAATCGAAGGTTTCCCTCCCTACCCCCACCCCCAAGTGATTGCTCAGGTATAACAAAAAAGGTTATAAAAACCCAGGATGCCATATTTGCTCTAATTGCAGCTGAAAGCCCTCCAGGTGTAGCATCTCTAGTAAGTGTCCCTGGACTACCTGATAGTTTTTTTTTTTTGTTGGTTAAAACAGGCTAAACAATGCAATAATACAGTAAATAAACACAGAAAAGGCTAACACACTTGAGTGTGTAGTCCTAAACAGTAAATGCAATTAAAACTCTACAAAATTAGCAATTTAAAACTTTTTAAATGAAGCAAGGCAAGTGCAGAAATGAAAAACGATTTGAGGCAGTAATACAGTAGAATAAGTAGCTAGTTTACATATACAGAGAAGTCTATATATACAGAAAAGCAGCTAAAACACACTTAATTCAGATGCAGTGCAGCCTAGAGCACTTGAGTTGTAGCAATATTAAGGCAAATGCAGTTTTAATAAATGCACTAAAATATACTCTATATGTTCCTTGCTCCTCCTGCCTACATGATGGTGTTAGAGAACCTACACAGTTAGGTGCAGTCTGACACTTACAAATTTGTGTTGAACTTGTGATTCAGTATAAGTCCTCTCATTAGCAAACCCCACTGCCTTAAGCCCTGGTTACTGCACTATTCCCGTGCCTTCCCCCTTAGCAACCACTGTTCCCTGCCTATGTTTACTTTTTGCATGCCATTGATTATAATGGCAAAATGCAGAAAGCAGTTTTACTGCAGTCCCCCCCATTTCTACTTCTTCTCCCCCCACCCACTAGCATACCACATCCCCTACCCTCAATGGCCGAGTTCAGCCAACATAAGCAAAGTTTTATATTTTATTATTTTTGAGTGGTTTTGCATACCAATGGCCATATATTTGGCCATTGGCATGCAAAACCTAATTAATACATGCTTTCTGGAGTGCTGACATGGCTCTGTTTTATAGATTGCAGAAATGTATTTGGTTAGTAACTGAATACGTTTCTGCAAGCTACACTGAATGTGCTGCTTTACTGGATCGCTAATGAGGCTCAATTGCATGTTTTTCACCAGCAAATGAGCTCATTAGCATCCCACATGGCATTTTATGCAGGAGCAGTATAGGGCCGCTCCTGCATGTGAAAATGGCATGTATGTGGATCGCAAAGCGGCCGCTTTCCATGCAGGAGCAGTTACGCTGTTGCTGCACAGAAAATAAAGCATTGTGAATCCCGGGGCATGTCATTATCAAAGTTCCATGATGTCATTTAAGTAGTAATGACAGTTGTAGTGCTGTGATCCCAGCAAAGTTATGACAACACACATCTCCTATCTTCCCTCCTATATGCCTCCCCAATCCTAACAAACCTCCGCAAATCTGACCTAACCAAACTCGAATCGTTGCAATAAAATTTGCAAGTTTGCCAGTGATGCCCCATGCAGAACACATCAGTGTGCTGCTCTTAAACAGCAAGAATGGCTAGAACCTCCTTAACTGCTACATTTTAATCAGTTAAACTTCACCCACAAAATACTGCATCAACCGAACAAAACTGCTGCCCTCCAAAAGCTATTGCAACCATACATCACTTCCAGACCCTTCCGCTTTAATAATAAATTCCTACTAGACACCACCAAAGCAAATAACACAGCTAGAAAATCACTCTTCTCCCAACTACATTCCTAAAATATGGAATAAACTGCCCACCCAAATTACTTCCTGGTGCTCTATAACACAGTTAAAAAACTCCTAAAATTACACCTGAAAGACACCTGGCTCTGTTCTTGTAACTGCCCTGGATAGACGTCTAACTGTTTAACTCTGCCTCTCTATTTTTTTATTTCATTGCTTTCCTAATAAATCCTACTGAGGCATCTGTCCTCACCTTACTCTCACTAGCCTCTCTTTCTCATGCACGACGAATGATTTATGTACATACTCATGCTGTGATGTCTATTGTACATATTTATCTCAAATGTATTATATTTATCATTCTGTAACTATTATATTGACACTCTGAGCATGCTTGCAGGCAAGCCAATTTCCTTTTAGCAGTGTGTGTAAGCTTTATGATATTTGTAACTGTGTGGTAGTCTTATATTATTTGTAACTCAAACTTGTAAGTTTTGCATAACTGGAGCTTTTCTCCCTAGAACTCAGCTGAAAAAAGGACCTGTGTCCAGTCGGATGTTCTCAGTAAACAAATGTAAAAATAAAATAAACACTAATCTTTCAAAGATACTAGAGTGCAGTGACAAAAAAGCAGTATTCTGATAATTCAACACTAGCAAACATTTTCTTGGGTCCAAACCTACTTGTTCTTTTCATGGAGTCATTACTTTCTCTGTTTGGCTTTGTTTGTTCAGAGATAAATGGCAGGTAACAAAATTTGAGTTTAGGTAATTATTTTAGAATCTACTATGCATGTCATGATGGGGAGCCCCTGTCATACTGGGCACATGCATTAGACTAGCCAGTTATGCAGAAGATATTGGGCATTTCCACAAATATGAGAGGATGGCAAGGACACAAGGGAAAATGTTTGCTAGCATGGATGGTACCATTTTTGTGGCATTTTTTTCTCTTTTTATTGCTTGATAGCTGCTGAAAATCAGCTGTTGAACTTAATTTTTTTGTTAGAAATGGTAGGAGTTATAGATTTAGTAATTGTATCATAGGACATGCACACACAAATACAGACACAAACACACACACACACACACACACACACACACACACAAAATCACAATATATGCCCATGATGACATGCAGAACTATAGAGTGGGAGGAAGATCAATTTACCTATGCAATGTCTTTAGGATGTACAAGGAAACAGGAATATTTGGCAAGTTACCATGCAAGCTATGCAAAGAAGGTACCCAGCTGAGAACTGTACTTGAGAATCAAGTACTCTGAAGGAAAAATGCTAATTGGTATGTCACAATAAAAATAAAGCTTTAATGGAAGAAGAGTGGCTAACACCAAGACCCCCTAATAAAAAAATAAACATACCTTTTTAGCTCTGTTCTCAACTGTTTGCATTATGTGATTTAAATATTCTACCTGGCACATGCCCACATTTACTAGGAATGATTTTTGCTCAGATATTGTAATAAATGTACTGTATGTAACCCCTTAACTGCTGAACTTTTTCATCCAATCTGCCCACAGAATATAGACTGTTTTTCTCTGTTGTTGACTTTAACAGCCTATACATCCAAAGTAGTTCAACATGTGTTCATGAAATCTTCAAGGATTGTTACTAGCATAATATAAAAACTTCACTGGTATGTGTTTCTACCATCTACAAACAGCTGCATCATGAATTTTAATGGAAAATATATTTTTAAATCTTTTTTTATTCATCAACATATATAGAGAATTAAAATATCACTTTTATACAGATGTGCATAATCCTTCTGGGTCTAAAATAATGCCAGCTTTTTATATTTATGTTTTGATACCTTTTTCTTTATTTTACTCAAAAGAGAATTGACAAGTTACACATTTCTTTTCAAATAATTGTTTTGTAAAAATTGCTCTCTGTCAATTTACAAAGGCCATTCTGTCCTAAATTCCACCCTAACATCAAATGAGAATATTTCCCTAATGTGTTAAGATATTATGACATTTTCAGGACATGACCACTTGACAGGTTCATAGGAGGTTACTAGGCTAATGACCCTAGGGGCTTTACAAGCCGAGATATGTTGTACCAGTGTTCCCTAATTGACCTTGGCTAGAGGGTTGTTGTTTACATAGCAAGTCTATGATCAGCACCAACTACCCCTGTCCATGATGGACATAGATACCACCCCTGGGTGAATTTATGGTCTCCCATCCCATTCTCTAGGTTGCACTTGAATGGGGTTATTGAGGATCGCTGCTTCACATGAATTTGGAGTTTATTCCAGAGGAGCAGCAATCTCTGGAAGATATATCTGTCTCTACAGCATGTTCCGTTAATGTCACAAGCTAGGTTGAGATTCTTGGAGCAAGTGACTCTTGTTTCATTTGATTTGCAGATGTGCAGCATTTCCAATAGAGCAGGGTCAGAGGCTACTCTGTAGACCAAGCATAAGTCACCTCTCAGCAGCCTATAAGACACAGAGTACAGTGAGAGAACTTTCAGCCTTTCCATATAGGTCATGTTTTGGAGGTTCTGAATTTTCTTTGTGAGAAACTTCTGTGGTTGCTCCAGCTGCTGCAGGTGTCTGGAGAGGTGCATGCAAAAAGGAGCACTGTACTGTATTAGTGGGCCTAAAATTCAAAAAGTCTCCCACATCAAACAGTCTCACAGACAACTGAGGAAAGAGACAGAGATGACAATTCTGAGGGTAAAGACTAGGTTGTCACTGTTCCCATGCTTGACGGGCATGTGTCTCCAGCGTCCCCTTCCTATCCCCAATCATGGTGTCACCCAACCTTTTGTGTCGATCACCATCCCTGTGTCTGTCTTGTATGTCCTGTTTGTTTGCACCCGCTTCCTCTCCTACCCTTCATGCTTGACCCTCACATTCCTAGGTCTCTTCCCAACATTCTCTCTTTTTGAAACAAAATAAAAAATGGGCACCTGTCCCACAAAAACATTGTCTCATACATAGTTCTCCACTTTGTATATGTGTCTTTTTGGCATACATGATTTGGTTCAATTGGCTATACAACATCATTGTGTTGTTGCCACCCATCCATGTTGTGGTGACAGTCCAAATTAATCAAATTTTGACTAACTGTGTACATTGCTGTGGTGAGGAAGTGGATATCTTTGGTTCTCTTCCAATCCCCTCATGCTTTGCTGACAGTGTCTATCTGTGTACATTACTATGGTTTACTGTAGTGTAGAAGTGGATATCTGTGGTTCTCTCCCAACCCCCTCCTGCTGTGCTGACAGCGTCTACTTCTGTACATTGCTGTTGTACAGAAGTGGTTATCTGTGGTTCCACCCCTATCCCCCTCCTGCAAATGCCTGTATTGCTTCCCTTTGTTCTTCCGTCTGCTTGCCTCCCTATTTCACCACTTTCCTATCAACCCCATTTTCACGTTTAATCTGTTCAAAAATAAAATCAAATACAATACACATGGCCAAAAATGGCAAATAAAAAGCCTTCAGTTTTTGTCCTCTGCATTTGCATGGACTTTGACATCTCGCAACAATGCCAAGTGGTGGTGAATGGCTGGTCACATCCTACAGCAAAACCTGGTGATTTTCTGCCATCGGCTGCACTTGTCCAGTTATCTCCACACAATGCTGCTTAAACTCGCTGAGCTAGAGGAACACAGAGTTAAAGCAGAGTTAAGGCTCTACTTTCAAACAGTTAGTCTGACAATTATTAGCATGCTGGATGTAGCAAAATGCAACTTCCTATGTAGAGTGTGGACATAAATCACTTAACTGAAGATTGTTTTCACCCATAACATCAAGGGTTTCATTACAGATGCATCTCACATCATTTCTTAATGTGATGTTGTATGTCTATGATATGTTTAATCACCCACATCTTAACATTTGCCACAGTTATGAGTACTCATGGAGATATATTGAATATGGGCTAAAAAGAGTATTTAATTTGACATCCATCCCCACAGCTAGGAGATATTTATCCAGCCTTGTTCTGCTTGTCATAAGCCTGTTGTCCCTCTCCTAACTCTTCTTTACCCCAATATCAGTCACTTCATGCCACAGAGCATGATATGTTAAGAGTGAGAACAAACCAAAACATGTCCATGAATGTTCCATTACACCAAACATTATGTGTACGTCCATCTCTCTTTGTGTTTATGCCTTCTCTCCCATCCTTCTTTATGTGTGTGTATCTATTAGGCTGATGGATGTAAAGGTCATCTCATGATTTCTACATACTGTCATGATAGCTGATGGATAACACCAACATGTCACCTTGATTTATTATGATATCAGTGCTCTTATAGTGTGCAAGGTTTCAAAATTTGATGAAGGATTCCCTTTGTTCATGTTCAGATGATGATCAGATGTATAAATGTATGTTTTCATCTTGTCAAGGCTTATAATAGTGCAGTTGGGGAAACTGTTAAGGACTGTTTACAGAGGTCTCTTTCCTGTACCTATCCATCTGTCTACCCCTTCACCTACATAAGATTGATATGTTTGCCTATCAAGTAAACTGTAAGGTGGGCCACAATTGATATAACTGTCAAAAAGCAGCGCCCACATGACACCATTATATTTCAGATGTCTCACATCTTCTTCAAACAGATGCATGGTGGATGTATTAATTATTGTCACTCCATATCTCCTCTATCCTAATCTCATGCAGTTCATGCTACAGAGCAGGGCATATTCTGTTTGATAAGATGCCATACCAACACACCATTAGGATGTACATTAATGTTATGTCATACCAACACACCATTAGGATGTACATTAATGTTATGTCATACCAACACACCATTAGGATGTACATTAATGTTATGTCATACCAACACACCATTAGGATGTACATTAATGTTATGTCATACCAACACACCATTAGGATGTACATTAATGTGCCAGGACAGGTCCTCCTATGTCCTCTATAGCCCTGTGTCTGTTATCACCTCCTCTGTTTCATCAGAATATACTGTAGCATCTTTAGTAGGATGATGGATGAAATGTTCATTTAATATGATGTGGAAACTATCCTTACTGTGAAGAAACATACTGCAGAAACTTTTCAGGATATCTGGCCCTGTACAAATAGCATATCTGCTGAGTCATACTAATCATTGTAAAATATGTACCATCTCTTGTCATTTGTAGAAAGCTGTACACATGGTTAACTTGTGATTTGCAATGAGGCCTGCAAAACAGCTACTTGTTGTAAAGGTGTATTGAGGTAGACATTACTGATACAATTTGGAGAAGACACATACTTTAATGTAGTCATTGGTAGTCGCATTTGCAGTCCTGAGCATTTTTACTTAGTGAATAACATCCTGACACCATTTATGAAAAAAAGAGAGAATCATATGAATTTGAACCCTGACTCACCTGTGATCTAACACCCTGTGCCACAGTAAAAGCTAAGCTGCATGTGTATTTTCCACATTCAGTACTGTCCATAGTGCTGACAACCATGCATAGCTGTAAGCCTGTTTGCATGAATGAAGGTATCCTACATTAAAATTTTCACTGTTTTTTTTTTAATCAGAGAACTGTGTTTGCTCAGCACTTAACATCAAACAAAGGGGAAGGCAAGGCCAATAGTTATTTATGTAATAAAGTTTTGGCCCCAGCATTTCAAAGACAGACTACAGCATACACATCATACTAGCTGACAGAAATTTCTCCCATAACATATATTGCAAGCCTGACATATGAAACATTAACAACAGATGTATTTTGCAGTTAATCCCTATCAGGTTAGTTACTGCATGTCTATATGTATGCACGGTTTGACAATGAGCACCAGTGGACACTGCTACTTCACCAATCCAGCTTGAATTCTTGAAAGCTGAATCATGCATATGCTAATACGTTGCCATCATCCATGCAAAGTAGTTTCTCAATAATGCACTTTGTGAAGGGGTATATAGCATGTGTTACTCTGGTTACTAGGCTGTAATCCTCCAATACATGGAAGTGCATTCACAAACACATGAGGAGAGCAGTGGCGTGTGCTTGACTGAAAACATACTTTCTGATATTCATGTGTGCCCTGCAGCAATTCAGTTGCAAATGGTATATCTGTACTTGGGCCATTGTCAAACAGACTCTAGAAATATATAGTGTAACTGCACTATTACATTTGGTATGGGTTTATAGTGACAGTGGACAATGGTCATGCATGGTCATATCCCATTGATATTGTCAGTAACTTGTATTAATGTGGGCATACCTTCATCCGAATATGAAGGCACATAATTACATCATTGCACTACTGGCATTTCCTAAATGTGTGTATATGCATACATGTGTCATCTACATAACATTCTGAAAAACATGTGCATGCAAGATGCCTTCATGACTGATTATTTGACTAAGACTGCCAGCATGTATTTATAAGTAATTTTACAAATTGTGCTCACACAATCATATCACAAATCCTGACTTTGCATCTAAGTCTCTTAACAATATATGTTACCTGCAACACAATGATGATGTCATTGTCTATAAAGTACACTCTGACACAGTTAAAGTCAGACTTCTGTAGTGGCACTAGTATTAAGTGCTGTGTTCTCTAGCCTGTGTTACTATATAGTTAGGGTTCTAAATTTACAGCAATCAACTTGTGTGCAAGGTTGGTCTGTGCAGTCTGCACTTGAACAGCATTCAGTTGATATTTTAACTGCTACAGAAATCCACAGCAATGTCACACAGCCCTCCCATCATCCTCTTCTCAGCATACACTGAAGATGTCATCCTCTAGAAAGTGTACTATAACAATGCTACAGTCAGTGTTCTGTGCTGGTATTAGCATTAAATACTATATTCTCTAGCTTGCCTAATTATATAAGTAGTGTGTGTGTGTGTGTGTGTGTGTGTGTGTGTGTGTGTGTGTGTGTGTGTGTGTGTGTGTGTGTATGTATGTGCAGTGTGTGCAGATTCATGTCAGCATAAGCCTGCCGACTGCTATTTTCCTTCAACTATCAGCTGGAAGACAATTTTATACTGGGATGCAAGTCCACAGCTATGTCAGACACTCCTCTTAACATCTCCTCAGCATACACTGAAGATACTATCTTCTATAAAGAGCACTCTGACACTCTTGCAATTAAACTTCTGAAAGGGCTATAACATTAAGTACTGTGTTCTCCAGCTTGGGTAGCTACATTGATAGGGGATCTATTCTCACAGTAATCAACTGGTGTATGTATATTCTTTCAACTATCAGTCTGGCGACAATTTTACACCAGGATGTGTGTCCACAGCTATGTCAGACACTCCTCCCAACATCATCTTCTCACCATATGCTGAGGATGTCATCCTCTATAAAGTGCACTCTGACAGTGTGCAAGTTTTGTGGTGGTGCTAGCTTGAAGTACTCTTTTTCTCCAAGTTGAATAACGAGATAGGTAGTGGTTCTAATCTCATAGCAGTCAACATGTTTTTGTGCATGTCTTCCTTCAACTATCAGTCTGGAGACAATTTTAGAATGGGATGTCAGTCCACAGCTATGTCAGAAACTCCTCCCAGCATCATCTCAGCATACACTGATGATGTCATCCTCTATAAAGTGCACTCTGACACAGTGTAAGTTAGACTTGTGCAGGGGTGTGAGTCTTACATATTGTGGAATCCAACTTGTATACCCAAAGAAGTATGGTATTCAAATCTGACCTCAGCTAACTGTTGTGCATGGGGGCTGGTGGTATATTATGGTCATTGTATAATGTTTTGAATCTCTTCTCATTTTACTCCCATTCAAGAGAAAGTTTTACATAACCCCCCCTGAATTCAACATCCCCTTTTTCCCTCTGTCCACATAACATCCTTTGTGTGGAACACTGCTGATGTCATCATCTCAAAAATGCATACACACATTGTGAAACAGAGCCCCTCCATGACCCTCTACATACCATTTGCAGACAACTGGATGCGTGATTGCTAATTCACTCATAGGGTGGTGTCCATGTCCCATATGGACAGAGGCAGTCTGTAGTAAAATCAGACACATAGGCACAGACCCCTACTATCTTCCCTCACCTAGTGATAGCAATTTGGATTAAATGGGATAATGTCTAGGTTTGTATGGGCTCTTGGCCATTAGCCTAGTCATCTCCTATGACCCTATGCACATTGCACACATGTCGATGTTGTTGTCTCTCACATGTCCTATGCTAAGGTGTGGATGTACTGTGGCCTTACAACAATGCATTCCACTCTGGGATTTCAGCTACTGTATTGATGCCTGCTGCTACCATTTGGTTACATGTTCCTTTTATAACAACTGTAGTAATATGCCTCCTGGTGGCTGGGGACATATGATGATGTTCTGTGTATTGTTGTCTTACTAAGGCATGTGTTCTGATAGTGGAGTATATCCATATTCTACACAATTCTCATTCAACCATCACAGTGACACCTGCAGTATGGCACAGGTGTGCATTACTATGTGACGTACAGCAATATTGCATCATACTGATTACATGGGCACATACGCCTTATTTCATCCACATATTGTGATGCTGTTATACACACACACACACACACACACACACACACACACACACACACACACACACACACACATATTATATTGTGAGATTCATTTCCAACTTTGGTGAGTTCATTATATGGACTATTATGTTGCTACTCACAAGGATGATAGAGATGGTCCCCAGTAGCATTGTGTGACTGTCAGCATTTGAGTCATTAACTGTTCTTTATGAACCACATCCACCTCAGCTGTAATGTGTCCATATATGGTGTCAGGGCCCTCACCCATACATTTCCACTGATAAACATATAGGTGTATGATGTACAAATGACGTAATGATGTAAAAAAGAGTTGTTGGACTGTGTTAACATTTCCACTGTGCTGCATGTGATTCATATCCAAGGTTTTATCTGGAAGTGAAGTAGAGCTTGAAGTTTAATTGTATCCTACGTACAGCTATAGTGTGACTGTACTGCATCATGGCAGTACTACTACATCACGTCAGTATTACCTCTTGATAGTTTGCATGAATACATATGGATGTATGTCAGGATTTCATGGCAGTATAACATTTTCACCGGCAATGTCAGGGGGACAATGATCATGTGACACATGAGTTGAGGTTTGATATGTACTTATACAGTGTGCTCCATGTATTGTATGTGTACAATATTACAGTGACAGCTCCCTCGATCACTGACACAACACCTGACTTTACATTGCTGTACTTCCTGTGCACATGGGCATAGCTGATGCATTATCATCAGCCGCACATACTGCTGTACCCTTCATTATCATGGATCACTTTTTAATTCACACATCAACTGCAAATTGTTTAAGCACTTTTATTAAATTATCATTTAAGACATCGGCAAACATTCATTAACAGAAAAGAAAAAAACATTTTAATATTTTCCAATTACATACATTTTATGTGGCATGTCATTTCTTTCCATGTAATTATCATCAGTCCAACATTATATAAATTGCTGAATTCTTGCCTTTCCTTAAACCTTATTCATCTTCCTCCTCCTCCTCCTGATCATTATTCTGCACTTCCAGTTCTTTTATCTCTTTTATAATATTTAATACTTTTCTTCTCTAGTTATTTGCTTCCAATGCCTTGGTTCCTTTGCCACTTTTTTACAGTAAATTCAAGACACTGTTGCCTATTTTCTGTACCCCTATTTGCAGTCATTGCTGTTGGTAAACTCTACTGTTTCCATTCTTGTGTTGGCTTAGTTCTAAGAATACTTTCTCCTACTTTGTGAATATAATATTTTATAAGGCTGCTATTATTCTCCTCAAGGGTCTACATTAAAAACCCCACTCTCTTTTTATTTCTTGAACTTTACCCATGCTTCTTCATCATCACATTCCATTTTAAATTATAACCTTGTGCTTGTGTTATGAATATGAGCCTTAACAGTGTAGCTTTAAGATGTCCCTTCAAAACAAGCAATCCTAAACCTACTTTGAAAATACTGCTAAATAAAATTTTCCACTTCTTTATCACTTTCGTCCCTCCCAAATTCCAAACTTGCACAGGAATACTATCTGTTCCTGGAGACTTTCCTGAAGATTGATCATACATCACCATTTTTATCTCCTCTCCTCCTATTATAGCTGCTAGTTGTTGACCCTCATCTTCCTCTAATTGTGGCATAATTAAGTCTTTGATAAATATTTTCATTTGTGCTATTTCTTTATTTCCACATTTCTCTGCTTTATACAAATTCTCAGAACATTTCTGAAATGTCTCTAATACCTCTACAGGATCGCTGGTTATTTTTCTTGTTATAGGCTTCCCAAGTATGGCAACAACCCTTTCTTTTCTGTTGCCTAAATCATTGTTCAAAAAGTTTTTTGTGATTTGAAGTTATTATCAAAAAGTACTTGCCTAAAAGCACTCTTTCTAAACTCATGCCTATTATTCATATATTATCTTATTTTCTCTTTATCACTCTTTATTTGTGCCTCTTCTTGTTTTGTTAAATTCCCCTTATTCTGCAATACTTTAACCTTTGTCAGCCCCTCTAAGTATTTCCTATTACTTCCTAAACAGATCTTTCTCTTTTATTTATATCCTATTTCTAAACTCCATTTTCATTTTATCCCACTCACTAGCTATAACATCTGAAGATATTTCTATCTTCTCTAGTACCTCTTGAATAATTACCATTAACTATTCCTTAAATTCCTGTCTTTTTAACAGGTATGTGGGAATGGTCCAGTGTCTCGTTTTACCTCATTACCATGCATTTTTTTTATTTGTATCTTTGTTTTATAGGTACATCATCCATAATAGTTACTGGCTGTGTGTTGAAGCTTTCAATTAAATGCATGTGTTTCTGTGAATAATTTTAGCACAGTTAGTGTACCGTGGAGAAGAATATGTAAATTATGTATGAGTTCCTACTACTGAAGTCACATCTTCCATGCCAAATATTTTCAGAAATCTACCCTCTTTTGTTATATTTCTCTTCTAAGATGCCCTGATATATCCTCACTATTGCAAATCAAGTTCAGGTCCCCACCTACAAACAATATTCCCTGCTTAAAGTTGATTATTTCTCCCAAACTTTTCATTAACTCTATAATTGCAGTCTTTGGTGGAACATAAATGTCAGTGTAATTGTCCTTCCTTGCTGATATCCCCTACTACCACAACATTTATTTATTTATTTATTTATTGCATTTGTTATCCGGGAAAGTCCACTGGGCCTGGAAAGAGACCATTTTCAGTGGAGACCCAGGGAGAAAAGCTCCACAATAATTGCATACACAGAATTTACCTTTGCTGTCTTTCTTTCCTCTATTGGAGCCCCTCTTGCAATCAGTATAATTACTCCTCCTTTTACTTCTCCATGATATTCTGCTGAATGTACATCCTGAATTCTTTTCCTTCTCAAATTTGCATGTTCATTTCTTTCCAAAAGTGTTTCCTATAGCATAGCACTCTGTATTTCTTAATACAATTAAATATTCTTTCCTTTTTGTCTATACATGTAAGACCATTTACCTTCTAATATAATATGGATATTGTAGCAATTATGATAAATGGCTGTTGTTTCTACCTACTGTAAATGTCAAGATTTTGAATGTGTGTTTGCAACTTTCATGTTACTTACAAAAACAAACATTTGGCAGGCTAATCTTTCATACAGTTGTTTCTTGTAATCTCTATTTGAATCTGTCATATTTTTTCAAGACTTTTTGTTTTAATGAAAACTCTCAAAAAAAAAAAAACTAAATGCATTTTCAAAACACACCTACCACTTATTCATTTAGAACAAACCCACACAAATACGTACATCTTTAAAAAACAAGTTTAACCCCACATTTAGGAACTATTATCACACATTGAGAGTTACACCCACAAGCAATCCTAAATTAAAAATACTCATAACTGTACAGATTTTCACAGAATGTCTAGATTTTTGCCTCATATTTTTGCTCCGTTTTTCATAAAATGGTGGTTTTCTGGCAAATAAGTGACAAATCATTAAAGATTAAAGTTAGAAAATAATGACAGACATTTGAGTTTCAGACTTCATACCCTTCAGAAAATTCATGCTACTAGAAAACCTGTTAGTTTATCAGCTCTCTAACAGCAATATATGGTTATCCACAGTGGTGCAGCGGTAGCGTTGTTGCCTCACAGCAAAAGGTTCTCCCGTTCAATTCTCAGCTGGAGTGAGGGGAGTGCCTTCTGTGTGGAGTCTGCATGTCTTCCCCGTGGTTAGGTGGGCGTTCAAAAGACATGCCTAAATGGGTGTGCCTTCGTTGAAGGTTGGACGTCGAGCTGGCCCCTCGGCGTTCGTGAAAATCTACTGCGAATCATTAGCGAATCGGAGTTCCACTGTGGCGACCCCTAACCGGGAAAAGCCGAAAGACAACAACATTTTGGGGCCTTTGTCCCACTTTTACATATGGCTTTGTCCAGATTTCTTGATCTAAGAGGTTGCGATTGAATGGTTAAAGCACATGCTACAGTCTGTGTTCCCATTTACACTGATCATTGTCTGCTCTTTTTCTATATCCATTCTCCTCTCAGATATGAAAAACAGTTTGTATCCTTTCAGAAAACATCAACATTAACTTTCACCCTAAGAAAATACACTGGCTATCTTTAAAGTTTTACACTGTTTAACTAAATGTATTAAAGCATTAAGACTGCCAGAACCTGCCATATCTTATTCATGTAACAATTTCAGACTTTATTTTTCACTGAGCTGCTTGCCATTGTACCATTAAATTTTGCATTTCCCTCAGTAGATGTAGATCAATAACTAACAGTTAAGATACAAGGAGATGAGATACAAACAGTTATGTATATGCAGTCTTCTGCAAAGCCTTCAGGAACAGATGGTATTCCTGTGGAAGTCAGGAGGGAAGAAAGTTTTAAATATCTGGAAGATTTTGTTTAACAGTATTTTAAAAGGAAGGGAAGCATCACCACCTTGGATGAAACTGCAGTGGCTGTATTACCTATAGATGGTAAACATCCATAATACTCAGCTTCATATAGGTGCATTTTAATTTTAAAACATGATTATAAAGTCTAAATGTCTATATTACCTAAAAAATGGCAAAGGTGTTGTCAAAATTGATAGATATGGATCAGTGTGGTTTTGTAGAGAGGACTCAATATTTGACAACATTAATAAAACAATGATGATCCATAATGAAGCAGAATGTAAAAAAATTCCACTGTTATTGGTGGAACAGACCTGCCAACTTAAATTCTTCTTATGCCAAGCTGAAGGTACAGCTGCTCGACTAGTACTGCACTCCCTCAAAGCTCTCCTTGCCCTGGATAATGCTGACATCTGTGCAGTTACAGAGACGTGGTTCAAGGCCGTGGAACACACCCTGGCAGTGCAAGGCTACATTGCCTATCATATATTCAGACCACCCTCTCAAAAGGAAAAAATAAAAGGAGGCTGTGTTTCCATTTACGTTGTTTAAGCAGGATGACTTGCTTGAGCTACTCCGTGAACAGCTGACCATAGGCAAAATCCCCCACCATATCATCGCTAGCTTTAGGTCACCAACCATTAACCATGAAACCCACTCCACATACCTGAAGTTACTAGAATCAATTGCCATTCAGCCCAACACACTATTCATGGGAGATTTTAGCAACTCCTCCATAAACTGGGAAATATACACAAGATTCCTGGACTTTGTCAGTGCAACTGCTCTGGAACAGCTGGTCTTCACTCCAACTAGGAGCTCAAATATCCTTGATATAGTACTTGCAAACATGGGGCAGCATTGCAACTTCTCCAGTATAATGTCTTCATTGGTAAAATCAGATCATAACTAAGTCTGCTTAGAAATAAATGTAATGGTAGAAGCCACATCAAACCCTAGACCCCTAAAGAATTTTTCCAAAGCAAATTACCTTCTATTAAGTGATGGCACATGTAAACTTAAAGCCCCCCAACCCTAAAAACATGGAGGCCTATGCAGACGTATACACAATTGTCCTGCACAACCACTTAAACAACTGCATAGAAACGGCAGTACCTCACCGAACTAAACCAAGGTCTAGTTGGAAAAACAAATCACCCTGGTGGACTCCTGACATCAATAGAAGGAAGAAATTGCTGTCTACAAGTAAGAGGGAGGGTGCACAACAGATAAAAAAATCCCTTATTAGTCTCAACAGGCAAATGAGGGAAATAGTCAAGTCATCAAAAGCTAAATCCAAGACTAAAATGGCCTCTCATCAAAGGATAAACACAAAGCATTTTTTTTAGTTATGTCTGAAATCTTAAGGGAAACACTCAGTAATATACTAAGATGGCACTACCTATGCTCAGCCAGAAGAAATAGCAAATCTGCCGGCTGCTAAATTCAGCTCAAATTTCACCCCCTCATCACCTCCAGTCACTCTCCATGAAATAACCCCTACCATTCTTTTGGCTGGTATCACAGAAGAACAGATTGTCACTGCACTCTCCAAAGCTAGAAACATGGAATCACTGGACCCTGATGGACTTCCAGGGTGTCTATTAAATAGCTTGAAACATGACCTAGCAGACCCACTCAGACCTCTATTTAACCACAGTTTCCAGACAGGCTTTGTTCCAGTACAGAGGAGGACAGCAATAGTCATCCCTCTGCACAAGGGGGACCATCAGTGGACCCAAGGAACTACTGACTCATAAGTCTGTCTAGCCTCATATGAAAGGCTATGAAAAGGATAATCATGGACCTGTTTAACAATGACAGAAAATCTAAAGACTGTAGACCCAACCCAGTTCATCTTCGTCAAGCGCAAGTCTTGCCTGCTCAATCTGGTGGACTTCTTTGAGAAAATCACCAAGGTCAAGGGTGAGGGTAAGTCAGTGCATACAACCTACCTTGACCTGGCCAAGGCATTTGTCACTATACCCCCATGTGTGTTATAGATAAAGACATACCATTGGGCATAAACCTTTATATCACCAGAAGGATAGCCAAATGGCTCATGGATAGGACACATGTTATTAGAGTGGGGGACTCTACATACAGCAAGAGGCCAGTCACTAGTAGAGTACCACAGGGCTCAGTGCTAGGCCCCTTCCTGTTTTAGATATACTTCTCAAATGTCAAGGCAAATGTAGATGGCCTTTAGTTGACCAAGTTTGCTGATGAATGCAAGATGGGGCCAATCGCTGACTTCCCCAGGCAATCTTGATATCCTAAAAAAGGATTGACACAAATTAATGATTGTGTCAAAGCCACAGCCTCAAAGTAAATGATAAGAAGTGCATAATAATACCATTTGTAATTTAAAATACCCCTGCAAATTACAACATTGATAGCACCCTCCTAAGAGTGAACCCATTGGTGACAGATCTGTGCACTGAGATAGATAGTAATCTGAATTTTGACCACCCTGTGTCCATGGTGGTGAAGAAATCCTTTTATGTGGCTCAGCTTATAAATAAGTGTATGGCACCCAGATCTAAGGATCATAGTACCTCTGTACTAAGCCATCATCAGATGAATAACTGAGTACAATGCACCCTTTGGCATGTACCTCGCCAGGCACCTGCAACAATTTGAGTGTCCTCTGAGGTTTCTCACCAAAAAAAATACAGGGCATAACCAACATGTCATATGTGGATCAATTGAAAGTCCTATCACTTGTATTCAGTTTCATATCAGTTGCCGTGGAGTGATCTATGCCTGACCCACAAGGCAGTCTCTGACCCAGCCCTGACAAAAATGTTGCATATTCACAAAACGAACTGCATGAGTGTTACTCTCTACAAAGATCTAAACCTGAGCTTTAACATGAAAAGATCATGTCAAAGAGACAGATATGTGTCCCAGAGATTGCACTATCTTTGAAATAGACTTCCTATTCATCTGAAGCAGAGCTCTTCCCTGACCATCTTTAACTGCAATCCGCAGCAATGAACAGGAAACGACAAATTCACTCCTGGGGGTATCCATGTTCATTATGGACAGAGGCAGTCTGTAAAAATTGTCATAAGCCTGCAGCTAATACTTGTTATCTTTCTTCAAGGTATAGAAAATTGGATAAAATTTAGGTGAACCTGGCTAGGTTTGAAAGCGTTCTTGAGCCATTAGCCTAGTAATTTCTTATGAACCTATGAGCCAGAGAAAGCTGGGATTTTATGAGTAGGGCATTTGAATTTTTGATACAATAATAAGGTTAATTAGGAGGATACATGAAGGATCAGAGGCAAGAATTAAAGTATTAGGGTTCCTCTCTGATAAGCTGTGTTTGAACAGAGGAACCAGGCAGGAGTACCCACTTTCCTCTTCCTTATTTTCTTTATATTTAGAACTATTAGCAAACCAAACGAAGGACTCAGAAAAGGAAGGATATAACTGGTATGGTAATCAAGAAAAGTTGGCTTTATTTGCAGATGATATTATCTGTATCTAAGAAATACAGAAAAGACATTGCAGTGCTGGGGAACATTTTGAGACAGTTTCAAGTCTTTTCAATATACAACATTGTTCTTCTTCTTTCAGCTTTTCCCGGTTAGGGGTTGCCACAGCAGAACTCCGGTCTGCTAATGATTGGCAGTAGATTTTTACAGTGCCAAGGTGCCAGCTCGATGCCCAACCTTCAACAAAGGCACGCCTATTCTACGTATGTCTTTCAAATGCCATTCGACCATGGGGAGGACATGCAGACTCCACACAGAAGGCACTCTGGCTGAGAATCGAACAAGAGAACCTCTTGCAGTGAGGCAACAATGCTACCGCTGCACCACCGTGGCTTTTTCAATATACAACATTAATGAAGATAAAACAAAGGTTATAGCTATAAACTATGTAAACTCACAAATTGATTCAGCAATACCAATATTTATGGGGAAGTCAAGGTCCAAAGCTGAGTATCAAGAACTATCAAGCAATAAAAAAGAGAAAGTGCCACCAAATGGCACTACTAATGATAACAAACATTTATCCCTACATCCTTGGCATCTGGTGATATTTGAGAAATTGGCCATTATCTTCTACATAACTGGCTGTGCTAATGCATGTGCCCAGGCAGGGGCTTCCCCAGTATGACATGTATAGCAGGGGCTTTGGGCATTACCCAAACCTAAATTTTACAAGCTGCTAGACAGTTATGTTTGACAAAATACAGCCAAACAGAGAAAAGCTACATTTAATGAGAAGAACAAGTAGGTTTAGGATTCATGAAATGGTATTGAGCAATTACAAAATATTGCTTTTTGTCAATGTACTCCAGTATCTTTGAAAGGTTAGTACTGCCATGGCTTTGCTGAGATCACAGCACTAGAGCTGTCACTACTACGTTTATAAGAGACATTAATTGAAACTGTAATAATGGCATTGTTTTTGCAGCTGCATTTATTACTTATCTACAGCTTGTCTTTTTTCTATATCCCAAGATGCTTCCATGCAAGTTTGGATTATATTTTATTACTGAAGTATTAGGACTGAAAATTCACAAGGCAAATTTAGGTAGGAAAGAGTGTGTGTGTGCGTGTACGACAGTGTCTGTCTGCGTGTCTGCATATGTGCGTGTGTGTGGTGTGTGTGTGTGTGTGTGTGTGTGTGTGTGTGTGTGTGTGTGTGTGTGTGTGTGTGTGTGTGTGTGTGTGTGTGTGTGTGTGTGTGTGTGTGTGTGTGTGTGTGTGTGTGTGTGTGTGTGTGTGTGTGTGCAACACTGTGTCTGTGTGCATATGCATGTGCGTGTGTGTGTTCGCATGTGTGTGTGTGTGTGTGTGTGTGTGTGTGTGTGTGTGTGTGTGTGTGTGTGCTTGTGTGTGTGTTTGCATGTGTGCGTGCGCAATGTATTCATTTAAACAAACTCAGAAACCAACATGTACTGTCTCCACCATGCTAGGACATTTATTTATTGTCAATAACATGGCCATGTCAAACAAAGTGGAATCATGGTTTCTGTGGTTTTGGTCTATTCCTGACTATAGTCCTGATAGCCCATAACTTTATTGTGAATTTGGAAATAACCAAGCTAGCTTGGCTGTATCCAAACTCACAGTGTAAAGTGTTCACCACTGTGTAGCTTAAGTATAGCAATGCCCAAACACAAAACATAAACCAGTGTTCAATGTTGTTTATTAATCCCACCCTCCCCTTTTCAGTAATGATCCAGGTTCCTAGCACACAGGCTACCTGTCTGAATGGTATACTCAAAGGTCTTGTATTCAGGTGAAAGGATGTGCCCCATTCACACTTGGAATGGGTTGAAAAAAGGCAGTAGCTTCATTTAAAATCCTCACATGAAATTTCTGTGGAATTATTCTTAAGGTACTCCAGTTAATAGTATATATATATATATATATATATATATATATATATATATATATATATCATGTTTATGTTTCTTTAATCACAGTAAATAGTAAGAAAAAAGGTATACATGCCCCTTTCAGGCATCTAAATGCCACTATGGACCTTCACCCCCACCACCCCAGCCTTCAGCATATTCTGGCACCAGAGATAAGCATCTAAATCCGTGCTTATATGTTGATATTTGTGTATACATCTTGGATATAATAAGTAAAATAATAGTGCTAGAAAGTTTTTTGTGAATGCAACATGCAGTATATATTTTACTGTTAAGAAAAGTATATGATGAGGCATGCCAGTGTGTTTTTTTTTTATAAAATGCAAAGTGCATGTGAGCTAAATAATCTGTGTTATCACAGCAGGTGTTGAGATACATTACAGAGATAATGGAAAGACACCTGGCTCTTAGACCTCTGTATGTTAGATGTGTTTACATTCTACAGATTCTCACTGTGCTGACATCATAATGATTCTGATGTTATTGCTATGACTTTAAGGGCTAACATTCCACAGCATCTCACTGTATTGACATCATAATAATTGTGATGTCACTGTGGAACACACTGCAACATTCTACACTGCACCATACTTTCTGGTGTGATTCTTGGAGAGACAGAATTGTAAGTGTTTTATAGAGGTTGAGATAAGGGAGACAGCCGTCCATGGCTTTTTCTTTATTAAATACTTCATTCAAGAGGTTTGCCAAGAGATGAAAATCATCAGCCTTCTATACCTAGTGAATCAGTCTCAATGTTAAAGAGGTAAGATTTAAAAAACAGTTAACTCAGTTTTCAACAGGTTTTTGACTTCAATTAGTTGCCAATCATATTTTGATATGAACCCTACGTACATTACTAATCTATAATGATGATTAGCAATTATTTCATTGTTAAACTACCAGCATAGTTCTGTATATAGTTATAGTTTATTACATGCTGGTTCATCTACTTAGATAGATAATTAGATTTAAAGGAGATGTTATGTACTGACATGCCTGAGTATTTCTTAGTTCATAAGTATTTACTAGGCAAATGATCTGTGGCGATCTTGAGGAGCTTAGTCTTACCTTCCGATGGTAGTTTTTAGCCATTATATTTTGTATACAAATAATCCAACAATGTGCTGTTAGATTGTATTCTGCTACTTATTTTAAGTGTGATCATTTTAAAATGTTGTAAAATAAAGACAGAGTGAGGAGATCACTAAAAACCAATCAGAAAACAGAAAAAATGAAAAATCCAGCAAAGCTAGACCTTCCACTGAGTGACCTCCGAAACCTCTTGGACCAGAGGCACATGGGATATATGCAAATCATCCTTATGAACATCAGCTGTTTCAGCTAATTGGCGATTCTGAATGCCCATGACTTTTCATCGTTTTAATGGACAATTTCAGGCCAATAAAGCCAAACCCCACTAGCTGTGAATATGCATATTTTGGACTTGTTATGACCTCATCAGCAAAGCACAAGCAGAGTGTTTGACTAAACATTAGAAACACAGGGCTGTTATACCCAGCTGATGTCCATTATCATTAGGGTCACTGCAAAAATATCCCAAACAACAAACTAAAACTATGAGTGAGGAGGTCACTGAAAAACCAATCAGGAAAAACAAAATGAAAATGTGCCTCTGGTACAAGAGGTTTGGGAGGTCACTCAGTGGAAGTTCTAGCTTTGCTGGAGTTTTCATTTTGTTTTTCTTGATTGTTTTTTCAGTGACCTCCTTACTTGTTTTAGTTTGTTGTTTGGGATATTTTTGCAGTGACCGTAATGATAATGGACATCAGCTGGGTATAACAGCCCTGTGTTTCTAATGTTTAGTCAAACACTCTGCTTGTGCTGTGCTGATGAGGTCATAACAAGGTCAAAATATGCATATGCACAGCTAGTGGGGTTTGGCTTTATTGGCCTAAAATTGTGCAGTAAAACGATGAAACAAGTCATTGGCATTCCGAATCGCCAGTTAGCTGAAACACCTGATGTTCATAAGGATCATTTGCATATATCCCATGTGGCTCTGGTACAAGGGGTTTGGGAGGTCACTCAGTGGGCGTTCTAGCTTTGCTGGAGTTTGCATTTTGTTTTTCCTGAAAATAAAGACAGAGGAAACTATTCCATCATCTGGAATTGTAAGGAATCATACTAATCCTAAGGCTGTGACATCACAATCACAGACCTAAAGATACATTTTTATTAAAATCAGCAGGGTTTTTTTTGTTATTTTTAAAAACACTGACAAAATGGTGTTTTCAACTGACATTTTTAGACTTTATCAAGAAACTCAGTGCCATTGCAGAAAAGAGACATCTATAGAACTTCCAGAGTTGATAGATGTGTGAAAATGTGAAAACATTAGCAATCTTACTTTAAAATATGGCTATACAGCAGATCATGGCAGTAACTCATTTCTTCAGTGGGGAAAGGAGGTTACTTGTTAGGTTTCACAAGAGCCCATGCTAGAATGCCTCATTTTAAATCGTTCTTCATCTGACAATGCCAGAGAAGTTGGAGAGTAAATATTTCTGCAGCTGATACATAGATGTGCAGCAGGCAGGATACATATTCTGTTGTGTAGAAGATTTATTGATAACCAGGGTGGAATGCTGATTCATCTGGAGCATTTACAGGTCCATCCCAATGATTAAAAAAAATAAAAATTAAAAAAAAGGAAAATAACAAATATCACATCACAGTTGGAGAAAAAGTGCACAGTCAATACATAGACAAATGGAATTAATGTTATATACATAGTTAAAATGAATAAATTACATAAAACATTGGGTACATAATACAGAAAACTGTAAAGGAGATTATAAACAAAATGTGCACAGTGTTAGCAGTATGCATACATTATGAAGAAAGGAGAACAAAAAGAAAAAGGATCAAGATAGGGGAAGATAAGAGGATAGATGCTATTACAGGAATAGAGGCAACTCTAAATGTATTGCTTTCTGAAATTAAGGGCCTCTGAGGTCAGATAAGTCTTACTAAGAACGAGCTCTAAAATGATTGCTTTTTGCAACCAGGGCCTTTTGAAGAGAACTAAATGCCTTCTGAAATGAGGGGTGGCTGAGTTAAAGTAAGTACAGCTATGCTCCAGCATGGAACTGTTTGCTTTCTGGAACAAATAGCCTCTGGGGTCAAGTAAATCCTGCTATGGCATAGCTCTAAACTGATTCCTTTTGCCACAAAGGGGTTTCTGATGTCATGCAAGTCACTATGTACCAGCTCAGAACTGATTCCTTCCTGTAACAAAGGGTCTCTGAGGTCAATAATTCCCACTATAAAAAGCTCTGAATTATTTGCTTTCTGCAGCCAAGAGCCACTGACCTTCGGAAAGTCCATATTTCTGTAATAATGGCCTCTGAGATCAAATAAGCTATGACATATACCACCTCTAAAATTATTTCTTTTTACAACAAAGGACGGCAAACATCGTGCTATGTGCTAGCTCTAAACCAAATGCTTTACGCAACTAAGTGCCTCAGAAGTCAGGTAAGTCCCCCTTAACACCAGCTCAAAACTGACTGCTTTCTACAATAAAGGCCGTCTGAAATATGTCACACTAAACAAATTGCTTTCCATTTCACAGGGCCTCTGATGTCTGCTAAGTGCAACACCTCTGAACTGAATTATTTTCATAATGAAGATCCTCTGAGATCAGGTAAGTCCTACTATGCAACAGCTCTAAACTGATTGCTTTCTGTAATGAAGGGCCTCTGACAGCAGGTAAGTACCACTACAGATGATCTCTAAACAGATTACTTTCCACAACAAATGGACTCTGAGGACAGGAAATCTTCATTATACACCAGCTCTGAACTGACTGCTTTCCACGATAAAGGAACCTTGAGACCAGGTAAGTCACTGTGCACCAGCTGTAAACTTTGCATTCCACAATGAATTACCACTGTCCTCAGGTAAGGCCTTCTACTCACCAGCTTTAACCTGACTGCTTTCAACAACAAAAGGTCTCTGAAGTAAGGTAAGTCACACCATACAAGCGGTAAATTTATTGCATTCCATAAAAAAGAGCCTCTGAAGACAGATAAATTCCACTATACACTAGTGTATACGTCCTGCATTTTTGTGTTTATCACACATGTTCAATATACTTTGTAAAACAACCTGTACATAGTACAGTATTATTAGTCTTTCACCTTTTAGTTTATATTCACTTCTCCTTAACCATTCCTGTTTTAAATCTTGGCCAACGTGAGGTTGTTCCACAAGATCTCTGTGCAAGGCACTTATGTGTGGATTTTCCAACTTTTCTTTCCTTTTCATATGATCCTTTTTCTTATATTTTTCTTTTGTTTTTTAGCATATTCAGTTGCCTGTCTGATACGTCTTCTTCTGATTTGATTTCCATTCCTATTTTATACTGAAAAGCTTCTGCTAAATTAAGCAAGGATGTCATCTTTGAATTCTTTTCCTCGTGTTGTAAAATTGGAAGATGTATACTTACCATAGCAATACATCTGTATTGTCTGATTCTGTCCTTCCTCAACAAATGGATCTTCTGATCCAACTTCAGATCCGACTTTGGTTGCTGTTAGACTTTAGGATCCAGAGCTCAGGCTTTTTCCTTTACCCATAATTCCCAATACCTTAATTATGGGCAATTTCAACTACCCCACCATCAACTGAGAAAACTACTCATGTACCAACTCATTCGCTCAACGTTTTCTGGAATTCATAAATTCCAATGCCTTGGATCAGCTTGTCCACACCCCCACCAGGGGCAGCAATATCCTGGACTTGGTCTTTACCAATATGGGTAACCAGTGTTCCATGCCAGAGGTCAGCTCCTTGCTGGTCAGATCTGACCACAAACTAATCACCCTAGACATCCATATCCCACCCCACATTTAAGAAACCACCATCAAAAACTACTCCAAAGCCAACTTTATGCTTCTTAAGACAGAAGTGGCAAACTTCACGACACCCATGCAGACAGAAAATAGAGGTATGACTGCTGAATCTTACACAAATGCACTGTATAAGCACATACATGAGTGTATGGATTGTGCCATCCCCAAAAGAACCAAGATGCTATCCTCCAAAAAAAGGAAGCCAATCTGGTGGTCTCTTGCCATAAACAAACTCTACAACAGAAGGAAGAAGCTGTTGCAAAAAAGAGTAAAATCCAACATTGGAGGAACTCCCTGGTCAGCCTCAGCAAGAAGCTGAGATCCCTCATAAAATCCTCCAAAGCCAGTTTTGAAAATAAAACTGCCACTGATTCCAAAGACAACCACAAAGCATTCTACAGCTATGTCAAGAATCTCAATGGCAACACTCAGATCTGCTCTGAGCTACAGCACAATGGCACTAAATATACAGAACCAACCGATATTGCCAACATCCTGGCTGATAGGTTCAGTGCTAACTTTGCCCACATCTCACCCTCCAAAGGGCCCATCTTAATACCGGAAGAATGCAAAGCCCCTGTAATCACGAATGAACAAGTAAAGACTGCACTCTCCAAAGTCAAGAACACAGCATCCATGGGACCATACAACATCCCAAGCTGCAGAATGAACTGGCATCCTACCTAAGTACCATGTTCAGTCATAGCCTCACCTCAGGCTATCTGCCTACTGAATGGCACACAGCAACGGTTATCCTACTGCAGAAAGAGGGTGCCACCACAGACCCCGGAAACTACTGCCCCATTAGCCTGACGAGCCTGGTGTGCAAGGCCATGGAACTTATCATCTTGGAGCTTATAAACAAAGACATAGGTAACCTCCAAACCCTGGACCACACTCAGTTTTGGTTTATAAAAGGTAGATCATAGCTATTAAACCTGATTGACTTCTTTGAAGCAGTCACTAGAGCCGTAGATGAGGGCAAGGTAGTGCACACAGCCTATCTTGACCTCGCCAAGGTTTTCGATACCATCCCCCACTCTAAAATTATAGATAAACTCACTAAACTGGGCATAGATCCCTATGTCACAAGATGGGTGGCCAACTGGCTCACTGACAGAACTTACACAGTAAAAGTAACCAACTCCAAGTCCGACTTCAGACCAGTGACGAGTGGAGTACCACAGAGTTCGGTCCTGGGTCCTCTCCTGTTCGGCATCTACTTCTCTGAAGTGCAGGCCAACACAGAAGGTCTTTAGCTAACAAAGTTTGCATATGACTGCAAACTGGGAGCCATAATAGAATCACCTAATGACGTAGACATTCTACAAAAGGGCCTCACAGATACAAATGCTTGCTGTCAAAGTCATAGCCTCAAGCTCAATGCCAAGAAGTGCATTGTCATCCCCTTTGGGAAAAACTCGGTACCTATGAACTACCACATAGGCTGTAGCTCACTAAACACTAAAAGTATGATAAGAGACCTCGGGACACAGTTGGACAGTAGTCTCTCCTTTGATAACCACATCTCCACAGTAGTCATGAAATCCTTCTACGTGGCACACCTAATCACAAAAAGGTTCTCCTCTAGAAAAAAGGAGGTCATTGTTTCTCTCTACTCTTCCCTCATCAGACCCATTATAGAGTATAATGCCCCATTTGGCATGTATCTCACAAGACACCTACAACAATTGGAAAGACCACAGAAATACCTCACTAAGAGGTTTACCGGCCTCAAACAGATGCCATACGCAGACCGTCTCAAAAAACTCCAGCTCTACTCAGTTGCACTCTGCCTAACATACAAAGCTATGTCAAATCCAGAGCTGTTGGAAATGCTACACTTAAAGAAATCCCAATCTCTCTGAACCACATGCTCCAGGGACCTAAACCTTGTCACCACAATAAACAGAACATGCTGGAGGGATAGATTCCTGTCCCAAAGACTTCCCATACTCTGGAACAAACTATCCATTCATGTCAAGCAAACCTCCTCATTTGCCCTCTTTAAGAAAACCTTGATGACTGAATGAGAAATAGAAAATTCACCCCGGGTATCACTTCTGTGGCACTGCTTGATAGGGGCACAGGAAAATAATTTTCTTGGGTGGCGAAAGCCAGGGAACTTTTTTGACTAGGCTTATATAGGCCCCAAGGCCGATAGCCTAGTACCTACCTATGAACCTTTGAATCTCCTGTTCCCAGGATTACCTCAGATCGAGTTTGCCTGCAGCCCCATGACAAAACAATAGTAGAAAAAACACATTAACGAACCTCAAATACACAAAGGCTCTATGACAAGACAGTGGCCCAGAGCTGGAGTACAATATCTTGCTCAATGAGCAGAACATATTATCATAGCAGAAGCACAACAGCAACAAAAAGAAGTGCCAACTGCCAATCAATAAAATATATAGACTTTAAAATACAAAGCTTTTGAGCAACCATGCTTTTCTTCAGTGTAATAAAATGCATATAATTAAGTGACAGTAAAATCAATTAAACAATCAATTAACTAATTAGATCTAAACTTCATTTAAATTTACATAACCCAGAATCTTATCACATTGAAGAAGAGCTTGTTTCCTCGAAAGTTTTGTATTTTAAAGGGGTCTATATTAAATCATTGAATGTTTAGAAAAGCGAACGATGATTTATCGACCCCATGTAAATGAAAGCTTTCAAACTCGAATGCTTAGAACAGCAATTTTTTTTTCCAAGGGAAAAAAAATCTCTGTTCCAAAAAAAAAAAATACACTTAAAACATAACATAAAGTGGGGGGGGCTTCACCCCCCACAACCCCTGACATGGGGGGCTGTGCCCCTCACACCCCCCTACTTAGATATACCAACTCCAAGATCGCACTACAGTGACAAAAATGGCAAAGTAATGGACGCGGTCAAGCGATTTCTTTCCCAGGGAAAGAATTCGCTTATATGCCGCTTCGTTATTTTGCCTTTTCATCTTTTCAATTTCGAATGCGTCTTTGGTCAACTAATAGGAACCCTTTTAAAGTATATATATTTTATTGAATGGTGGTTGGTGCTCATTTTTTTTGCTGTTGTGTGATAGTGTTTATTAGACTTCATTTAACTGTTTAAATTATTCATTGTGAGTTGGCCATCATAGCAGAAGCAAGCAATAAAATCCTTCATGAACAGGAAAAGAGTGGTAAGTTGAGGAAGGATGGAATCAGACAACACAGATCAAATTTTATGGTAAGTACATATTTTTCATAGCTGATGTTGTCTGTTACATCCATTACTCAAAGGATGGGACAGATTTTTCCAGCTACTTATCTATTAGGGTGGTCTCATGGAAGAATGTTCCAGAGGATGGCTGAACCAAAAGCTGCCCTATCCCTGGTAAGCATGTACAGATTGTAATGGGAAATGAGATGTGTATGTTGGACCAAGTGGTAGCAACACAAATATCATCAATTGAGGCCCTGGGAAAGAAGGCAGAGGTTGAGACAGATCTCTAGGTGAACTTTGACTAGTCTAGGGAATGTCAAGCCTGTTTCCTTATACACATGGGGAGATGCAGTTAGGTGACCATCCTGCTAAAGATACTTTCAAAGCATCTTGACCCATCTTGGTTTTAGAAAAAGAGCCAAAAAAACTGGTTTGTTTACCTGAATGATTTGTTATGATGGAGAAAGACACATAGTTGGTGATGTATGTCCAACAAATGAAGCAAATACTCTCCTTTTTCAAAAAATTTGCAAAGAAAAGTGGTAGACTGATGCATAGGTTGAGGAAGGTCACCATAGCTACCTTAGGTATGAAAGATGGATTAGTTTGTAAGGATACCCTAACTTTGTGGAAGACAATGCATGAAGATTTGAAGGACAGGGCTTGAAGTTCTGTCACTCTCTGACCTGAAGTATTGGCAACTAGAAAAAGTGTTTTCCACGTCAAACATTTAATGTCCACCCTGGAGGCAGGTTCAGAGGGTGGCTGTGTTAAAGCTTGGAGCAAAATGATCATGTCCAAGAAGGAGTAGGATCCTTAAGTTGGCAGGTCTAAGATAGAACATACCAATCAAGAAGGCCTTACATAGTTTGAGGGAAGCCAAAGTAGCTAGATTATCTCCAACATGAAAGATTTGAAATAGCTGCTAACTGAAATTTAATAGAAGAGTAACTAGTGTTATAGTTAAACATGGAAACTAGAAAGTCTAACACTGCTGGAATAAGTGCCAAAAGGGATTCAGACTCCACTGGGAGGGCCAAACAGAAAATCTTCTCCACTTAGTTTTTTTAAAGTTTTCTGGTGGATCACCTCTGGGAAGAAGTGAGACTGTAGATCATTTGGGAAGAGCCTGCACTGACTAGACCTCACTGGAAATGGAGATGCCAAGTGGTTAGTTTAGAGCTTGAATATCTAGATGAAGTATTCCAGACAGGTGAGAAAGAAGGTCTGGATCAGGGTCCAGCATCCAAGGAGGGTGTATTATATGAGGCTAAAGGAAGGGAAACCACATCTGTCAAAGCCAGAAAGGGACAATGAGGATGACAGTGATCTTCTTCAGCAATACTTTCCACAGAAATTTTGGAATTAGAAGAGTAGGAGGAAAGGCATAGAGGATCCCGGAGGACCAAGCATGTGTCAGACAATCCCTCAGTGACTCCCCCTTTGGGGGAAATCAAGGCAAAAGACCTGCTCCATTTGTGGCTGATGGGAGAGGCAAAAAGATTGCAGCCTGGCTGACCAAATGACATAAGATTTATTCCACCACTGTTGGGTTGAGGGAACACTAATGAAATAGCGTGATAAACCTGCTGAGCCTGTCCACTAGAACATTGGACTTCCCTGGTATATGAGTTGCTATCAGAAAGTGGTTCGAACAAACATAGTTTCTATTCGCCTACTTGAACTCAATGAATACTTATCTTGTTAATTTTTCATTGATTTTACTTGTAATAATTTAAGTAATTAATTAACTAATTCAACAAAGTACCATTCATCAGAGTTCAAACTCAAATGTAACAAATTAACATCATATATAATAGCAGTAACAGTAGAGTGTTTTGAAAAAAAATGTTGTCATGGAGACTAATGCCTTTTTCAGTTAAACTATGATTTAGAAATGTCATGTATATCCTGGTTAAATAATAGTAGCAAGCTCTTAGTACAAATGTCATCATTATTCTGTCTAAATGTAGTTAATATCAATTATGGCAGGTATCACAGCTGCGAGTGCTGTTTGATCAATCCTGATATGGTATGCGTGGATGCAGCTGTGTCTGGGAGCTAGTACAAATGTCATTATTATTATGTCTAAACATAGTTAATGTCAATTATGGCAGGTATCACAGCTACGAGTGCTGTTTGATCAATCCTGATATGGTGTGCGTGGATGCAGCTGTGTCTGGCAGCTAGTACAAATGTCATTATTATTCTGTCTAAACATAGTTAATATCAATTATGGCAGGTATCATAACTTCAATTGTTGCTTGATCAATCCTAATATGGTATGCGTGGATGCAGCCGTGTCTGGGAGCTAGTACAAATGTCATTATTATTCTGTCTAAACATAGTTAATGTCAATTATGGCAGGTATCATAGCTTTGAGAGCTGTTTGATTAAGCCTGACATGGTGTGTATGGATGCAGCTGTGTCTGGCAGCTATTGTATGTTACCGTTTTCGTCTCTGGGAAGCTGTGGGTTGCGGCTTGTGATTAAGGTTTACTGATGCTTGTGTATTAGGAAGAGACATTTGGTGTTTTAGCCTGGATCCAGGGAAGGGGTGGCTAGAACTGTGATTTGGGATATTTGGCAGAGAATGGTTTGTTTCTACATCTGCTGAGTGAGAGGTGGCAGGGCTGGAGGAGTGTATTGTCTCTTGTTGTGGTGGCTTGTTGGGAGTCTTTTTTTTTTATCTGTTTGCTCTCTGTTCTTTTCCTGGCTGCTGCCTCACTGAAAGGGAGGGAATTTAGGCTTGAAGTTGCAGCAAAGTGAAGCTTTGCTTCAGGTGCATCATGAGCCTCTGGTATGCAGTACACAGACACACTAACAGAAACAGATACATAGGTTGCTATGGTAATGGAGATAGAATGATGATAATGCTTAATGGCTCTGAGGAGCCTCCGAGATGATTCTCTGCAATGATGTTTTTGGTTTTAAAAAAAAAAAATATATATATATATATATATATATATATATATATATATATATATATATATAAGAAAAGGGCTGTTTTAAACCACATGTACACATACTGATGGTCTCCCAACACTTCATTTAGCTCATTTAGTTGATTCTTGATAAAAAAAAAAAATAAGTAAATAATAAGTGAAATTTTATATTTAAAATGTATTTTGGTCCAAACACATTAAGGACTTACATAAGAGTGGAAGTCTGAGTTATTGTGAAAGATTAAGAGCACTTGGTGTTGTGCAGTACCCTTTGCAGTGGTCTGGGAGGTGAGCTTGCTCGGATGTGTTGGGCATATGGGGATAATTGATTCTAGGGGTGTTTCGGGTTGCTGGTAAGTGATAGAGAGTCATCAGATTTCCTTTGTGGAAATATCTGTTGGAATGGAAGGTGTGTTGCGTGGTTCACTGGCAGAGTGGTTACTGCATGGAACAGGCTGGTAAAATGGAACAGGACAAATAATGGTTTGGATATTTTAAGAATAGCCTGGAAACACACCACATGAACTAGTGGATGGTATTCTGGCAAAACTGGATGGGCATTGTTGCCTGTACTTAAAGTACTAATATGTGTGTATGTAAGGAGGGAAATATACTTATAACAAATAAGGAACTAGAAGGGTCTCATAATTTAAAGACTATGGCCTGTATAAACATGCTTGGAAGTAGCTAATGATAAGAATAAACATTACAGCTTCTGGTCTCTCAAATAACTAAGCAACAGACAAAAAAAAACACACACACACAGTAGTAATGTAATGTATGATTTTAGTAAATCTAGACATAAATATATAATCATCATATAAGATGAAGCAGTATACTGAATTTAGATATTAAAGACAGGATTTAATAACATAGGCTTGTGTATAATAACACTACTGTCTTAACTTGTCATAAATGACATATACTACATTGAACATCAAGGGGAAGCACAATGATTTTCTTATATAACTAAATATGCATAACAAGTCATGTAATTGCTTTAACTTGAATTGTAGTTTTTGTAACCCATCTTGACGATATATAATACTTATGTGGTTATCAAGGTAACTAATGTTTTATACATGACATCAAACTGACAAAGTTGTTCAAGGGAAACAATAGAAGCCTGAACTAGGAATGTCACAGAATGTAACAATCACATTCTGAACAAATAGTATTAAACTGACAATAATCACTCAGTTTAACCTTTGCTGATTATACAAAAAAGAATGCTGCCATTTAAATCTAAAAACTTTCAGTATATGCCTTAAAATGGCAATTTATAAATATGGAAAGGGAACTTGTAATCATTAATCACAATAAGTGAATTTGTTGTTTCTAACTTATAATTTCACTCATTTTATAATAAGAAATGACAGATATGAAAATCCTTATAGGTAGGTACTAGGCTACCAGCCCTGGGGCCTATACAAGCCCAGCCAAAAAGGTACCCTGGCTTTTGTCACCCAAGAAAATTAAATGGGGGGAAGAGGGATGCACTGATAATTAAAATGCATTAACTTTCATCAATGTTTACATAAAACAAACTTGATGCTTTAAGTAAATTAGCAAAAAAAGTGATTACTTAAATGCTGGCAAACAATGAAATATAACTTCTGATATATCCAGTACAATACACTGTATTATAGACATTAGGTATAAATATTATTACCATCTATTTATATTAGTAGTAAGTTTTGAAAGACTTCATCAATTAGGGTGAATATGTTAAATGACTGTGTGCTATAAACTTTTACTGAGGTTTTATATATGATACATCTTACTTTATGACTGAATTGCTTGATATCTTTCATGTAAATAGTAACTACTTATACAATAAGTAGATATTTATCTAGTATTAGAATTCTGTCTAATATACAATAGTCTCTAATATACAATAGTACTATATCTGCTCAAAATAATATAAATATTGCTTATTCCTATTACAAATATTCTCCATATGATAATTCATTTTATGGAGCTCAGATGTTCTGGATTGTCAAGGTATGAGTGATAATCTGATGGATTAAGGTTTATCCATCAGATTAGGAATGGTTTTCATTCCATGGCTAGTGTGGATCTTAGTTTTGTTAACATTTATTAATTTATTTCACAAAAACATTTTTAATATGCCTGACCAAAACATTACTTTATTGGTAAACACTCAAGGTATAAAACTGATAATTTCCTTTAAAAGCTCGAACATATACTTTATAGTTATTAGAGGAAAATGTTTAATAGTCACAATAAAACAAAAGATACATGGTCTAAATAACCTAAGATGGATTTAACTTTATTATCTTAAATACCAATGGCTTAAACAATCTTAGCAAGAGATCAAATCTAATGAAATATTTAAAACTGAACAAAGCAGAAATTGTCTTCCTTCAAGAAACTCATTTCAAAACAAATGACAATTACAAATGGAATACTTAGGAATATATGATATTGGCATAATCCATTTATAAAACAAAGACAAAAGGGGTAACAATTTTATGGAAAACAAATGTGATTAACCCAGAAATCATTTATAAGTATGAAGATAAAGAAGGCCTTATGGCATTAGTAATAGTTAAATATAATAACAGAATATGGACCCTCATCAATCTATACTTGTTCCCAGGCATTGGATCAGGAACTGTTAAAAAACACTTAGATTTCATTTCCAATAACTATAAAGGCAACTTAATATTAGGAGGAGATTTTAACTGTATATTTGATATTTCTGAAACTACAAATAAAAGACCACTGCATACATCTGCTGTATCAAAGACTTGGTACCCAAACTAGAATAGATAAAATATTTGCTGCCCATGACTTACACTCTAAAATTATTAATTTCTCAATCACTCCCTGCCCCTTTTCAGACCACAGTTCATTGATACTAAAACTTCAAAATGGGTACAAACCATTAATCTTTAACTCCAGAATTCCAGCATATATAACTAAAATTAAAGAGTTCAAACCCTGGTTATTATTTGAATTACAGTTCTTCTTAGATATTAATTACACCACAGGAATAAATAAAATAGTGGGTTCCTATTACGTTAGAGAAAGCATGAAACATCGAACACTACAAGATCGAACTTGTATGTTCGATATTTCATAATTTTGAATACGTAAAAAAATAAAAAAACAAACATAAACTGTTGTAAGTAGGGGGCAAGCCCCCCTGCACCCCACACCCCCGCTCTTTAAATATACCAACTCCTAGATCGCACTATAATGCGGAAAGGGAATATTTCCCTTTACTGCACTGTAGTGCAATCTCAGAGTTGATATATTTATAGAGCAGGGGTGTGTGGGGCACAGCTCCTCATGTGGGGTTGCAGGGGGGCTTGCCCCCCTGCTTACAACAGTTATTTAACTGTTGACTTTTTTCTTTTTTTATTAGTTCGAATTGCTGAAACTTTGATTAACTGTGTTCGATGTTTACAGTTTCGAAGTTTCAGCAATTCGATAATGTAATAGGAACCCTAAAATAGTGATATGGGATTCATTAAAAGCTTACATATATGGTAAAACCCTAACGTGGTATAAAAAAAATCAGAGAATGTCAGTAAAAGCTGAAAAAAATCAAAATCAATTGGAGATGAAAAAGAAAGTAGAAGTATTAAACAATAACTACAATGAAACTCTAACACATAAAACTAGTTTAGGTTTAGATAAACTAAACATTAATACCTTGGCCACTTCTCCCAAATATCTACATAATTTATCCACAAGAATCAAAATACAATCAAAAGCTCATAACATTAAAAGTATCTTCCATGAAAAGAAAGGGAAAAATGTCTCTGATATAGGTGACATTCTTGATGCCTGCAGAAATCACTATATGGAACATTTCCTAAAAGAAAATATACATATCGATCAATTAAATCTAGATGAAAAATTTTCTAATATAAAAAAACAGAAAAATTAAAACTAGATTTGCAAGCACCGATATCCTACAAAGAAATTGCAGATTTAATAAAAGAGGTTAAAAATAATAACGCTCCAGGTATAGATAGCATAATTATGTAAATATATAAACTATTTCCTTCAAAGATACTCTCCCTCTTCCATAAAACTCTATCAGAAATTCAGTCACAAGCTTTAATACCACCCTCTTGGAGATATTCCTTAATCACACCAATCCTAAAGGAAAACAAATCCCCAAACCTCTGTACCTCATATAGACCTATATCATTATTAAATAATGACTATAAGATATTTATGACAATATTAACTAACAGAATGAAAATACCACTATCCAAAACAATAAATAATGATCAAACTGGATTTATATATCATAGACACACACGACAATATTAAAAGGATAATTTCTCTTATAGATTATGTTAATAAAGAAAATAAAGTAACACTCATAATTGGCTTAGATATAGAGAAAGCCTTTGGTTCCCTAAATTGGGACTATTTATCCAAAATGTTGGTGTTATTTGAATTTCCTCCTTCCTTTGTTCATCTACTAAAGAATAGATAGCATATGTTAAGCTAGGTCCTTTCACCTCTGAATCTATACATATAACAAAGGGTACTAAACAAGGATGTCCCATGTCACCAATTCTATTTGCTTTGGCTATTGAAATATTGGAAGATTTAATACATAATACAAAAATCAAAGGAGTAGATGTTTATGAACAACACAATTCTAAAGTAATGCTCTTTGCTGATGACATATTATTGACATTGTCTAATATAAAAGAGAGATTAGAAGAATTACTAGTTTATTTTAATTGACATATTTTAAAGGACTTCAGGACTCCCTTTCAATAAATCAAAATCAAAATTTTTATTTTAAAATAAAAAAAAAAAGAATTGCAAATGAAGGGGAATCACATTATAGGGAAACAAGAATCTACTTTAAAATATCTAGGAATTGAGTTATGCAAGGATAATAATGAATTAGTCTCAAAAAACTACAATAATATCATCAACAATAACATCAACTAGTAATCTCCCCACTGCCTTCTCTTTTTCGCCTGTTCCTACCTCCAACATAAAAAACTCTTAACAAAACTTAAGTCCACAAAATTAGCAGCAGACAACCTCCCAAGTGAATACCTATAAATTGCAGCTGATGCTCTGGCCTACCCAGTATCCATCTTGATTAACCGATCGCTGTCAGAAAGTTACGTTCCCACACTATGGAATGTATCACATATAATTTCCCCTCCACAAAGGCGGCCCCTCCAGAGAACTAACCAATTACCGCCCCATAGCTATTCCCTCTCCACTCCCCAAAATACTAGAGAGATGCATTCACTCTCATGTTTCAGACTTCCTCCTTACTAACAACCTCCTTTCCAATACTCAGCATGGTTTCCGACCAAACCATAGCACCACCACTGCCTTATTCTCCTTTACTAACACTATCTTTCAGCATAAAAACACTGGCTATCTATCCTCTGCTACTTTCCTAGACCTATATAAAGCATTTGACATGGTCACACACAAACAACTCATCTCTGTCCTCAATAACTTATCCTTCTCTCAATGAGTCACCAACTGGTTTCAGAGTTACCTGTCTGACCGCCAACAATCCGTTGTATGGCAGAATGACATATCTCCCCAACTACCTGTCTCTATAGGGGTTCCCCAAGGATCCATCCTTGGACCCCTACTCTTCTCTATTTTCACCAATAATCTAGCCTCTGCCACCAAACATGGAACACTCATACAATACACAGATGACTCAACCATCATCTGCTCAGCCCAGTCCCTACCCAAACTGCAAAAAGTTACACAGGAAGCCTTTTTCTCTGTTGAAATTTGGTTATCCGATGCTCAATTAATACTCAACCCAAACAAAACTAAACTATTCATCTTCCAACCCACCAAACATACTCAAAACAACACTCACTTTAACATCACAGCAAAAGACAACACCACTATGCACCCAACAGAACACACCAAATTGCTAGGAGTGGAAATAGACAATAAACTAAAATTTGACATTCACATATCCATGACCATAAAAAAAGTCCACAAAAAACTAGGAGCGTTATACAGAAATAAGCAACTTCTTACCAAAGCAGCAAAGATTTCAGTAGCAAATTCCCACCTTATCTCCATCCTACTTTATGCCTCTCCAATATATACCAACCTAAGGCAATGCAATCTAAACAAACTAGAGACCTGCTACAATAAAATTGCCAAATTCGCCACAGGGGCATCCTACCATAGTCACCACTGTCTCTCACTTGCTGAACTGGGCTGGCTTGAAATCCCTCACCTCCTTCAATGGTATCAACTCTCACTTGCCCACAAACTAGTAAACCATCCACTAAATGTCCCATCCCTCCAACATCTACTCTAACCCTATTGCACCACCAGACCACTAAGCTCCAGTAACAAAAATCACTTGCAGATCACTAAAGCCAATAACCCTGCTGGTGAAGCACTATTCTCTTGCACCATAGCCAAATTATTGAACTCCCTCCCACCCACAATTACCTCCTTACCATCATGCACCCACTTCAAAACTTTACTAAAAGTGTACCTAAAAACATGCTGGCTATGCCCTTGAAACTCCCACTCTAATATCACCCACCCCATCCAACCACTACCTTTCTTTCCACCCCACTAACTACCTTGATTATAGCAAGCTTGGATGCTCATGAGCCCACTACTTATTATACAGCAAAAACTTCTTATTGTAACAATTGTTAATGTCTGTTATGTACTTCACAGATAAAGATTCTAGTTGTCTACCGATGTACTATGTTCTTCATCTGTAACTATGTTTGTAATTAATTGCTATGTTAATCAAATTGTTAATCGCTATGTAAATCCAATGTAACTACTGTCTGTATATTTTAACTGTGGAGCTTTTCTCCCCAGGCCTCTGCTGAAAATGGACTTACATCCAGTTGGACACTCCCGGTCCACAAATGTAAATAAATAAATTAATTAATTAATACAATTAAAATCTCTGTGGGAAAAGTGCAACAAAATAATATTAACATTTGAAGATAGATTACAGTTAATAAAAATGGTTTTACTACCCAAGATTCTATATATAGCTTTGGCAATACAACTGTTACCAGAAAGAAATATACTCAAAGAAATAAACTCATGCCTAATAACATTTTTATGGTTTCCCAAAAGAAACAGAAAGCTTTAATACATCATATCAGACCATGGAAACAGGGAGGATTAAACTTTACTGATATAGAAACATATATAAAAGCATCAATATCTAAAACAATCTCAAATATGGATAAGTCCAAATTATTCTGCAAATTGGAAATAATTACTAACTGTAATATCAATAAATGAATTTGATTTACAAAAAAAAAATCAAATAACAGATAAAAACAATTTGCCATGGCATATATTATGTATTAGTATGCAATATAACATAACTAAACCAACTAAAACTCATACGATTAATTATTACATTGACTCATTTAGGAAAATTATTAATGCAAATATAGATTTAAAAATCTGGTTTGATCTTTTAACACCATTCATAGTTACAAAGAGCTATCCACATAAAATATACAGAGAAATAATTAATTCCTTGGAACAGAAAGGATTTGTTTGTTGGTTTCAATGTATCAAAGAACTAAAAGTTCTGGATATGCAAACAATAGAAACAACATACAAAATTCCACAACAGGATTGGCTAACTATGCAAAGCATTCTGATGTATTCACAAGATTTATGCAGAATAATTAGTAATTCTTCATTTAAAGAAATAACCAAACGTACAAAATACCTATATGAAATCATATATAATGATTATGAGATGGGAAATAGTATTTTGAAATTTTACAAGATATTGATAAATTATAAAACACCCAAATCCTCATATTGGAATTATATAACAAAAGGACACTCATTACAGCTAATTGAAGAAATTAAATCAAATATTTTATTATCAATAAAACATACATCCTTTACACAATACTGGAAAGGTTTTAATTGGAAATGCTTGCACAGAGCATTCTTAACTCCAGATAGAATTACTAAAATTAATTCTTCCACAAAGGGAATATGTTGGAGGTCTGAGCAAATACACAATGCAGATTGGAATCACATTTTTTCGACTGTGTTAAAATTAAGCCATTTTGGAATGGTATTAAAAACTTTTTACAAGCTTTATTAAATTAATCATTTAACTTATCTAAAGATCTAGTATTATTAAATGTGTATGAAAGTCCCCATTTGAATGAGTCAAATATGTATCTAGCATGGACAATACTTGCAATCTCAAGGAAGTGTATGACAAGATGGAATACAAATACAATACCAACTTTGGAAGACTTTTACAGCCTACTGAAAACCACAGCATTGTTGGAAATTGAAATTAAAGAATTAAGGATACATCCTAAGCCATTTATTAACAATCCATGGAAAAAGGTCTTATCATTGATTGACACTTTACAATAACTGAACAGATACACTCTGATAACTAGATTGTTATACCTGTAAAGTCATTGTATATATTGAGCTCTGTTATAGTGTCAGGCTGATGTAAATAGTATACATAGTTATTTAAGATATTATATACAAATATTGTGGAATTTATTCAACTGTATTTGAAAAATAAAAAAAAAAATTGAGAAAAAAAAAGAAAGCGGTTGAAAATATCACCCACTGCCACACTCTAATCACTTTTCGACACAAAGGGTAGGAGCATGTTCCACCCTTGGTATTTGATGTACCAGATTACTAACATGTTTTACAGCTAGATAGAAATCATCCCTAGAGGTAGGACATATTGAAAAGCCTGTAATACTAGAAGCACTGCCTGCATCTCTAAAACATTGATATGAAGCTTGGCTTTGGATGGAGACCACATGCCTTGGATGCTCCTTCCCAAGTAATGCTCCCCACTCTAGTTATGAAGCATCTCTGGTCCCAGCGGCTTTGGGAGGAGAAGGGACAGTGGACATCCATGAGGAACCTGAGAATATTAAATCCATCACTTTATGTGAGTCCTGCAACTGTTTGTTAAACAAACCCAAAAGTTCATTGATTGGTACCTGATGGACCACTGAACTGCAAGTGCCCACAGTAGAAGTATCATGTGATATCTTGTCAACATAAATATAGTAATGGAGGCTGCCATCAATCCCAGTAGTTGAAGAACCAATGTGGCTGATGGCATTTGACAGTATGGAAGCAGTAGATTGTGGTTGCACAAGATGGACAATCTGTTCACTGGTAGCCTTGCTATCTAAGTGGCTCCTATAAACTCCGAGGTCAGCACCATAGAGAAATAAGATTTGTCCTGATCTACTGTGATTTCCAGCTGACAGCAGAGATGAATCTAATGGATTCTGGCCTGAAATAGCAGTGACCTGGTAGGAACAGTAATGGACATTTCATCCAGATAGACTACAAGGGTTCTAAGTGTTCCCCTGAGATAAGTAGTGATGACTGCCATATAGCTGGTGAATGCTGAGGGGGGCTGTGGTGAGAACAAAGGCAGGGCTCTGAACTGAAAGTGACTGGCTCTGAGCTGGAAGTGGAGAAAACTTCTGGATCATCTATCCATCATAATGTGGTAGAAAGCATCTCAAGGGTCTAAGGAGCACATCCAGCAGTCCTTTTTCAATAATGGAAGGGTGGATTGTACAGTGACCATCCAGAACTTCATGTGTTTGACTCACTGATTAAGCTGGCTGAGTTTCAAAATTTGCCTGAGGTCCCCATTCTTTTTTAGCACAAAAAAAATCATGAGTAAGTTCTAAATCCATGCTGGTCTGTTAGGACCCCAAGATGACTCTCTTGTCTAGCAGATTTCTTAATTTTATAGCTGCTGCTTTTCTTTGTGAGTGTGGAATGCTGGGAAGTTACTTTTGTGAAGGGGATTGACAAAGAAATGAAACAGTATAGCCTCTGTTTATGATCTTCTACACCCAGACATCTTTGGTGATGGATGTCCAGGCTTCTGGGTGCAGACAAAAGAGCCCACTAACTGCCTCCAGAGTGCAGTAGTCAGGCAACTGTTCAGGAGCTCTGATAAGACCTCTAGAAGAAGGGACCCCTGAAGCCTTGGTTTGTGGGCCTCCACTGCCATGTGGGTGACATCAACCATTAGAATTTCCCCTCTGCTAAGGGGAATCTATCTCCAGAAGTGTCCAGAGAAAACACTTGAAACTTCCAGAACCACAACTTTTTACCCTCTTTCTGATTTCTAGAGAAGGTCTTCTGGCGGGTAGAAAAAAAATCTTCATATGGCAGAAAGGGTTTTCCTATCTTGCTGACTCCTAGAGAGTGTGTCCTTAACTTTAGGTCTGAAAAGATTGAGATCAAAGGGAATATTAACAAAGGATGTCTTGAAAGACTCCACAAAGTCACATAAGACATCCAAGCATGTCTCTTTACAGTAATGTCTGTACCTGCAGCTCTATAAATGCCGTCACATGCATTAGTTATTAGAAGTATAGAGGGATTTCCTAAGGAATGAAGGGTGGTCAGCTGTGAGTCCACCATTTTCTTGTCCTCTGCAGACATGGAACTTGACGGAAACTTGGAGAGCTCCTTGGACAACTCTCTCTGAACCCTGTCATGTACGACAAGTACATCAGTGGCCTTAAATCAAAGGTAATCGAAGTGTACAATCACTTCCCAAATCTATCCAAAGCTATAGACTCTGTTATGAGAATGGAGAGATGACTTCCATGAGCTCCTTTTTAATGTCCACCACTACTAACATGGACCACCAGACCCTTCCTCTTGTATGGTCAGTCTTTCAGGGCAACAAGATATTTATCTGGTTTCCTGGGTTTTACCACATCCAGCTCCTTCTATGCCCACTAAGAGATTACATATACGGTCTCATCAGTGGGAAGGACCACCCATGAAGTAGCTGAGCTAGATCTAAAAGCCACAAGAAACACAGATTCCCTTTGAGATGGGGCTTCTGAGAACAAACATCTTTTCTGTCTCAAAAGTGCAAGGATCTCCACAAAAGAGATGTTCTCAAGCTGTGATCTAGGGGATCCCACCCCTTATTCAAAATCAGTGTCTTCAGTGAGTAACTCCTCATGGAGTAAAAGTACCTCCTTTTATACATATGTTTCCAAGGAACCTCAGTAGTGGAAAGTTCTGGGGTGGACACAGAAGACTGAGGGATGTCCTGGATATGGATAGTCTCATGACTATAAGGAACTAGCACTCCTGATGAGATAGACTGAGGAGGATCAGGACCAAGTTCATTTTGCTGAGGGTAGATTGAGTTGAGAGGGGGAGAGAAGTCCATTCACCAGCACTGGAAAAGGTTCTTTTGACTGCCTTGAAAGCAGAGGCTGAGGAAGAACCCATCACCGACCCAGTAGAATTTGCACCATCAACATCTGGATGGCCTAAGTACCCAACCTGAACCTTCTCTGATACTGATGCTGGAGCTGAGCTATACTACATCGATTCCCCTGCCCTTAGAACTGGTGCCAAAACCTCAGCTCCTGGATTCCTCCAGATCTGAGAAACTAAGATGTGGCAGGATTAGAGAAGTCGCCGAGGGAGAAGATGCCCACATCTTCAGATCTGGTGTGGACAACACTTGTGGAAATGGTACAAAATGGTTCACACTGCCTACTCTGACCTGGCCAATGTATTTGATACAATTCCTCATGCAGGCATTGTTGGCAAACTCAAGAGGTTAAGTACAAACTCTTATGTCACCCAGTGGATAGCCAACTGGCTTACAAATAGGGCACAGAAAGTTAGAATTGGGGAGTCCACTTCTACTAAGAGGCCAGTCACAAGTGGAGTCCCTCAGTGATCAGACCTGGAACTGTTTCCTTTTGGCATTTACTTCTCTGAACTCAAGGCCAATGTCAGTGGCCTCTGCCTGACTATATTTGCAGATGACTGCAAACTAGGAGCTGTCATTGAATCACCCACTGACACAAATATTCTCTAGGAAGGGATGACACAGACAAATAACTGGTGTCAGGGCCATGGACTAAAACTAAATGCCAAGAAATGCATAATAGTATCCTTTGGAAAGTCATCCACCCTGGTAACTATCATATTGACAACGCACCCCTTAGAGCTTATCCAGTAGTCAGGGACTTAGGGCCACACATAGACAGTAATCTAGCCTTTGACCATCACATGTATACAGTGGTGAGGAAATCATTCTATGTTGTGCAACTTATAAACAAACATATGACATCTAGGTCCAAGGAAGTCATTCTTCCACTGTATTTGGCATTCATCAGACCTATCAGGGTATATTGCCCACTTTGGTATGTACCTAACCAGGTGTATCCAACAACTGGAATGTCCACAGGGGTTCATCACGAAACGAATACAGAAAGTAACATGTTCTATGCAGACTGGTCCATGCCCTATTCTTGTATTTTGTCTCTTACAGGCCGTTGAGGGGATATCTATGTCTGGCATACAGGGAATTGTCAGACCCCACTCTGATGGATCTCCTGCATATCCACAAAACAAACAGCACCAGAATTACCCATAATAAAGACTTAAACCTTGACTGTGATATAAGTAAGACCTGCTGGAGAGACAGGTATGTATCCCAGAGATTACCCCATCTCTCAAACAGGCTCCCCATCCATGTGAAGCAGGATTCCTCCCTAATCTCATTCAAGTATAACTTGGACAACTGGATGGGGAACAGGAAGTTCATCCTTGGTTTGGCATCTATGTCTCTGGTGAACACAGGCAGCCTGTAAATGGTTCATCTCCCAGGGCCCTGCTTGTAAATGTTTCATCTCCCAATCCCCTGCTTTCACTTAACAAGGGTACAACGACTTGTCAAAGATTTGGGATGTATGGCTAGGCTTAAAAAGGCCCTTGAGGTAATTTAGTCTAGTACAACACCTATGAACCTATAAATCTCAGATCCAGAATCCCTGTAGGAACAGCCAGTAGTAAGGGAGAAGGACCAAAACTCAAGTCCAATAGGAGACAGAGCCAGGATAACCCCATCTGAACTGGGTCCTGAGGAAAGTCCTGATCATTCTATTCGCATCTGCTTCTCTCAAGTTTCTGGTAGACCTAACAGACCTTAGAGAAGAAGACACTGAAGGATGCCTGGATAATTCCACACTGGTATCTCTTGAAGAAAAGGAGAACGCAGTCGAAGAGAGACTGTCTTCAATGAAACTCTCAGTTCCATTAAGGGTGGGGTGCTGGACCTTGTGGATATTGGCTCTGAAGAAAATGTAGAATCTGATGATTTGGGCCTTTTGGGGGCTGGAGTCAAAGCCAGTAAGGAAGGATAGCTGTCAGGGGACTCCTTCCTTGTTACATTGCCCTTTTCCCCTGAGTTTGTCACTCTTCTCCCCTCTTTGTTTTTCCATGTATTTTTTCCAGATAGGGAGGATAGAGAAATAACCCACAAAGGATACAGAACCACCACAGGATTGACAACACCAATTTGTTGAGTGCTTTTATTCAAAAGAATAAGAAATTCTTCAGAATAAAAAAACATCCACTACTAGGCCAAACTTATGAAGGAAGTGGGGCAGGGAAAAATGATCCAGAAATAGATGTCACAGACTTGGACCCATCCCCAGCAGGATCAGGGAAAAGTATTTTCTGAACAAGTCTATTTGTATGCTCAGTGATGGTGTGGTGACCTAAGGCCAAGGTGGGTAGCATACAAATAATAAACACACTTTTGGTATGCATCTGAGTTTGGAATTTTGTGGCTGCATGCTACACATTTTTTTGAAACATGATGGCTTGTCAGACATGATAGAGCAATACAAAGAAGAAGAACTTTCACAGGAAGAAAATGTCTAGCAGGTTATCACACAATATACAAAATACACAGTACCAAATATCAAAAATGATAATACAAATACTAGTATAAAGGTAGTGCTAGTAACCTAAGAAAAGAAAATAATAAACAGGCACCAAAGACATGAAGCAGCGAGAGCCATGTATCAATGTATACAAATAAATAACTATAGAAAATATGTGAAAGACCACAGAAGAAAACTGCCTAGAACTAACAAGTGTTACAATAAACTTAGCTGAAGTGAGCCTGAGAACTTTCAGACCACTTCTGTTCCCCTCAGGCTGCAAATGAGATTTGAGGTAATCTTGGAGACAGGAGGAAATTGTGGCTAAGGGAAGAGGCCTTATCTGTGGATCCTAAAGTCTAAGGGTGTCCAAAGACCCATCTGTTGAGCAGCAAATGGAATAGACAACATCACATCATTCATTATGTTTGGGTCTGCTGAGGTCAACAGAGATGTATGGAATCCCACGATATCAGATCTATAAACATAATCAGTTTTGAGGAGGAGGCGAAGGCACATACCTCCTCCATAATAAGAAATATATAATCTTGGTATACAGTGATTTTTATATATAGTTTGAAAAGTATGAATCATTTTTCTTGCTTTCCTGTTCAAATGATCCAATACTTTTTGGGATCAGTCACCTCAAAACTGTAAGTAATAGCAGGAAGAGGAAACTGGTATATAGCTTGGACTTTATTCCTAGATATCTATGCTGTTTCCAGTATTAGTTTTAATCTTCTGAAGTATTCTTTACAGAGTTTTATTTTCATTGGTTCTTGTTTTATTGCTGATCCTTCATCTGTTCCAAAATAATTATACACTCCCTCTTCTCAAGGTTTTATATTACATTCCTGTCCCAGACTGATATTTTCTTTGTCCTGCAGCTTTCCTGTTTTAATTGTTGCTTTTGCACATTTTTGTAAGACCAAATTAAACTCATATCATCTGAGAAAGTTGTAACCATTTGCAGCTGTGCTTTCAACTCCTTTCTGGATAAACTATATAATTTTAAGGCATTCACAAAATGCAGATGGAATGTCTTTAAGCAGCACTATTTCTGGAGAGCTAAGTTGTAAGCATAACCCAGGCTGTTAAGAAAACAGATGAATGGGTTAAGGGTGAGACAGAACAGCAGCAGTGACAAAGAATCACCCTGGAATATCCCACTTTAAATTTTTATCCCTGGAATAATTTGCCCATTGTCATGGCATAAATGCAAAGTGGTTTGCCATTGTTTCATGCTCACTGCAATGTATTTGATCAATTTAAGGTTGATCTTGTACATCTGTAAGCATTCAATTATTAATGGATACAGAATGCTGTCAAATGCTTTTTTTGTAATCTATCCATGTCCTACTTTGATTTTTTCCCCTTTCTACAATTCTCTAATGGCTTTATTTACCAAAAATTGATCATCTGTTCCATATGACTTTCTTTTCTTGCATTGTGTTCTATTACTGTTATGAAACTGTTTTCTAAATGAGTATAAACTCTGCATACATTCCACTTAGCTATTCCAATTTTGTATATTGTCAGGAGGCATGTTACTGGTCTATAGTTTTTGGCATGCCTTGCTTTTAAGGAGGAGTATTGTTTTTTTGTGTGTTGTTAACCAGGCTGCAGTCAGTTTGGGATGCACATACAAGTAATTCTTGCTTCGGGCTAAATAGTTGTCCAAAAAGGTTAATACTGTTTGCCAGAAGTTAGTTACTGCATCTGGGCATGAAGTTTGCTATTTAGGAGCTTTTCTTAATTTTGTCTTGGTTTCTCTGGTGTCACCTCATCCAATTTCATGCCCTCTGCATTAGAGCTCCTTACTGTTTCTTGTAATTATTCTGTCGATTCAGCATCCTTATGATGTTACTTCTCCAAAATATGCCTATTTTTGTGGTGTCTCTTTTCCTTTTGCTTTGTTTCCAAATTATTTTTTGGGTTTGACATAAATTGCATATTTTGTACTTTTCCTTTATATTTATCTGTATGCCTTCTAAGTTTATTCTCCCTGTTTTGATAATTGTAGTTTATTATTGTCAACACAACAGTATATGATAAATATTGATCTTGCTTATATTCTTTGTTACATTTATAACTTCTATCCTTCTAAGTACTTTGTCCTCATTTTCCCTCATTCTAATATTTTGCTCATCTGTTCCTGTTTTCACATTCTTCTAACAGTGATACTTTTTTAATTGCTCTGTCTAACCTGGACTGGGGTTTTATTCCAGAGTGAAGGGAGCCTCTGGGTTTTGAATCTGTCCCTCCAGCATGTCCTATTTATTTCAGTGCTGAGGTTCAAGTCTCTCGAGCATGTAGCTCGATAGAATTTGGATTTTTTGAGGTGCAGCATGTCCCTTAATTCTGGGTTGGACATGGCTTTATACGTCAGGCACAAGTCGCCTCTGAGCAGGCGGTATGCCACTGAGTAGAGCTGGAGTTTCTTTAACCGGGCAGCATATGGCATCTGTTTGAGCCCTTTGATCCTCTTGGTGAGGTACTTTTGGGGTCCTTCCAGTTGCTGCAGGTGTTTTGTAATTTATATCCTAAAAGGGGCATTGTACTCGATTATGGGCCTGATGAGGGATGAGTAAAGAGGCATGATGACCTCCCCTAATCTAGATGTGAATCCCTTCATGATTAGGTGGGCTATATAAAATGTTTTTCTAACCACTTTGGCCACGTGGTTGTCAAATGAGAGATTGCTATCAACTTGGGTCCCCAGGCCCCTAATTACTTCTTCTGTACTTAATGGATTACCACCTATGTGGTAATTTGTGGGCACTTTGTTTTTGCCAAAGGGGATGACTATACACTTTTTGGCATCTAGCTTGAGGCCATGGCTCTGGCACCAGTTGTCTGTTTCTATGAGGCCCTTTTGGAGGATGCTTGTGTCAGCTGGAGAGTCTATTATGGTGCCCAGTTTGCAGTCATCTGTGAACTTGGTCAGCCACAGTCCTTCTGTGTTGGCCTGTACCTTCAAGAAATATATACCGAACAAGAGAGGTCCCAGGACTGAGCCTTGTGGGACGCCACTTGTAACTGGTTTGGAGTCTGACATGGCTCCAGCAATTCTAACCATGTGGATTCTGTCCTTGAGCCAGTTTGCAACCCATCTAGTGACATAGGGGTTTATATTTAAGCTGGTGAGCTTATCTATAATGCCCAAGTGGGGTATTGTATTGAAGGCTTTTGTGAGGTCCAGGTAGGCTGTGTGGACCACCTTCCCTTCATCAATGGCCTTGCTGACTGTTTCAAAGAAGTCAACCAGGTTTAAGAGGCAGGATCTGCTCTTAACAAAGCCGAACTGGGTAGGATCCAGTGTCTGTAGGTCCCCAATATCTTTATTTATGAGGTCCATGATGATCCTTTCCATAGCTTTGCAGACCAAGCTAGTCAGGCTTATGGGGCAATAGTTTCCAGGGTCCGTTGAGGCACCACCTTTGTGGAGAGGGACCACTGTTGCTGTACGCCACTCTTTGGGTACATATCCTGTAGTAAGGCTGAGACTGAACAGTAGTTTTATGTTTGGGTTTAGCTCTTCTTGGAGTTCATGTAGGATGCAGCCCGGGACACCGTCTGGTCCCATTGATGCTGTGTTTTTTGCTTTGGAGAGGGCGGCTCTTACCTGAGCATCAGACATGTCAGGGGGGCAGCACTCTGCTGGGATAGATATTTGCCCTTTTGGTGGGGAGGGGGGAGAAGTTTGCGCTGAACCTGTCAGCTAGGATGTTGGCAATGTCTGTGGGTTCGGTGTATTTTTTGTCATTTTGGACTAATTCTGAGCATATCTGGGAATTCCCACCCAGGATCCTAACATAATTAAAGAAAGCCTTGTGATTATCCTTAGTGTCCTGTGCAATTTTTCTCTCGAAGCTGGCCTTAGACGATTTTATGAGTGCCCTTAGTTTTTTGCTAATACTGATCAGAGATGCCTTCCCTTTTTGGGATTTTGCTCTATCATGTAGTAGCTTCCTCCTTCTATTGTATAGTTTGTTTATGGCTGGGGTCCACCAGACAGGACATCTGCCTTTGGAGGATTGGGTCTTGGTTTTATTTGGGATTGCATGATCCATGCATTCCTGAAGGTGTTCATAGAATGCATTTATAAAGGATTCTGCGGTCTGGGCCGTATTTTCCACAAGCCCGGGGGCTTTGAAGGATTCCACCTCAGTTTTGAGGAGTGTGAAACTTGCTTTAGAGAAGTTTTTCACTGTGGTTTTCTGGGCAGGGGATGGGGTCAGGATGTGAAAATCCAGTGAGATCAGTTTATGGTCTGATCTTACCAGTGAGGGATACACTTCTGGTCTGGAGCATAGAGTTCCCATGTTGGTGGTGATCAGGTCCAGCATGTTTTCCCCTCTTGTGGGAGTGGTAGCATGTTATTCCATAGCATTTGAGTTTATGAATTCTAGGAACCTTTGGGCTAGGGTGTTGGAGCTAGAGTAATGCTCCCAGTCTATGTTTGGGTAGTTGAAGTCACCCAATATAATGGTGTTTGGAGAGACCTTCATATTTTCCAGTGTTCTCAGGAAGGCCGAGTGGGGTTCCTGGGTTTGGGATGGTGGTCTGTAGCAGGCTATAAACTGGAAGGCAGTTTTACCAACTGTTAGTTGCACATGGATAGTCTCTGATGCTTCATGCTTTGCCACCAACCTGGAGGTGTGGGTATCTTTGATGAACATTGATACTCCCCCTCCTTTTGTGGTTTGGTCCAAGTTTTGGGGACGAAAAGCATGGTATGAGGTATAACCTGGTAGTGCTGGGGTGCTCTCGGGAGCACTGAACCAGGTTTCTGTTACTGCACAGATATCGATGTTCTCCATGCTAAGGAGAGTTTCAAGTGCGTGCATCTTGAGGTTTAGACTTCTGGCATTGAGTAGCATTACTCATAGTTTCTTATCCCTTGTGATACCTATGGAGGTGGGTTTGTCTTTTGAGCCTTGCCTAAAAAAGGCACTATGGGGGTAGCAAGAGCCTTTGCCAAAATCCAAAAGCCCAGGGGTGACAGGTGCAAGCCGTCCCTAGAGAAGCATCGTGGCTTGTCAAGCATATCATCCCAGGCTGACAGGCATTGGATCCCATTTGAATGACACCAGTACTTAAGCCAATTGTTGAAATTGATCATCTTGTCTTCATATTGTGGCATCATTCTTGGTGAGGGTAAGATGCTACTCAAGGTCAGGGTCATACCGGCCTGGGCTACATGCTCAGAGAGCTCCTCTATGTCTCTTTTCATGTAGTCGAGGGAGGTACTTCTCAGGTCATTCACAACAGCATGGACAATGACTGGGTCATATTTGTACTTGCCTTGGAGTGACCTGAGTGCTTGTGTTATGTGAGAGATCCTAGCGCCCGACAGGCTGCTCACCGTGACCTTCTCCTTGTTGAGCCTGGTGAGCAGGACGTCAGTGTGCCTGATGATAGAGTCACCTGTTACAAGTGTATCAGGTGTGTTGTTTAGCCTTAATGGCTGTGACTGTTCGGCACACTGGCTTTGTGAGCTATGTGTTGCACGTGTTTTGTTTTGGGGTAGCGGTTGCTTGGGTGTCTGCTTTGGAGGTCTCTGCTGCTTAGGCAGATCTTTATTTAGAGCCTCTGAGTATGTTTTTGTGTGATTATGTGTTTGGTTTGCTGTTGTGGTAGGTCTATGTGAGACTGGAATTGTAGTGAGTGTGGTTTCCTTCTCCTCCTGACTGGTTATGCCAGTACTGAGTTGAGAGAGCTTAGCCTCCAGTTTGGCTATATGGTTGCATCTCTCACATGTGTTGGAATTTGTTGGGAGGAGGAGAGGGTTGTCTATGTACATGAGGCAGTTGTAACATTGCCTCAAGATTCCCAGGTTCACCAGCTGGATCGGAGAGGAGATTGACAACTGACCTTTGGACATGCTAGAATAATATTGGGAATTCCTTTATAATTGAAAACAAGGGCCAATGGGGAGTGAGGGTGTAGTGCTTTTATTTTTTAGTGCTGACTTATATAATTGCTTTAGTGAGCAAGTGCCAAGTAACTTAAGTGCAATGTGTTTCAGGTAACTTAAATGCAAAAACGGCAAACAGTAACTTTCTTTCAAGTGAAACAAGGAAATAAGTACAGTAAGCAATGCAGATATCACTAGGGATCCAAAGAAGCACTGAGAAGCCGCGTTTTAGGTGGAATTAGTGTTCCAGGGAAATAACAGGCAAACAAACAACAAGCATACAAACAAAGCTAGATTCAGCAGGCCTGGATCTAGTCTATGCTACAACAAACAAGGTGTACCAATTTCAGTAAGAAAGCATTCAAATATGCAGGCACTATAAACCTTTAACCAGAAATTCCCAGCTCAGAAGGGCAGAGTCTAGCCTCTCCTCCCACAAGAGTGCAGACCACGAACCTTCTTAATGTAAAATAACTGGCCTGAAGCCCAAGTGCATAAACCAGAACTAATACACTTTAGGAATAACAGACACTGAGCTCTCAGTCAGCAGTTCCCAACTTAGAAGGATGAAAGCTACCTGTCCTGCCACCACAGTGCATGCCACAAACCTTCCTAATGTAAAACAACTGGTCTGAAGCCCAAGTGCTTAATCCAAAAGACTTAGAATGATAGCTACACTTTAATCAAGTTACTACCAAGCAGTAATAAATACAATTGAATACTTTAAAGAATGCCTGGATTAGTGCTCAAGTTATACAAACAAAGCTAGATTCAGCAGGCCTGGATCTAGTCTATGCTACAGCAAACAAGGTGTACCAATTTCAGTAAGAAGCACTTCAGATATGCATGCACTATAAGTCTTTAACCAGAAATTCCCAGCTCAGAAGGGCAGAGTCCAGCCTCTCCTCCCACAAGAGTGCATACCACAAACCCTCTTAATGTAAAGTAACTGGCCTAAAAGCCCAAGTGCTTAAACCAGAATTAATACACTTTTAGAATAACAGACACTGAGCCCTCAATCAGCAGTTCCCAACTTAGAAGGATGTAAGCTACCTGTTCTGCCACTACAGTGCAGACCGCAAACCCTCACAATGTAAAACAACTGGTCTGAAGCCCAAGTGTTGAAACTAAAAGGCTTAGAATGAGTTACACCAAGCAGTAATAAATACAATTGAGTACTTTTAAGATGATGCAAAAGCAAAATAAAGTAGGAAGAAACACAAGTACAGTAAAAGCAGATGATTTTTTTTTTTTCAGAAAAGTAGCAAAAGCAGTAGTAAATACAATTCTCATGCAGTGCAAGCTGGCACACTTGAATATGTAGCAATATTAGTCCACACACTGTTTGAAAAAATGTAATTAAATTAAAAAGGGCTAAAAGCAAGTGCAGAAAGGGTTAATTAGGTAGAATGTGGTAAAGTGATGGGCCTGGGGAGTGTCTTAGATCAAATCTACAGTGGGGCGGGCACTGCAAAAGCCACCAAACTTAAACTACAACCAAGAACTGGAGGGTGGGGTGGGGAAACCCAGTTTCAACACAGATGTGAGGAATGTGCAAATTATAAAGCCAAAAAATATATACTGTTCTCTCTCTCTCTCTCTCTATATATATATATATATATATATGTACAACAGATATCTAAGCAAACAATTTAGCTCTATAATACAGAATAACACAGAAAAGTATACTCAGCTCTATATATTTGCAGATAGTTCTGTAAGGCTGTCTCTCAGACTAAGGTTCCAGTTTGAATGCAGATTGTTACTAACATATCTATCCACCTCTATTAAAACAAGCAAATCTCCCTTAAATCACTTTCTTCTGGATTGAGAGAATCTTCTTTGCTCTCTATTTCCTGAGAGTAATCCACAGAAATTTCCAGAATATCATTCTATGACATATCTTCTTCAGTTGTGCATGCTTCATATGATGCCCCTATACATACAAATCTGCATCCAAGTTGCCACTATTTCCTGACTTCTGTTGCTGTGCAATCTCAACTGGTCTTTCATACTAGTATCCTACAGAAGGCTCCAGAGCATCATTATGTTGCAAATCTTATTCAGATGCCTCCTGTTTATCTGTTAGTCCATAATCTGGGGGCCTGTAATTCCATCATACGGTGACTTTGCCTGTGTTGGAGTCTCCACACTAAATCCTTCGCTTCACAGATAGACAAATAAAAATTTGAAATTATGGACCACCTTCTAACTTAATAATCTTATTTTGTTACATTCCCCCTTGGTTTTCTTATTTTTTTGCATTGTGAAATGTTCCATATCTGGGTATCTTTGCCTGTATTTCTCTTTTCATATTTTTGGAACTCTTTTTGTATTGGTTAGGTTGGTTTCTCCTTTGCATAAATATTACACCTTATCAGATCTCATTTTCTTTCCCATGTCATTGTTTCTTTTTCATACCTTTCAAAAATCTCTGGTTTAGCTCTTTATATTTTCACACATTCTCTGCCTCTTGTTTTTGCATGCAGCCCAAAATTCCTTCATCTGTGTAATGTTTTTCATAAATTTGTTGTATTAATGAATGAAAATTTTGCTTTAAAGTCTCTGACAGTCTTTCTAGTGAAAGTATTTGTCTTTCCTTTAATTCCTTTCTTAATCGTTCTAAATATCTTTTACCAGGAAATTCTGGGCTTTTTGCAAACTATAACAATATATAGTTTCTTATTCATTTGTCATCTTTATGGCTCTTTTTTTACCTGTCTGTTTTTATGGATTACTACTTCTTCCAACAACAAGGATGGCCATTATTAAACCGACAACTCCATACCATAGTGTGTCTAAAGTCAGGTAAGTCTTGCTATGCACTAATGCTAACTAGATTGCTTTCTGCAATGAATGGCCTCTGAAGTCAGGTGAGTCCCAAATATGCACCAGCCCTAATTGACTTATTTTCACAATGAGTGCCCTTTGACTTGCCCCTGTGATTAGCACTTGCTCTAGAACCTGCTGGAAAGCACTAGGAAGTCTGAAACTGATACAAGCACTCAACTCTCCTTGTCAATAAGGAGAAAATAATTGCAGACACTAAACAGCCTATAACTGCAAAATACCTTGCAAAGGTAAAGGAAAACAGCTCTTGTACTTTACAAAAAAAGCACCTAAACAGGCATGTCCAAGGGTCAGCTTCCAGTGATTTTTCCTGCCCACCTGGTGAACCTGGGCATACTGGGGCAATGCGGAACTGCCTCGTGTACACAGACAACCCTCTCCTCCTACCACCCAACACTACAACCTGCGAGAGATGCACTTACATAGCCAAACTGGAAGCAAAGCTCTCTCCACCCAAGATTGTGCCAGACAGTCAAGAGTAGAAGGTTAACACCTGCACTATACCTCAAGCAACACATAGCCCTTCAAAACACACACCATCAACACCCACACATAGCAACATTAAACCCACATATGTGGAGGCCCTTAACATTAACCTGCCCAAGCAACACAGACCTCCAAAGCTGAAACGCAAACAAACACCAGTCACAACCAAAGTGACACATAGCTCACAACACCAGTGTGTCACCCAACAACAGTTCCTAAGGCAAGACAATGTACCCAACACTTTAGTTATAGGTGACTCTATAATCAGGCACACTGATGTCCCCCTCACCAGGCTGAACAAGGAGAAATTTACAGTCAGCTGCCTGTCGGGTGCCAGGATCCACCACATAAAGCATGCACTCAAGTCACTCCACAACAAGTACAAATACGACTCTGTCATTGTCCATGTTGGAGTGAATGACTTGAGATGTACCTCCCTGGACTACATGAAAAGAGACATGGAAGAGTTCTGGGATCATGTGGCCCAGGCAGGTATGACCCTAGCCCTGAGTAGCATCCTGTCTTCGCCCAGAATGATGCTATAGTATAAGGACAAAATAATTGACTTCAACAATTGGCTAAGCTTCTGATGTCATTCAAAGGGGATCCAGTATCTGTCTGCCTGGGAAGACATGATCGACAAACCACGATGCTTTGCCAGAGATGGTCTGTACCTGTCTCCTCTGGGATTCAGGTTTCTGGCTAAAGCTCTAGTCATCCCTATAGTGCCTTTTTTAAGCAAGGTTCAAAAGACAAAACCACCACCATAACAGATACAAGAATGCAAAATCTGAAGGTAATTCTACTCAATGCTAAAAGTCTAAACCTCAAAATACACTCTGTCAAGGCATGCCTAAAAATGGAGAAGATCAATATCTGTGCAGTAACTGAGATCTGGTTTAAGGCTTCAGAGACCACCCCTGCAATACCAGGCTACAACCCTTACCACACTTTTCGGCCGCCAAACCAAGACCGAAACACTAAAGGTGGAGGAGTGTCCATATTCACCAAGGATATTCACACAGCCAGGCTAGTTGCCCAACACAATGCATCTGAAATTCTCCAGGTGCAACTAACACTAGGTAAGACTGCAATCCAAATTGTAGCTTGCTACAGATCTCCCACCATGCCCCATGATTCTCACTACACCTTTCTAAACATACTGGAAAATATTAAGATACAACCAAACACCCTAATACTGGGTGATTTCAACTACCCTGCCATTAACTGGGAAAACTACTCGGGTACCAACACCTTTTCCCAATGGTTCTTGGAATTCATAAATTGCAATGCCCTGGATCAACTAATCCATTGTCCCACCAGGAGCTCCAATATCCTAGACATGGTCATTACCAACATGGGAGATAGATGCTCCACACCAGTGGTCACCCCCTCATTGGTCAGGTCTGACCATAAGCAAATCACCCTTGACATCCACATCCCACCCCCACCCCCAGTAAGGAAACCTCCATAAAAAACTTCTCCAAAGCCAACTTCATGCTACTCAAGTCAGAAGTGACAAATTTCATGACACCCATGCAGACAGGATCTGAAACTTTGAAGCTAAATCCTATACTAAGGCACTGTACGAGCACATCCACTCGTGCATGAATTGTGCCATCCCAAATAGAACCAAGATGCTCTCCTCCAAATAAAGGAAGCCAATCTGGTGGTCCCCTGCTATAAACAAACTATACAACAGAAGGAAGACACTGTTGCAGAAAAGAGGAAAATCCCAGGATGCAAAAAACTCCCTTACCAGCATCACTAAGAATTAAAAAGCTGAGATCCCTCATAAAATCCTCAAAAGCTAGTTATGAAAATAAAATTGCCAAAGATTCCAGAGACAACCACAAGGCATTCTATAGTTATGTCAAGAATCTAAATGGCAATGCCTAGATCTGCTCTGAGCTACAACAGAATGGAATTAAATATACTGATCCCAAGAATATTGCCAATATCCTGGCAGATTGATTTAGTGCTAACTTCACCCCCTCTCACCCCCTAAAAGGCCCATCTCAATACAAAAAGATTGCCAAATTCTGGTAATCATGGCCACACAGGTAGAAACAACACTCTCCAAAGCTAAGAATACAGCATCCATGTGACAAGATGACATCCCGGGTTGTGTACTACATGAACTACAAAATGAACTGGCACCTCACCTAAGTGTCATGCTTAATCATAGCCTCACCTCAGGCTTCGTGCCCACTGAGTGGCGCACAGCTACAGTTATCCCACTCCACAAGGGGGATCCACCTTGTATCCCGGGAACTATCATCCCATCAGTCTGATGAGCCTGATTTGCAAGGGCATGGAACGCATTATCATGGAACATATAAACAAAGACATTGGCACCCTTCAATCACTGGACCCCACCCAGTTTGGGTTTGTGAAGGGCCGATCTTGTCTCCTGAAAACCTGACTGACTTCTTCAAATCAGTCTCCAGAGCTGTGGACGAGGATAAGGCAGTGCACACAGCCTATCTGGACCTCGCCAAGGCCTTCGACAGCATCCCCCACTCTGGAATCATAGATAGACTCACTAAGCTGGGCATAAATCCCTATGTCACTCGATGGGTTGCCAACTGGCTTACTGACAGAACCCAAACTGTAAAAGTATCTGACTCCAAATCCATTTCCAGACAAGTGGAATACCTCAGGGTTCAGTCCTAGGACCGCTCTTGTTTGGCATCTACTTCTCTGAAGTACAGGCCAACACTAAGGGACTCTGGCTAACAAAGTCAGCAGATGACTACAAACTGGGAGCCATTAATGAACCCCCAAATGATGTGGATATTCTACAAAAGGGCCTTACAGAAACAGATGCTTGGTGCCAGAGCCCTGGGCTCAAGCTTATTGCCAAGAAATGTATAGTTATCCCCTTTGGAAAAAATCATGTACCCATGAATTACTGCATAGGTGGCAGTACACTAAACATCGAAAGTGTAATGAGAGATTTAGGGACACAGGTGGACAGTGGTCTCACCTTTGATAACCACATCACCACAACAGTTAGGAAATCCTTCTATGTGACACACCTCATCACTAAGGGCTTTTCATCCAGCAAAAAGGAGGCCATTGTCCCACTGTATTCATCTCTCATTAGACCCATTATAGAGTATAACGCCCTGTTTGGTATGTACCTCACAAGACATCTGCAACAGCTGGAAAGGCTGCAGAAATACCTCACTAAAAGAATCACAGGCCTAAAGCAGATGCCATATGCTGGCCGTCTAAAAAAACTCCAGCTATACTCTGTGGCATATTGTCTACTCAGAGGCGATCTCTGCTTAACATACAAGGCTATGTCATACCCTGAGCTGTTGGACACATGCTCCAGGGATCTAAACCTGGTCATCACAATGAACAAAACATGCTGGAGGGATAGATTCCTGACCCAGAGACTCCCCATACTCTGGAATAGACTGCTCATACATGTCAAGCAGAGTGCCTCCTTGGCCATCTTCAAAAGCAACCTTGACAATTGGATGGGGCATAGGAAATTCACCCTGGGGATCATGTCAGTCACCCTGCTAGACAGGGGTCCAGGGAAGTAAATACTGTGGGAAGAAATATCCAGGGAATTGTTATGGCTTGGCTTGTATAGGTCCTAGGGCCAATAGCCTAGTAACAACCTATGAACCTACGGACCTATGATACAAGGTAAATAACTAAGAACAACACTAAATTTGTTTCCACAACCAAGTATCTTTGAGGTCTAGTAAGTAGGGACATTTTCCATTTCTAAACCGGTTGTTTTTATAACAAAGGGGCTCTCGCCTCAGGTAAGATTTGAGAAACACCAGCTCTAAACTGCTTAATTCTGGCAAACTAGGGCTAGAGGTCAGGTAAGTCCAGCTTTAAACTGATTGTTTTCTATATCAAAGGGTGTCTTAAGGTCATGGTAAGTCTTGCTACCTGCCAGATCTAAACCAAATGCTTTTTACAATGACAGACCTCTGAGGTCATGTTAGTCCATGCATGCACCAGATGTAAACTGATTACCCTCTGTATTAAATTATTTCTGAAATCAAGTAGATCTTAGTATGACCACCTCAAAACTAATTGCTTTCACCAATGAAGGCTCACTGAGTAAGTCCTGCTACACATCAGCTCTAAACTGATTACATTCCACAGTGAAGGGCCTCTAATGTCAGGTAGGCCCACCTATGCCCCAGCTCCGGACAGACTGGTTTCCACAGTGAAGGGTTTTTAAAGTCAGATTAGTCCCACCTCACACCAGCTATAAACCAACTGCATCCCATAACAAAGTCCCTCTGAATATAGCTAAGTCCCACTATACATTAGCCCTAAAATAACTTTCTGCAAAGAATGGTCTCTGGGGTCAGGTAATCTGGATACACAGCAACACTGACCTGGTTGCTTTCCACTGCAAAGGACCACTGAGGTCAGGAAAGTCACACTATACAACTGAATGTTTCTGCAATAAAAGAGCTCTCAGCTAAGGTAAGACGCACTATGCTCTGCAGCAAAGGACTTTAAAGATTTGGTAAGTCCTGCTACACTTAATCTTGAAACAGATAGCTTTCTAGAATGAAGGCTCTTTTAGTTCAGGTAAGTCCCGCCATGCACCTGCTCTAAATTGATTCCTTTTGTAATGAAGGAGCTCTGAGGTCACTTACATCCTGCTCTGTACAATCTTGGAATGAGCCCACTCTGAAGACAAATAATTCACAACCTCTGAGTTATTTTCTCTAGACTTCTGTCTTTGAAATCTAGTTCCTAATTCCTAATTCCTCCTAATTCTAGTTCCTGAACTCTAAAGTGATTTTTTTTCTCCAACAAAGGGCCTCTGAGGTCAGCTAAGTGATGATGTTCACTAGCACTATACTGATTGTATTCTGCAGCAAAGGGACACTGAGCTTAAAGAAGTACCACAACCTGCCAGCAATATTAACTGCTTTCTGCTTCTAACAGCTTCTGATATCAAATAAGTTCCACACCATACAACCTCTAAACCTTCTGCTTCCATGACGAAGGACCTAGAAGGAAAGGTAAGTTCCCCTGCAGCCCAAGTCTAAATCTGATTGCTTTCACCAATGAAGACCCTTTGGGGTTAGGCAAGTACAAATCCACGCCAGCTCTAAATTGATATATTTTCACAAACAAAATCTGAGATCAGGTAATTCACACTACACAGCAGTACTAGGCATCCTTGTTTCCAAAATTAAGGCCCTCTGAGGTCAGGTCCAAAGTAAAGCACTGGTGCAGTGGTTAGGGTTGTCGCTCACATCAAGATGATCTCTGAATTGACTTTCCGCTGGGGTTCCTAATGTGTGGAGTCTGCATATCATCCCTGCATTCGCGTGGGTTTCCTGTGGGTGTTCCATTTTCCTCCCACATTCCAAAGGCGTGCTTCTGGAGCACTTCTCCTCGGACCTCTGCTGAAAATAGGCTCTGTCCCATTCAGACTTAACCAGTAAACAAATGTTAAATAAAATAAACTGAATGTTTCTGCAATGAAAGATCTCTGAGAGATCAACTTACTGTTATCTGCAACAAAAAGACTCTGAAGTTAAGTCATGCTACATGCTAACTTTGAACTTATTTATTTCAGCAACTAAAGGTCACTGAGGGTAAGTTTTGATGCTCACCTGCTCTAATTTGATTCCTTCTGCAACAAATGGAATCAAGTCACATCATTTTAGTTACACACAAGCTCTGCATTGATTGCTTTCTGGAACCAAGGTCCATTGAATTCATGTGTGTCATACTATGTACCAGCTCAAAACTGATACATTTCTGCAACCAAGGCTCTCTGAGTACAGGTAAGTCATGATGCTCACCAACTCTAAAATGATTGCTTTCTGAAACAAAGGGACTATGAGGTCAACTTATCATCTATAAATGAAATGCTTTCTACAACTAATAACCTCAGAAGTCGGGTATGTTAAGGTACTCACTAGCTGTAAATGGTCTACTTTTCACAGCATAAAGCCTGTGAGGTCAGACAAGTCCCAATATGCAAGTCCCATCTACACAACAACTTTAAACTGATTACTTTCCATAACAAAGGGCCTCTGAGATCAGACAAATCCCACTTTGCAGATATGTAAAATAAATTGTTTTAGGCAATGAAGGGCTACTGATAACAGGTATGGCCTAGTATGCACATGCTTTAAATTGAGTTATTTTTGCAATGAAGGACTTCTAATATCAGACATATCCTGATTCGCAACAGCTTTAAAGTGCTTTGCTTCTGCAAACAAGGGTCTTTGAGGCCAAGTAAGTCATGATGCTCTCCAGCTCTAAACTGATTGCTGTCTGCAAAAAAGGCCCTCTGAGGTTAGGCATATCATACTATGCATCAACTCTAAGCTGCTTCATTTCTGAAAAGAAAAAGAGCATTCAATATCAGGTACATTGCTATGATTGCCAGCTCTAAACTATTTCTTTCTGAAATAAAAGGCATCTGAACTCACATAAGTCCCACTGTGCACCTGTTCAAAACTAACTGGTTTCTGCAACTAAGAGGTTCTGAGGTGAGTTAAGGCCTGCTATGCACTAATGCTAACCAGATTGCTTTTGTAATTTTATTTATTACATTTGTTGACCGGGTATGTCCAACAGTAATAATAGCTTCACAGTAATATATACAACAAATACAAATGTAGTAACCGCAAACATTAGTACAGTAGAATTATTTACAGCATCAAGAGACAGTAAAATGCAAGGTCCTGTACATACTGAAGACCCAGGGAGAAAAATACTCCACAGTAATACAAGAATCAGTACAACAAACACAATCAAGTAGCAGTAAATATAATACAATCAATCAGTAGAACTGAACAATTATTGTTGCAGTAATGGCCAGTGGCAGAAGATACAATACAATCTGTAGGTCTGTACAATTGCAGTAGAGATAAGCAAAAACACTAGATAGTAGGTAGCATAAACTTAGAAGGCAAGGTGAGAGAGGTAGAATAGGGGTGGTGAAAATAGATTAACCTGGGGAGTGGCAGGAGCACAGCCAGTATTTTTAAGGTGTTCCTTTAAGAGTGATTTGAATTAGTCACATGCTGTTTTTTTTGTTATTGTATCGGGAAGGGTGTTCCAGAGTTTGGCTATTTTGTGTGAGTAGAGGGAGTCACAATGTTGGTTGTGGGAGTTGGATATCTATAGTTTGAGTTTTTTGGAAGATCTGAGGAATCTGATATTAGTATTCAATTGAACTAAAGAGGAGATGTCAGGGCAGTTGTTGGGATGGTAGATTATATTATGGGCTAAGGATAGTTGATTGAGAGATAAAAGGTTGGGGAGTTCTAGCCACTTTAATATTGACAAAGCTGAGCAGTCGTGGGATCTGTGTAGGTGATTAGTGGCAAATTTAGCAATCTTATTGTAACAAGATTCTAGATTGTAGAGGTCAGATTTTCCAAGGTTAGTATATATGAGAGAGCCATAGAGAAGGGTAGATAGAAGGTGTGTGTGAGCAGTGACCTCTCTGGCATTGGGAGGTAAAAGTGGTTTGGCCCTGTAAAGAGTACCTAGTTTGATGTGGACATTTTTGATGGTTTGGGCAATATGTATGTTGAATTTGAGGTTGTCATCTATGGTAAACCCCTAAAAGTTTTGAGTGTTTAGTGGGAGTGACACTGGTACCATTAGCAGAGATGATTGCTAGAGGAGATGGGGAAGTGTTGGGTTTTTTGTTACTGAAAACTATGATTTTGGTTGTGTTGGGATTTAAAATGAGTTGGTATTGGGAGAGGTAGGATTCAATGTCTTGGAAAGAAGATTGCATTTTTATTTGGAGTTCATGAGGTGAAGGGGCTGAACAGATAAGGGTAGCATCATCTGCATACTGTACTATGGAGGCATGATGAGTTGTGCACTGAGGTTTTTGTGAATATGATGAAGAAGAGTGGACCAAGAATGGACCCTTGGGGTACACCCATGAAGATGGGGAGTAGAGGGGTAAGAGAGTTTTCCACTTTGTAGCCTGTTGATGGTTGGAAAGGTAGCTGTGGAACCAAGTTAGCGAGGATAAGCTAAGGCTGTAGAAAGATAGTTTATTTAGTAGAAGTTGGTGGGATACGGTGTCGAAGGCTTTAGACATGTCTAAGCATATGGAGGAGACATACAGGCCTTCACGGTGTCGAAGGCTTTAGGTGTCGAAGGCTTTAGACATGTCTAGGAATATGGAGGAGACATGCAGGCCTTCATTCATGAGGTGGTGGATGGTGTTAGTGAAGGTTAGCAGGGCAGTGCTGGTACTGTTCTTAGGTCTGAAACCATGCTGAGAGCTAGAAAAGAGTTTGTTGTTAAGGAAGTAGTTTATGAGCTGGTTGTGGATGCATTTTTCTAACATTTTTGTGAGGGGGGAAGTATGGCTATGGGATGATAGTTGGTTAGTTCTTTGGAGGGGTGAACTTTGTGGGGAGGTATAATATGAGATATTTTCCATATGAGTGGGATATATTGTTCTTTAATAGTGTGACTGATAAGGATTGAAATTGGGTAAGCGATTGATGCGGCTGCAAGTTTCAGAAATTCATTAGGGAGTTTGTCTGCAGCTGTGCAGCATGGTTTAAGTTTGGAAAAGAGGGTTTTTATGTACTTAGTTTGTATGGGTAAAAAGGAGAAAGGGCTGAGATTGTCTGTGGCTGGGGTGGGGATAGTGAGCAGCTGGGTTAATTGGTTGTGCAGGAGGGAGGTGACGGTGTTGATGAAGTAGGTGCTGAATAGATTTGAAACAGGGACTGGGTCATTTGAGGTAGCAGGATGGGGGGGGGTAGAGGTACATCCAGGATTTAGGAGTTGGTTGATGGAAAGCCAGAACTCTTGAGGGTTGTTTTGGTTGTTTTGTTGACAAGATAGGAAGTATACTTGTCTCTTTTTATTTGTTTTTTAGTTACATTTGTTAGTTGTTGGTAGTTAAGAAAGTCAGATTTGTTTTTGGATATATGATAAGCTGATCAAGCTTTGTCTGTACATCTCATTAGTAGTTTGTTATTTTTTTTAGCCATCAGAGGGGCTTGGTCTTAGTACAAACTTTTCCTGTAGCGGCTAGATTATTAAGAACTGTGAGGAAGTTTTCATTGAATTATTGAACAGCCTCATCTAATTTTAGGTGCGTAAGTGGGGACCAGTTACATTGTTGTAGAAAAAGGTTGAAAGTTCTGGGGGAGAAATTATTTTTGGAAGTAATGTATTTGTAGAAGATGTTGCCTTGGGTATACACGCATTGCCTATAAAGAAAGGTTGGATAGTGGTCACTGTGGGAGTCAGGTAGGCATCCAGCTAAGAAGCCTAGGTTTGGATTGTTAGTTAGGATCCAGTCTAATGTTGACTGCTTATTACAGTGTTTGTCAATACACTGCTTAGTTGGGGTTGATTTCAAGGTGAGTAATTAATATTTCAGAGTTGGGTAAGTCAGGAGGGTTACATTTTATTGGGCTACCTTTAGGGTACTTCTAAACATAACTGCAACACCTCCTCCATGTTTGTTGGATCTGTCTGCTCTTATGACGTTATAGCCAATTGTTAGGATTTAACTGTCATTTTTGTGGGGCTTTAACCAGGTTTCTGTTAACATAGCTATGTCTGGTGAGTAGGTGGATAGGGTAGTGTGGAACTCACTGGTCTTGTTTATGATGCTATAGAGGTTGAAATTTAACAGGAGTAGATTTGAGTTTGAGGTTTTTGGGAAGGGGGTAGGGATGCATGTGAGTAATTACAGGTGGTGGGAGTGGGGCTTGAGGAAGATATAATGTGTTGTGTATAACTGTTGTTGGGTCCTGGGTTGGGATGGATGTCAGCTTGAAGTTTTATTTGGGTAATGGAGTGGAGGAGAAGAAGTTTACGTTTGTTAGTTTGATGTATTTGGATGCTGGGAGTGTAGAATTTTGGGTGTGCAAGTGTTTGAGAGGTGATAGGAGAGAGAATGAGTGGTTGAAGAGTTGAGGGTTTATGTTACTATAAGTGTGGAGTTGAGAGAGGGGTAGGGAGTGTGGGAGTGTAGGTGATTGGAAGTGTCTGACATGGAGTGAGGAGGGAGAGATGGAGTTGTAGGTGAGGTACAGAAAGTGGAAGAGCAGAGTATTAGTGAGAATGGTGTAGATGTAATGCATGGTTACATCTCTTACAATCCTTCTATGTGGCCCACCTAATCACAAAAGGGTTTGCATCCAGATCAAAAGAGGTCATTGTGCCCCTCTACTCATCACTCATCAGACCCATCATAGAGCACAACGCCCCATTTGGGATGTACCTTACAAGACACCTGCAACAGCTGGAAAGACCACAGAAGTACCTCACCAAGAGGATCACTGTTCTCAAACAGATGCCCTATGCAGCTCGACTAAAGAAACTCCAGCTATACTCCTATACTCGGTTGCATACCACCTACTCAGAGGTGATCTCTGCCTGACATACAAGTCCAAGTCCAACCCAGAATTGATGGACATGCTCCGCCTAAAGAAAACCTTATCCCCTCGAGCCACAGGCTATAGGGATCTCAACTTCACTACAACAATAATTAGGATGTGCTGCAGGGATAGATTCCTGTCCCAGAGACTTTCCATGCTTTGGAACAAGATTCCAATCTACATTAGGCAGAGCTCCTCGCTAACACTCTTTAAGAGAAACCTTGATGAGTGGATAGGAAACAGAAAGTTTACCCTAGGGATCACTTCAGTGGCTCTGCTAGACAGAGGCACAGGGAACTAATCTAAGGGGCCGGTGAAAGCCAACACATTCTGGCTATGCTTATAAATGCCTTCAGGCAGATAGCCTAGTACCTACCTATGAACCTATGGTAGTTGGGAGGGGTTGAGGATGGGAAGGTAATTGCAAAAAAAGAGAGGGGAGGAGTTGGAAGCTGGATGGTGCAGGGGGGCTTGGGAAATTGGTGAGGGTTGGTTCGGGTGTGGTCAGGCTAAGTATAAATGAAAGTGGGGTGGGTTAGAATGGGAGTAAGATAGGGCTGGGTGACCCAGAGACAAGACTCAGGGCCCTTCGGAGACAATCAGCCAGGTAAGGATGATAATAACAGTTTTGTAAGTACAGGAGCAAAGGGACAGTTCTCTAGAGCTAGCGAGTGTGTTAGTTACAGAGGCAGACAGGCAATTAACTTTGTAGAAAGATAGTTACTGTTGTTAGGAGGAAGGGAGAGAGGGAGAGAAAAAGTAATAGGAGAGGGGAGAAGAGCTGATAGGGCTAGTATGAGAAGCAGGGAGGAAAACAAAAATGGAGGCAAGGTACTAGCAGATGGGATAGGGTAGGGATGTAAGTTCCAGAAACAAGAGAATGAAGGCAACCAGAAGATCAAGAAAATTGTGTTGTTGAGAAAGCTCTGGGATAGTTAGTGATTAAGCAAGAAGCAGGGAGGGACAGGTGGTGCAGATACAAGCTAGGCATACTGGGGATGTTGGAGAGAGTTGGGTGAGTTAAAGACTGGGTGTGTTAGCAGCCTGGTGATAAGGGGCAACTAGCTAGGGCAAGGTTCTCCAGTACAAGTAGGATACCACAGAGTCCACTAGAGAACATACCCTGACTTAATGGAATCCGACAGGGACTGCCCACTTAGCTCATAGGTTCATAGGTTCATAGGTTCATATTAGGCTATCTGCCCTAAGGCATTTATAAACCTAGCCAGAGTGTGTTTGGCTTTCAACACTCATTTTAAATTAATTTTTCTATGCCCTTTTTCGAGTTTAGTATACTGTGCCTCTGTCTAACAGTGAAACAGAAGTGATACACAGGGTAAACCTACGATCTCCCATCCACTCATCAAGATTCCTCTTGAAGAGAGTCAATGAGGGACTCTGCCTAACCTGGACTGGGATTTTATTCCAGAGTGAAGGGAGCCTCTGGGTTATGAATCTGTCCCTCCAGCATGTCCTATTTATTTCACTGCTGAGGTTCAAGTCTCTCGAGCATGTAGCTCGATGGGATTTGGATTTTCTGAGGTGCAGCATGTCCATTAATTCCAGGTTGGACATCGCTTTATACGTCAGGCACAGATCGCCTCTGAACAGGCGGTATGCACTGAGTAGAGCTGGAGTTTCTTTAACCGGGCAGCATATGGCATCTGTTTGTGCCCCTTGATCCTCTTGGTGAGGTACTTTTGGGGTCTTTCTAGTTGCTGCAGGTGTCTGGTAAGGTATATCCCAAAAGGGGCATTGTACTCAATTATGGGCCTGATGAGGGATGAGTAAAGAGGCACGATGACCTCCCCTGATCTAGATGTGAATCCCTTCATGATTAGGTGGGCTATATAAAATGTTCTTCTAACCACTTTGGCCACATGGTTGTCAAATGAGAGATTGCTATCAACTTGGGTCCCCAGGTCCCTAATTACTTCTTCTGTACTTAATGGATTACCACCTATGTGGTAATTTGTGAGCACTTTGTTTTTGCCAAAGGGGATGACTATACACTTTTTGGCATTTAGCTTGAGGCCATGGCTCTGGCACCAGTTGTCTGTTTCTATGAGGCCCTTTTGGAGGATGCTTGTGTCGGCTGGAGAGTCGATTATGGCGCCCAGTTTGCAGTCATCTGCGAACTAGGTCAGCCACAGTCCTTCCGTGTTGGCCTGTACCTCCGAGAAATATATACCGAGCAAGAGAGATCCCAGGACTGCCTTTTGGGATGCCACTTGTAACTGGTGTGGAGTCTGACATGGCTCCAGCAATTCTAACCATGTGGGTTCTGTCCTTGAGCCAGTTTGCAGCCCATCTAGTGACATAGGGGTTTATATTTAAGCTGGTGAGCTTATCTATAATGCCTGAGTGGGGTATTGTATCGAAGGCTTTTGCAAGGTCGAGGTAGGCTGTGTGGACCACCTTCCCCTCGTCAATGGCCTTGGTGACCGTTTCAAAGAAATCAACCAGGTTTAAGAGGCAGGATCTGCCCTTAACAAAACCGAACTGGGTAGGATCCAGTGTCTGTAGGTCCCCAATATCTTTATTTATGAGGTCCATGATGATCCTTTCCATAGCTTTGCAGACCAAGCTAGTCAGGCTTATGGGGCGATAGTTTCCAGGATCCGTTGAGGCACCACCTTTGTGGAGAGTGACCACTGTTGCTGTACGCCACTCTTTGGGTACATATCCTGTAATAAGGCTGAGATTGAACAGTAGTTTTATGTTTGGGTTTAGCTCTTCTTGGAGGTCATGTAGGACGCAGCCCGGGACATCATCTGGTCCCATAGATGCTGTGTTTTTTGCTTTGGAGAGGGCGGCTCTTACCTGAGCATCTGAGATGTCAGGGGGGCAGCACTCTGCTGGGATAGATATTTCCCCTTTTGGTGTGGCGGGGGAGTTTGCGCTGAACCTGTCAGCTAGGATGTTGGCAATGTCTGTGGGTTTGGTGTATTTTTTGTCATTTAAGACTAATTCTGAGCATATCTGGGAATTCCCACCCAGGTTCCTAACATAACTAAAGAAAGCCTTGTGATTATCCTTAGTGTCTTGTGCAATTTTTCTCTCGAAGCTGGCCTTAGACGATTTTATGAGTGCCCATAGTTTTTTGCTAATACTGATCAGAGATGCCTTCCCTTTTTGGGATTTTGCTCTATCATGTAGTAGCTTCCTCCTTCTATTGTATAGTTTGTTTATGGCTGGGGTCCACCAGATAGGATGTCTGCCTTCGGAGGATTGGGTCTTGGTTTTATTTGGGATTGCATGATCCATGCATTCCTGAAGGTGTTCATAGAATGCGTTTACAAAGGATTCTGTGGTCTGGACTGTATTTTCCACAAGCCCGGGGCTTTGAAGGATTCCACCTTGGTTTTGAGGAGTGTGAAATTTGCTTTAGAGAAGTTTTTCACTGTGGTTTTCTGGGCAGGGGGTTGGGTCGGGATGTGAATATCCAGTGAGATTAGTTTATGGTCTGATCTTACCAGTGAGGGATACACTTCTGGTCTGGAGCATAGAGTCCCCATGTTGGTGATGATCAGGTCCAGTATGTTTTCCCCTCTTGTGGGAGTGGTAACAAGTTGTTCCATAGCATTTGAGTTTATAAATTCTAGGAACCTTTGGGCTAGGGTGCTGGAGCTAGAGTAATGCTCCCAGTCTATGTTTGGGTAGTTGAAGTCGCCCAATATAATTGTGTTTGGAGAGACCTTCATATTTTCCAGTGTTCTCAGGAAGGCTGAATGGGGTTCCTGGGTTTGGGAGGGTGGTCTGTAGCAGGTTATAAACTGGAAGGCAGTTTTACCCACTGTTAGTTGCACATGGATAGTCTCTGATGCTTCGTGCTGTACCACCAACCTGGAGGTGTGGGTATCTTTGTCGAATATTGATACTCCCCCTCCTTTTGTGGTTCAGTCCAAGTTTTGGGGCCGAAAAGCATGGTATGAGGTATATCTTGGTAGTGCTGGGGTGCTCTCGGGTACCTCAAACCAGGTTTCTGTTACTGCACAGATATCGATGTTCTCCATGCTAAGGAGAGTTTCGAGTGCATTCATCTTGAGGTTTAGACTTCTGGCGTTGAGTAGCATTACTCTTAGTTTCTTATCCCTTGTGATACCTATGGAGGTAGGTTTGTCTTTTGAGCCTTGCCTAAAAAAGGCACTATGGGGGTAGCAAGAGCCTTTGCCAATATCCGAAAGCCCAGGGGTGAAAGGTGCAAGCCGTCCCTAGCGAAGCATCATGGCTTGTCCAGCATGTTATCCCAGGCTGAAAGGCATTGGATCCCCTTTGAATGACACCAATACTTAAGCCAATTGTTGAAATTGATCATCTTGTCTTCCTATTGTGGCATCATTCTTGGTGAGGGTAAGATTCTACTCAAGGTCAGGGTCATACCGGCCTGGGCTACATGCTCAGAGAGTTCCTCTATGTCTCTTTTCATGCAGTCCAGGGAGGTACGTCTCAGGTCATTCACACCAGCATGGACAATGTCTGAGTCATATTTGTACATGCCTTGGAGTGACCTGAGTGCTTGTGTTATGTGGCGGATCCTAGCGCCCGACAGGCAGCTCACTGTGACCTTCTCCTTGTTCAGCCTGGTGAGCGGGATGTCAGTGTGCCTGACAATAGAGTCACCTATTACAAGTGTATCAGGTGTGTTGTTTAGCCTTAAGGGCTGTGACTGTTTGGCACACTGGCTTTGTGAGCTATGTGTTGCACGTGTTTTGGGGTAGCGGTTGCTTGGGTGTCTGCTTTGGAGGTCTCTGCTGCTTAGGCAGATTTTTATTTAGAGCCTCCGAGTATGTTTTTGTGTGTTTATGTGTTTGGTTTGCTGTTGTGGTAGGTCTATGTGAGACTGGAATTATAGTGAATGTGGTTTCCTTCTCCTCCTGACTGGTTACGCCAGTACTGAGTTGAGAGAGCTTAGCCTCCAGTTTGGCTATATGGTTGCATCTCTCACATGTGTTGGAATGTGTTGGGAGGAGGAGAGGGTTGTCTGTGTACATGAGGCAGTTGTAACATTGCCTCAAGATTCCCAGATTCACCAGCTGGACCGGAGAGGAGATTGACAACTGACCTTTGGACATGCTAGAATAGTATTGGGAATTCCTTTATAATTGAAAAAAAGGGCCGATGGGGAACAAGGTGCTCAAGGGGAGTTTGTGAGGGTGTAGTGCTTTTAATTGTTTAGTGCTGACTTAGTGAGCAAGTGCCAGGTAACTTAAATGCAATGTGTTACAGGTGACTTAAATGCAAAAATGACAAACAGTAACTTTCTTTCAAATGAAACAAGGAAATAAGTACAGTAAGCAATGCAGATATCACTAGGGATCCACAGAAGCACTGAAAAGTCGCATTTTAGTTGAAATTAGCATTTCAGGGAAATAACAAGCAAACAAACAACAAGCATACAAACAAAGCTAGATTCAACAGGCCTGGATCTAGTCTATGCTACAGCAAACAAGGTGTACCAATTTCAGTAAGAAAGAGTTCAAATATGCAGACACTATAAGCCTTTAACCAGACATTCCCAGCTCAGAAGGGCAGAGTCCAGCCTCTCCTCCCACAAGAGTGCAGATCACGAACCTTCTTAATGTAAAATAACTGGCCTGAAGCCCAAGTGCTTAAACCAGAACTAATACACTTTTAGAATAACAGACACTGAGCCCTCAATCAGCAGTTCCCAACTTAGAAGGATGTAAGCTACCTGTCCTGCCACCACAGTGCAGGCCACAAACCTTCTTAATGTAAAACAACTGGTCTGAAGCCCAAGTGCTTAAACTAAAAGGCTTAGAATGAGTTACACCAAGCAGTAATAAATACAACTGAGTAATTTTAAGATGACGCAAAAGCAAAATAAAGTAGGAAGAAACACAAATACAGTAAAAGCAGATCATTTTTTTTAAGTGGAAAGAGAGAAAGGAAAGAGAGAAAGGAGTAGCAGAAACTAAGCTGATTGGCCTTCTCAAATGTTCTCCCTGTACTGGGTAGAATGAGGTAATGACACTAGACTGGGAGGAGGGTCCCAGATAATATTTACACTAGGGACGGGCAACTGCAAAGCCGCCAACTATTAAAACACTATACCAACAGAGAGGGAGGGTGAGAAACAAACTGCAGAAATGTTTCTCACAGCTGAAAAGCAAGAATGAGCCTTTAAATGAATGTTTTAAACAGCTAAAGGAGCCTCTAGAAAAAGAGTTTAACTGCAACAAGTTATTAGAAACAAACAACCCAACAGATGCTTAATAAAAGTGGACAATTTCCAGGTAATACCTCACACACAGTGAAACTAGCTAGAAAAATACACAGTACACAAAGTGCTATAAATAACAAAGAAATAAAGAACAAAATAAACAAAAAACAGGACACTTAATGTTATATATTATAGCTCCGAGTTTCCTCAGTGTCCTTCCTTCGATCAAGCTCAGTTTGAAATGGCAGAACGCTCACAAATGAACTTCTTAGGTAACAGAAAGTTGAAACCTGAGACAGTTTTTAAGAAAGAAATCTCAAAAGAACCAATGAGGAGCTTAGTCTAAGCTGTAGTCCAGGTGACCTCAGTCAGCCAATGACCTCAAACAATTCTCTCTCACTGAAATGCCTGATGGCTTTGGCTAAACCAAGATGTCCCTGAATATGTGCTCAGACACACAGCCTCCACAAACACTAGGCCCAAATACAAGCCTGAATATGGAAATGCTACAAACATCCCCACTACTTAGAACAAACTGCAGAAATGTTTCTCACAGCTGAAAAGCAGCAGTGAGCCTTTAAATGAAAGTTTTAAACAGCTAAAGGAGCCTTTAGAAAAAAGAGTTTAACTGCAACAAGTTATTAGAAACAAACAACCCAACAGATGCTTAATAAAAGTGGACAATTTCCAGTTAATACCTCACACACAGTGAAACTAGCTAGAAAAATACACAGTACACAAAGTGCTATAAATAACAAAGAAATAAAGAACAAAATAAACAAAAAACAGGATACTTAATGTTATATATTATAGCTCTGAGTTTCCTCAGTGTCCTTCCTTCGATCAAGCTCAGTGTGAAATGGCAGAACACTTACAAATGAACTTCTTAGGTAACAGAAAGTTGAAACCTGAGACAGTTTTTAAGAAAGAAATGAGCTTGAGGTCGGGTTGTTGCTGGAGAGGGAGGATGGCAGGTAGAGCTTTTAGCCATGAATGCAAGATCTAAAAGGCAGAGAAAGTGGGTTTACCAAGGAGCCACAGCAGGACAGCACAGGTATAACAACATTCAATGGATTAAATAATAATGGCAGGATACTGGGTAACCTAGAAAAAATATATATACATTCCAAGCAATTGTGTGAACAGTTGTGTCTAGTAAGATAATATTGTGTCTAGTAAGGTACAGTTCAGCAGTATTCACATGCATAAAGGACAACATATGTAGTTCATTTACAATTTGTAAATTGCAGATACTGCATATAGCTGGTGCATGTGGGGACTAACATGCGGTTACCTAAGGTCAGGTGAGTCCCAAATATGCACCAGCCCTAAAATTACTTATTTTTACAATGAGTGTCCTTTGATGCAAGGTAAATAATTTTAAGAATAGCTATAAATTGATTTGTTTCCACACCCAGTTGTCTGCAGTCTGGTAAGTCATGGCATTTTCCATCTCTAAACTGGTTGTTTTTATAACAAAGAGCCTCTCACTTCAGGTAAGAGTTGAGAAACACCAGCTCTAAACTGCTTAATTTTTGGCAAACTAGGGCTACTGTGCTCAGGTAATCCCATCTCTAAACTGATTGCTTTCTGTATCCAAGAGTGTCTTAAGGTCAAGGTAAGTCTTGCTATCTGCCTGCTCTAAATAAAATGCTTTTTACAATGACAGACCTCTAAGGTCATGTTAATCCCTGCATGCACCAGATCTAAACTGATTGCTTTCTGTATTAAGTTATTTCTAAAATCAGATAATTCTTACTATTCACCACATCAAAAGTAATGCTATAAACCAGCTCTAAACTGATTGCATTCCACAGTGAAGGGCGTCTAATGTCAGATAAGTCCAGCTATGCCCCAGCTCCAAACTGGTTTTCATAATGAAGGGTATTTGAAGTCAGATTAGTCACCCTTCACACTTGCTCTAAACCAGTTGCATCCCATAACAAAGTGCCTCTGAGGTTACATAAGTTGCACTATGCACTAGCCCTTAAATAATAACTTTCTGCAAAGAAGGATCTCTGAGGTCAGGTAAATCTGGATACACACCAGCTCTGAACTGGTTGCTTTCCAAAGCAAAGGACCACAGAAGTCAGAAAAGTAACACTATACAACTGAATGTTTCTGCAATGAAAGAGCTCTGAGATGAGGTAAGTCGGGCTATGCCCTACCTAGAAAATGATTGATTTCTGCAGCAAAGGACTTAAAAGGTTTTAAGTCCTGCTACAATTAATCTTGGCGCCAATAGCTTTCTAGAATGAGGGTCCTCTTAGTTAAGATAAGTCCCAGCATGCACCTGCTCTAAAATGATTCATGTTGTAATGAAGGATCCCTGAGGTCACTTACAACCTGCTCTGTACAATCTTGGAACTAACTTCTTTATGCAAAAAAAAAAAAAAAGAAAGAAAGAAAAAAGGGTGGTCTCTGAAGACACAATTCAAGCTACACATAAACTCAATTATTTTTTCTAGCCTTGTGTCTCTGAGATAAAGTCCTGCTATGCATGAGCTCTAAAGTGATTATATTCGTCAACCAAGGGCCTTTGAGGTCAGCTAAGTCATGGTGTTCACTAGCTCTGTACTGATTGTATTCTGCAGCAAAGGGACACTGAGATTCAAGAAGTCCCAAAACCTGCTAGCTCAATATTAACTGTTTTCTGCTTCTACAGGCTTCTGATGTCAGATAAGTTCCACACCATACAGGCTCTAACTTTCTGCTTCCATGACAAAGGACCTCTAAGGACAGGTAAGTTCCCCTGCAGCTCAAGTCTAAATCTGATTTATTTCACCAATGAAGACCTTCTGGGTTTAGGTGAACACCAATACACACCAGCTCTAAACTGATATCTTTTCACAAAGAACGTCTGAGATTAGGTAAGTCACACTATGGAGAAACATGAAAAATCTTTGTTTCTGAAATTAAGGTCCTCTGAGGTCAGCTAAATCTTGATACACACCAGCTCTGAACTGGTTGTTTTCCATAGCAACGGCCCACTGAAGTCACAAAAAATCACACTATCAACCAGGTCTAAGATAACACACAGGTGCAGTGGTTAGGGTTGTTACTCACAGCCAGATGTTCTCTGGTTTGATTTTTGGCTAAGGTGGAGTCTGCATGTCATCCCTGCATTTGCTTGGGTTTCCTGTGGGTGCTCCATTTTCCTCCCACATTCAAAAAACATGCATCTGGAGCATTTCTCTATGGGCCTCCACTGAAAATGGGTTCTTTTCCATTCAGAATTTCTAGGCAAACAAATGTTAAATAAAATAAACTCAATGTTTCTGTAATGGCAGTTCTCTGAGCTCTAAACTTAACTGTTATCTGCAACAAAAAGACTCTGAAGTTAAGTCAAGCTACACACCAACTTTGATCTATTTCAGTAAATAAAGATCACTAAGTTCAGTTAAGTTGTAATGCTCACCTGCTCTAATTTGATTATTTCTGCAAAAAATGGACTGAAGTCACATAATTTTAGCTACATACAAGTTCTGCATGGATTGCTTTCTGAGTCATGCTATGTACCAGCTCAAAACTGATTAATTTCTGCAGCCAAGGCCCTCTGAGGTCAGGTAAGACATGATGCTCACCAGCTCTAAAATAATTGTTTTCTGAAACAAAGGGACTAGGAGGTCAACTTATCATCTATAAACCAAATGCCTTCGACAACTAATAACCTCAGAAGTCAGGTAAGTTCAGGTACTCGCTAACTTTAAATGTTCTACTTTTCACGACATAAATCCTGTGAGGTCAGCTAACTCCTAATATGCAAGTCCCTCTATACAATAACTTTAAATTGATTACTTTCCATAACAAAGGGCCTCTGAGGTCAGATAAAGCCCCAGTATGCACATGCTTTAAATTGATTTGTTTTTGCAATGAAGGGCCTCTAATATCAGGCAAACCCTGATTCACAACAGCTTTAAAGTGCTTTGCTTCTGCAAACAAGGGTCTCTGAGAGCAAGTACGTTGTGATACTCTCCATCTCTAAACTGATTGCTGTCTGCAAAAAAGGGCCTCTGAGGTCAGGCATATCATGCTATGCATTAGCTCTAACTTGTTTCATTTCTGAAAAGAAAAAAAAGAGTATCCAATGTCAGGTACATTGCTATGATTGCCAGCTCTAAACTGTTCCTTTCTGAAATAAAGGGCATCTGAGGTCAGGTAAGTCCCACTGTGCACCTGTTCAAAACTAACTGGTTTCCTGCAATGAAGGCTCTCTGAGACAGGTAAGTCCTGCTATGCACTAATGCTAACTAGATTGCTTTCTGCAATGAATGGCCTTTGCGGTCACGTGAGTCCCAAATATGCACCAGCCCTAAAATGACTTCTTTTCATAATGAGTGCCATTTCATGCAAGGTAAATCATTCTAAGAACAGCTCTAAATTGATTTGTATCTGTAACCAAGTGCATTTGAGGTCCAGTAAGTCATAAAAAGACTGGCCAGCACTATGATGAGAGGATATTATAAACATTTATCGCATGCAGTCATTAGAAAAGCAACATACTGGTTTTGGCTATCAACCTTCTTCAGTGTGCTTACTATACTGAAAAAGGCTGATAGCCAAAACCAGTATGTTGCTTTTTTAATTGCTGCATCCAATAAATGTTTATAATATTCTCTCATTATAGTGCTGGCCAGTCTTTTTGTGCTTGAATTTGCAGTGTTTTGGGGCATTTGCACTTGCTGTCCTTGCACAAGCTCCGTGTGTTCCTTCCTGTCCAGTAAATCATGATATTTTCCATCTCTAAACTGGTTGTTTTCACAACAAAGGGCCTCTCACCTCAGGTAAGAATTGAGAAACACCAGCTCTAAACTGCTTAATTTAGCCAAACTAGGGCTACTGAGGTGAGATAAATCCAGTTCTAAACTGATTGCTTTCTGTATCAAAGGATGTCTTAAGGTCATGGTAAGTCTTGCTGCCTGCCTGCTCTAAGCAAATGCTTTTTTCCATGACAGACCTCTGAGGTCATGTTAGTCCATGCATGCACCAGATGTAAACTGATTACTCTCTGTATTAAATTATTTCTGAAATCAAGTAATTCTTACTATGCACTACCTCAAAACGAATTGCTTTCACCAATGAAGGATCACAGAGTACAGTTAAGTCCTGCTACACACCAGCTCTAAACCAATTGCACCCCATAATAAAGTACTTCTGAGGTTAAGTAAGTCCCACTATGCACTAGCCCTAAAAATAATAACTTTCTGCAAAGAAGGGTCTCTGAGGTCAGGGGAAATCTGGATACACACCAGCTCTGAAGTTTCCACAGCAGAGGACCACTGAGGTCAGGAAAGTCACATTAATTAACTGAATGTTTCTGCAATGAAAGAGCTCTGAGTTAAGGTAAGTTGCACTAGAAAAAAGCACAGAACTAACTCAAGAGACAAGCCATCCTGGTGGAGTCACAAAATCAATCGGCTGCATAACAGGAGGAAGAAAACCATGGCAAAAATTAGGAGGTGCAGCACCCAACAGGATAAAATCACTCTTATCAAGCTAAACAAACACCTCAGAGAAAAAATAAAGTCTACCAAAGCCAAATTTGAGGTAGGTTTGGCCTCCTAGGCCAAGGACAAGCACAAAGCATTCTTTAGCTATGTCCGCAACCTCAAAGGCAATACACAATTGTGTGCAGAGCTCATTGTACATGCAGCCACCTATACTGAGCCAGAAGATACAGCAAACCTCCTGGCTGATAAATTCAGCTCCAATTTTACCACACTCTCCCCTTCAACCTTCCCTCAGGAAATATCATCAAAAACTCCCCTACTATCATTAGAGAACAGGTCATTAATGCTCTCTAAGACCAAGAGCACTACATCAATGGGCCCGGACAATATCCCAGGATGCCTTTTAAATAGTATGAAACATGACCTATTAGGGCCTCTGGAATTACTATTTAACTGTAGCCTCCAAAAAGGCTTCATGCCTCATGAATATAGAAAGTTAACAATCATCCCTCTGCACAAAGCTGGGCCATCTACAGACTCTGGAAATTACAGACACATAAGTCTCACTAGTCTTATATGTAAAGCCATGGAAAGAATTATTATGGAGATGATCAAGAGAAATAGAGTAAATCTCAAGACACTGGACCCAACCCAGTTTGGTTTCGTCAGGGGCAGATCATGCCTACTCAGCCTGGTGAACTTCTTCAAGGAGGTCACCAAAGGACTGGATTAGGGCAAAGTCATTCACACTGCCTACCTTGACCTGGCCAAGGGATTTGACAATACCCCACTCGGATATTGTTGACAAACTCAAGAGGTTAGGTACAAACCAGTAGGTCACCTGATGGATAGCCAACTGTCTCACAGACAAGACCCAGGAAGTTAGAACTGGGGAGTCCATCTCTACAAAGAGACCAGTCACAAGTGGAGTCCCTCAGGGATCAGTCCTTGGACCACTCCTTTTTGGCATTTACTTCTCAAACGTCAAGGCAAATGTCAATGGTCTCTGGCTGACAAAATTTGCAGATGATTGCTAATTAGGAGCTGTCATTGAATCTCACACTGACACAAATGTTCTTCAGGAGGTGCTGACACAAACAAACAACTGGTGTCAGAGCCCTAAACTAAAACTAAATGCCAAGAAATGCATAATAGTGTCCTTTTGGAAGTCATCCATCCCTGATAACTATCATATTGACAACACACCCGTTAGAGCTGAGCCAGTAGCCAGGGACTTTAGGACACACATAGATAGTAATCTAGCCTTGATCATCACGTGTCTATAGCGGTGAGGAAATCATTCTATGTTGTGCAACTTATAAACAAAGTTATGGCATCCAAGTCCAAAGAAGTCATTTTTCCACTGTATTCGGCATTCATCAGACCTACCATTGAGTACAATGCCCCCTTTGATATGTACCTAACCAGGCATATCCAGCAATTGGAATGTCCATAGAGGCTCCTCACTAAAAAAATACAGAGCATAGTAACATGTCCTATGCAGACCACCTTAAGGCCTTATCCCTATATTATGTCTCCTACAGGCTTTTGAGGGGAGGTATATGCCTGACATACAGAGCATTGCAGACCCCACTCTGATGGACCAGCTGCATATCCACAAAACAAACACACCAGAATTACCCATTGTAAAGACTTAAACCTTGCCTGTGATATAAAATAGGACCTGCTGGAGAGATAGGTATGTATCCCAGAGACTACCCTGCCTATGGAACAGGCTCCCCATCCATACGAAGCAGAGTTACTCCCTAACCCAATTCAAATGCAACTTGGTCAATTGGATGGGAAACTGGAAATTCATTCTTGGTTTGGCACCTATGTCTCTAATGGACAGAGGTAACCTGTAAATGATTCATCTCCCAGGTGCATGCTTCCATTTATCAAAGGTATCAGAACTTGTCAGAAATTTGAGATGCATGACTAGGCTTAAAAAGGCCCTTGTGGTCGTTAGCCTAGTAAATACCTATGAACCTATGAGCACATGTATTTATTCTATGATGTTTCTGGTTTCCAAGAAGGAGGGATTTTGAAGTCCTATTCTGGATATTTCCTTTCTCAACTTATTTTTTAGGTCCCTTCCTTCAGGATGTTGTCTGTCCAGATGCTTTTTTCTCTGCTTCTTCCTCAAGTTTTTCTGCTGTCCCTGAATTTGAAAGATGCTTACTTCCACATTCCTAGTCACTCTCTCTTCAGGATGTTTTGATATTTCTGTGTTTCTTTCTCACATTATCAGGGCTCTGCTTTGCTTTTTGGTCTTTCTACATCCCTGAATTTCTTTAACAAATGTCTGCCTCCTGTAGTAGCCTTCTTCAGACTTCTGGGAATTAAAATACTCCCTTATTTGAATAACCTATTGATTTAGTCCGGGTCTATATTACATTTTTGAAAGTGAGCTCTTTCTCCAATAAAGGGCTACTGAGGCCTTATAAGTGGGTGCTAATCTCCAAGCTCAGAGATGAGGTACATCCCACCATGCACCAGGTCAAAATGATTCCTTTCTGCAATAAAGGGCTCTGAGGTCACATAAGTCTCACAACATAGCAGCATAGAAATTATGTCTTTCTGTGACATAAACCCTCTGATGTCATATAAATCCACTTTTTGTCAGCTCTAAACTGACTGCTTTTTTAATGCAAGGTTCTCAAAGGACAGGTGTGCCCTATGTACCAGTCCTAAAATGATTGCATTCTGCAAACAACGTCCTCTGTGTGAGTAAGTCCTCTATGCACAAGCTTTGAACTGAATGCTTTCTCCAAGAAGGACCTCTGAAGTCAGGTAAGTCCCACTATACATCGCCTTGGAATGCTTGCTTTCTGCAGCCAAGATTCTATGAAGTCAAATATGTTCTGCTGCACACCAGCTCTAAAAATTATTAATTTCTATACCTAGAGGTCTCTGAACTTAAATAAGTCACTATGCATGCAAGATCAAAACTCAATGTTTTCTGCAATAATAGACCAAATAGACCACTATGATCTAAGAATTCCACTGACCTGCCAGCTCTAAGCCAAATGCTTTCTTCAACTACAGATTTCTGTTGTCAGGGAAGTTCCATTACACACCAGCTGTAAACTGATTGCTTTCCAAAGAGAAGGTCCTCTAAGGTCAGGTAAGCTCCACACCACACAAGCACTAAAATGATTATTTTCCATAACAAAGGGCATCTGAGTTCAGGTCAGCCCCACTACACATTAGTCCTAAATATATTGCTATATACAACAAAGGGATTCTGAGGTCAAGGAAGTCCCATGACAAACTATCCCTAAACTGACTGCTGTCACCAATGTTGGGCTTATGAATTCAATAAGTTCTGCTACACACCAGCTCTGAAATTATTTTATTCTGCAACAAAGTTCCATTCTGAGGTAAAAACTTTATGCACAAGCCTTGAACTGAAGGTTTTCTACAATAAGAGCCTTCAGAAAGTCAGGTAAGTCCCATTATGTATTGCCTCAGAGTGATTGATTCTGATGGTTCCATTTGTCCCGCATCCTTTGGGTTTCTAACACCATGATGGAATGGAACTCATTCCTAAGTTCATGACATTAGCATTGTTTCAGTCATTGAGACATCCTCAATGTGCCTGGAATTGACCCTTTCTGTTATTTGTATGAAGTTAAATGTATCAGTAGCATATCTAAATAAAACTGTCAAATCATTTTTAATAAACCTGTTGTTCCTACTACTGTTGTAACTGTGTATCCTTCTTCCACACTGCATGTGTTTCTGCCTACAAAACCTGATATTTTATGACTTTGTGCGTCTCTGTACATAAGACACTGTAATCACTCGATGTATCAATTTTAGTGATCAGTGCTAATTTTGCTTTTTTTCTGAACTATCATATCTAGTTTTCTTGCATGTATTTTGTTAACTGCTGGTAATGATCTCATGTGGTATCATTTTCTGCAATGCTTTGTGGTTCACATTCCAGTGCTTCTCAACTACTTCAATATTGTATTGTTTGCAGAATCCCCAGTACAACATTCTTGCCGCATTACTGTGCTTTTGGTATTCAGGCCCTCTGCTATGAGTGTATCACACCCAGCAGCAAGATATGTGACTGTTTCTAGTTCTTTATTAACTATCCATATTTGTCTGTTTCTCCCACATCTTCACTAGACTTTGAAAACCAACATGTATGTAGTCCACTATCATTGGATCATCGGAGGTTACTAAACCAATGGTCCCATGGCCCTTACAAGCCTAGCCAAATTCAACCCATGTTCCCAAGGGTGTCTGGTTCAAGAAGACACTAAAATCAGCACCTACTGCCCCTGTCAGAGATAGACAGGTGAAACCCGGGGGTGAATTTCCAGTTACCCATCAAATCATCCAAATTGCGCTTAAATATGACCAGTGAGGGGATTTGCTTAACATGAATAGAAAGCTTGTTCCAAAGGTGGGGCAACTTCTTTGAGACAAATCTGTCTGTCCAAGTTCTGTTGATGTCACATACTAGATTAAGGTTCTTTGAGTGAGTGACTCGTGTCATTTGACTTGCGAATGTGCATTTCCATCAAAGCTGGAACAGAAATTGCTGTATATGCAAGGCACAGGTCACCTCTGAACAGTCTGTATGACACAAAGTAAAGCGACAATGATTTTAGTCTGTCCACATAAGACAGATCTTGAAGGCTCTGAATTTTCTTTGTAAGGAGCCTTTGTGGTCTCTTCAATTGCTTCAGGTGTTTGGAAAGGAACATACCAAAGGCAGCGTTTTACTCTATTACTGGCTTGATGAGGGAAGAGTACATGGGGGTTATAACTTCTTTTTTTCTGGAGGCAATGCCCTTACTTATGACAGGAGCAATATAAAATGCCCTTCTTACCACTGTGGAGACATGGTGATCAAAGTTAAGGTTGCTGTCAACCTGTCTGCCCAGATCTCTCACCACTGACTGTGTTCTTAGGGTATTGCTGTTGATGTGGTAGTTTGCAGGAACATCACCCTTGCAAAAGACCATGATAATGCATTTTTTGCATTGTTTAAGACCATGACTTTAGCACCAGTCAGTCTGCGTAAGACCTTCTTGCAGGATGTTGACATTGATAGGGGTTTTAATGATCGCTCCCAGTTTTGCAGTCACCAGAAAACTGTCAGCCACAGTCCTTTAGTTTTGACCTGCACTTCAGAGAAGTTAGTTCTGAACAGTAGGAGTCCCAGAACTACTGATCCCTATGGAACACCACTGGTTACAGGTCTGCTGGAGGAGGTGGAGTCCCCTATTTTGACAGTATGAGTTCTATCAGTGAGACAATGTGCAACCTACCTGACAATATATGGGTTGATACCCAGTTGGCAAGGGCACCCGCAGGCAGGTACAAGGGGGTGCATTTGCACCCCCCTGGAAATGGCTGACCGAGAGATTCATTTTCTTTTAAATTTAAAAAAAAAAAATTTAAAGGGTGTTCTACTTTGAGAACATCCTTTGTGTCCAGCCGCACAGACACTTCTGCTTTTGTGCGACTGATGGTTTACATCTTTATCTTCCACTCCCGCGCAATTTGAATTCCAGAAGACGTGTGGACTACATGGATGAAGGTACAAGTGAGAGGTAAGTTTGTGCGTGCATGTGTGTGTTTAAATGTTTAAGAGATTAAGAGGTATGTGTCTGTGTGAGAAATAGGTAGGGGCATTACCATAAAGAAATTAATGGAGTCGGAGATAACTATTTAAAAAAAGATCAGTCATGCTTCATTCAGAGGTACTTTCAGTTAGTAATGCTTGCTGCTTGAGTATCCATTCTTCTTGGTAGCAAGTCTAGAAAGGAGAAACAAAAGGCTGCTTTAGCTGCACGCTTGCCTGAGGCCATCTAGTAGAATAGATTGAATGTTCATAACATACATTTTCATCACTCAAAGAGCATCAGGCTTATTGGTTGTCTGGACCTCAAACCGTTGCCAATGAACTTTCTCGTAAAACAGACGGACAGTGTTTCTTTCATTATGTGGTATACAATCTTATTCAGCAAGGCTTCTGATGAGGTTCCTGTTATTAGAGATGGGTGCCATAGAAAATGTTCTAATCCTTGTAGGTGTCCTTATGTGACATATCAGTAACAATATGTAATGGATTGTGCTTCTTTTGTTCTCTGTACGATATGGGCAATTAAAATGTATGTAAATATCATGAATGAGGATCACTGGCTCACACAGGGGAGCTTAAAGAAGCAGTATATCTGACAATTTTAGGCTTTTATTGAATTCCAATCCTCTGGTGTTTCAGGCCACGTTTATGAATCCAAGCAAAAACAGGAACAAACTGTATGCGGCACTTAATATATAACATTGATTGTATTTTAAAATGCCATCAACACTGAAAGTTATTTTAATAATAGGGTAGACAAAAGCCAAAGTAAAAAAAATAATACAGAAAAGACAACAGGTGTGTTGTTTGTTTTTTACTTGGTTTGTTCTTTGCCCTTTACTAAAGTGTGGTTTCCATCATTTGTTTATGATATGGGAATAAAAATGTGATACAATAGAAGTATATGTATAGTACTTACATTTGCTGCACTTGGAAATACCCTTCTGCATATCTGACACATCTTTATGAATGCTGGAATCTTGAATGTTTATTTCATGCACTCTCTAGCTAATTTGAATTTGTCATTAAAATACCCAAATATTTAGAAATCAGTGCTGCTGCTGTCAATAGTGTGTTTCACAATATTGGCAAACTTATAGGTTCATAGGTTCATACTAGGCTATCTGCCCTAGGGCATTTATAAAGCCTAGCCAAAATGTGTTTTTTTTTTTCACACACATTTTAAATTTATTTTGCTTTGCTATGCCCTTTTTCGTGTACTGTGCCTCTGTCTAACAGTGACACAGAAGTGATACCGGTAAAACCCGATCTCTCCCATCCACTCATCAAGATTGAGCCCTTTGATGGTGAGGTACTTTTGGGGTCTCAGTCCAGTTGCTGCAGGTGTAAGGTACATCCCAAAGGGGCAAGGTGTTTCAAATTGGGCCTGATGAGGATGAGTAAAGAGGCACAATGACCCCCCTGATCTAGATGTGTGAATCCTTCATGATAGGTGGGCTGTGCAAATGTTTTCTAACCACTTTGGCCACGTGGTTGTCAAATGCATCTAGTGACATAGGGTTTATATTTTAGCTGGTGACTTATTAATATTTCTTTTATCACTTTTGTTACCACCCATTCAGAAAACAACAGACTAGTGTCAGTCACACCGGTGTTGTTGAATAAAAAAAATAATTCCTACTAATGACTTTCTCAGCATCATTTTTCTCTAAAAAGTTCCCTTCATCACATTGTTTGTTATTTGTAGTATATCTAGAAGCCGTTGAAATTTGTGATTTAACTATGTTACCGTGAAAGTATGTCACATGGAAACTCTTCTAACACAAAATACGAACTAACTTGGAAAGGTTTTCTGTGCAATACATATTTTTCCACTGTCATCTTATTAATAGTTACAGCTAAACAATTCACAGAATAGAAATAAATTTCAGAACAAAAAAAAAAAAAAAACAGAAAATTAGCAGTAATGATAACCTATAAAGCCATAAAAAAATCTGAAATTGTGCTATGCCACAATATACAAAAGATCTCCTGTACAAAGTACATGACTGCATTGTTATGAAATGCTTTCTTAGCTGATTAATCCCACTTGGCTAACACTATATCAGTAAAGGAGGGGGCCATAGGTGCTCCCAGGCGTGTCTCAGTTTTCTAATGCTGAGAAACATTTCAGTAAACATAAAAAAAAAATTCTTCTTTAAAATAAATCATTTCCAACAATAGGTCCAAGTTGTTATTCACTAATTTTGAATCCTGAGTTTGTTATGTTTAAAAAAACTAAAAGTTTCTAAAACATATTTATCTGAGATTATTGTATGTAATTAGCATCTGCAGCAGCAAATCAAAATAAAACCTTCAGCAGTACATCGTTTCGAAAAAATGCTTGTAATCTGTAAAAGTTATAGTGTCAGAAATGAGTTATTCTACACTTCCATGAACATCAGTGGTTTCTGTTACATCTGGTTGATTCACTCTTTGTGTACACATTCTGAATTTAAAAACAGCCCTACTATAATGCTTGTGCATTAAATGGTTGCAGTAAATGTATAAATAGTGGACACTTTGTGGTAACCTTTATGAATCCCCTCTTTTTCATAAAATTGAATGAACTTTTTTTTTTTTTTGGTACTTACCTGACACATTTTGTTCTAATCTGTTGTTATGTTGTTTTGTGTTTGCAATGCATGTGATGTTTTAGTTTTTTGTTAATTTTATCATTGCTTTGGTTACATGTTTTATATTTTTGTTTGTTTTTGTGGATTTTTTGCATGATGAATTATGTGTTTGTTATAGCTTGAGTTGTTTATTTAATTTTGACTTCCCTACTTTGTACTTTTCATAATGGCTTCTTAAAGTGCTTATCAAGACCCACTGTTTAAAGGAGATCACTATACAGTATAAAAGAGACCTTTCTTTTATTTCTGCATGTGCATACATGGAGTTAATATATATGAGCACAAGGGATGCTGGAGTTAAGTACCCCACATGGGGATTGCATAAAGGCTTGTACCTTATGCAAAAATGCATATTTTATTTTATGAAGGTGAGTTTTTATGAGATGAACTCAATATGAGTTGCAATGGGCAGTTTTGCATTTATGCACTTATATACCTCAGAAATATAATGATTAGTGCTCAGAATTATGTTTTTATGCATCTCTTCAGTATAAAATGCTAATAGCTGAATAGCCCACTGCCTAATTAAATAATATAATGTAAGGAGGGGGTCTCTAAAATCTATAGGTATAGGAACCAATAAAGCTTAAGAGAAATTTTATTTTATAAATTATACCACATTTCATGTATGAAGTACAAATTTCTTCAGTAGTGGTATCTGCTCTGACAAGGTTCATAGGTGAATACTAGGCTAACTGATCTAAAGCACAGTTTTAAGCCTAGCTAATAACTTGAGGTCAGAACCAAACCATGTATCTTGTATCTGTGAAGTAAAGACCATAACCATTTTGCTAAACCCAGCACTCCCCCTGTTGATCAACACATATGTCCAGAGATATAGTGCTGTAACAGAATAATTAATTTATACCTTAAGTGCATCAAATTAAAGGGTTTACTTTTTTATATAAAATAACACTGCTGAGGATGTGACAAGTCTGAAAGGGTGCAATGAGTTTTAGTTAGACACATTAGCAGTAGTATCACAGCTTGTACTGTGTGAGAAAGCACAATTTATAAAATCATATCAGCTTGATTCTACATTTCAGGCACAAGAGCTAGAAGCAGGAAACCAGTGACATAGTGATGTTTGCAAAGCTGAATGATTTTCTTTCATGGTTTATTCTTTGTTAGCACCGAGGCTGTGCGAATGATAACAAGCTGAATTTAAGTCTTTGTTTAAATATTCTGGTAATTCACTAGCATCACTTAAGCTTAAGCTTGGTTCAGTTATGCTCTTCTGTTACTTTTATATTGGTGAGACAGGTAGAAATTTCCACCCTGGAATAATACAGTATCTGCATGACAGTAAACACAATTCTTTTGATACCTCAATAGCCAAGCATTTTGCTGAATTTCATAATCTACAGTGAAATGATTTTAGATTAAAGATTGTCATTTCAAAGGGAACATAATCTTTTGTACACAAAGTAACTGAAGAATATATTTCATTGCAGTACACAAATAACCCATGACAAGAACAATTATTTACTTAAGTGCTGTAGTATCCACTTTTGTCTCACACCATGCCATACTGTTCACAATAGTTACTACAGATGTACAGGAAAGCCTAATGGAAGCTGTATTCACCCAGATAGAGCTTGGCACCATCAGAGTTCGGTTTGGATATCTAAGATAGGCAGTGCAATATCACACAGTTCTCACAATGCTATTCTTCCTTATCTGTAGCTTTACAGGTTACCATGTGTGACATCTTGATTATTTTAAAAATAATTGATTCTTATACAGTTTTAATATAATATACAAAACAGCCTGTCATTATTTATACTGCACATATTCACAATATTTCTACTGTGCATGGTTTGAATATCTGTTTTTTTTTTTTTTATTAATCTTCTAACATCAATGTATTCCAGTGATCAAAGTGCATACCACACATTCAAAAATAATGAAATATTAAAAGTAGAATTAATTAAGGAAACCAATATAGCACTGCTGGGATCTCTGGAATATGCTGGCATTAGGACGCACATTCCTGGTTGGTAAGAAAACATACAAACTGGCAAGAAGCCAAAAAGGGACAGAAATGTTAGTAATTCATTATTACCATTGGTGGAGTCATGTGGTGACGTGCAAGAGCACTGCAATTTTAATTTATTTTATTTTACATTTGTTTATTTCACATTTGTTTACTGGGAAAGTCCAAATGGACAAGCTGTCCTTTTTCAGTGGAAGCCCAGGGAGAAAAGCTCCACATGAATACATCCAGAGATTATACAAAGCTGCAGTAATATAACAGAGACAGTGCATATATGCATACAAAAAATGGATGCCTATGCACAATGATATAGAACATATAGTAGAGCAGATTATTAAATTGAGACAGTACAGCATTTTTACACTTTGCAGAGATTCATACATCATTTTCTTTACAGTAGATATTGCCAGACTTCCAATTAAGGTTGAAAAGCAGTTAAACACAATACCCCACTCAGGCATCATAGATAAGCTCAACAGCTTAAACGTAAACCCTTATGTCACTAGATGGGTTGCAAACTGGCTAAAGGACAGAACCCATACAGTTAAAATCACTGGAGCAATGTCAGACTCAAAGCCAGTCACAAGTGGTGTCCCACAGGGATCTGTCCTGGGACCCCTCTTGTTCGGCATTTATTTCTCAGATGTTAAAGCAAACATGGGAGGGTTGTGGCTGACAAAGTTTGCAGATGACTGCAAACTAGATGCCATAGTCGATACACCAGCGGACACATACATCCTACAAAAAGGCCTCATAGAAACGGACAACTGGTGCCAGAGTCATGGCCTTAAACTAAATGCCAAAAAATGTATGGTCATCCCCTTTGGGAAAAACAAAGTACCCACAAATTATTACATAGACAGCAACCCACCAAGTATGGAAAAAGTAATCAGAGACCTGGGGACCCAAGTCGACAGCGACCTCTCATTTGACACCCACATTGCCAAAGTGGTTAGAAAAACATTCTACCTTGCACACCTTATCATGAAGGGATTCACATCCAGATCCAAGGATGTCATTGTACCGCTATACTCCTCCCTCATCAGACCCATGATTGAGTACAATGCCCCATTTGGTATGTACCTCACCCGGCATTTGCAACAGCTGGAGAGACCACAAAAGCACCTCACCAAAAGGATCAAGGGTCTCCAACATATGTCTTATTCTGCCAGACTAAAGAAACTCCAGCTCTATTCAGTAGCATACTGCCTGCTCAGAGGTGATCTCTGCCTGACGTACAAGGCCATGTCCAATCAGGAACTGATGGACATGCTCCACCTCAAAAAATCCAAATCCATCAGGACCACGAGAGCTAAAGACTTAAACCTCGGCACAGGTATGAATAGGACATGCTGGAGGGATTGATTCATAACCCAGAGGCTTCCCATACTTTGGAACAAGATCCCAGTTCATGTTAGGCAGAGCCTCTCAGTGACTCTCTTCAAGAGAAATCTTGATAAGTGGATGGGAGATCGTAAGTTTACCCCAGGGGTCACATCTGTGTCACTGCTAGACAGGGGCACAGTAAACTAATTCTATTATATAAGGGGACCTTCACTGTGTCACTACTAGACAGAGGCACAGTATTCTAAATCTATTCTGTGCATTTTTGTACCATTTCATGGGGTGGCGAAAGCCACATCACTATGGCTAGGCTTACAAATACCCCAGGGCAGATAGCCTAGTACTAAACTATGAAACTATGAAACTATAAAACAACAGAGCTAAAAAAATTGCAGCAGTTTTGTAATACTGTTCCTAGGGAACCTAGTATTTAAAGATAGTTTGTTATTAACCAGGGTTAGCACAACAGCATATCCATGTATTAGCTAGATGGGTTTTAAGGAACCTTTTTGAATTTGACAGTGCTTGTTGTGGTTTTTATTTTGAGGGGCTGAGAGTTCCATAATTTAGCTATGTAGTTAGAGTACAGGGATTCTCCAGCTGTGTTGTTAGCTGTAGAGATCTTTAACAGTGATTTGTTTGTGGAATGAAGGACTCATTAAGTTGAGTAGGGTTGGAAAATATTGTAAAGGCTAGGGGTTTTGTCAAGATGGCAGAATAATTGACAGGCTTTTGTCAGCTGGTTGTAGGCTAAGAGGTTAGGCAGTTCTAACCAACTGAGTTGTCTTAATGCCGGCAGTGATGAGACTTATGCATAGATTCAGTGGCAAACTTTGCGATTTTATTGTAGCAGGTGTCGAGTTTAGTTATTTCTTATTTCCTTAGATTGGTGAAAATGGGAGATGCATAGAGGAGGGTAGAGACAAGGTGAGTTCTAGCAATGGTGCTTTTTGTATCACTCACTAGAAATTGTGTATTCTGGTATAGACGCCCGAGTTTTTTGTGGACTTTCTTTATTGACTGGTCTGTTTGATTGTCGAATCTCAAGTGGCTATCAATGATCACACCGAGAAGTTTAGTGTTGGGTATTAGAGTAATATTTGTATTGTTTGCTGATGAGATTTTGAAGGTTGGGTCAGGCATTCTTGTGTGGAAAAAAAGCATAAGCTTAGTTTTATTGGGGTTAAGAACGAGCTGAACAGCAGTTACCCAAGATTCAATAGCAGAGAATGACTGCTGGGGAGCTATTTGAAGTTGTTGTAGTGTGGGGGCAGCACATCTTAGAGCAGAGTCATTTGCATACCGGACAAATGATGCATGCAGAGTGGGAGGTATGGAGATTGTTAGTAAAAAAAGTGAAGAGGAGGGGACCCAGGATAGAGCCCTGTGGTACTCCGAGTGACTGGTAAAAGTGGAGAAAGATTGTGTTGCCATTTCCCTGCCTGCTGACATCCTGTCAGATAATCCTGGAGCCATGCAAGTGAGGACTGGCTAAGTTTTAGATCAGAAAGCGCTGTGACAAGCTTACTATGAGAGACAGTACTGAAAGCTTTGGATAAGTCAAGAAAGATAGAGAATACAAATCTGCAGTCATTTCTATGTTGATAAACAGTGTTAGTGAAGGACATCAGGGCAGTAGTACTACTATGTTTTGGTCAGAATCCATGCTGAATGTTAAACAGGAGGTTATTGGTTAAGAGATAGTTTAGCGACTGAGAGTGAATGCATCTCTCTAATATTTTGGACAAGGGTGATAAGATTGCAATAGGATGGTAGTTGGACAGTTCAGTTGATTTTCCACCTTTTTGCAATGGTGATTGATTTAGTTCAGCTGTGGTGTATTCTGCAGCCTTTGGATTCAATGTTATACATTTCATTAAAGTGTGGTACAATGTTTTAAATGTTTGTGCTTGTAACATTTTGTGCAGTTATCCAGATTTTTTCCTCATATTTTCAATTTCTTTCTCATAAAATTGTGTTTTTCTGGCAAATCATTGACGACTGAACTCAGAAAATGGCAGGCATTTGAGCTTTAGAATTCATATCTTTCAGAAAATGCATACTAATGCAAAACATGTTGTTCTATCCACTTTCTAAGGAGGTAGGGGGATGAATGTGTGTGACTCATACCTCTCAACTGTACAGATTTTCACAGAATGTCCAGATTTTTGCATTATATTTTTGGTCTGTTCATAAAAATTCTGTTTTTGACAAATCACTGGGATGAGCTAAGGATTAAAGTTACTAAATAAATGACATGCATTTGAGTTTCAGACTTGATATCCTTCAGAAAATATATTCTAACACAAATCCTGTTCTAGCAACTTTCTAAATTTGTACCTAGTTTGGGGTGTGTGTGTGTGTGTGTGTGTGTGTGTGTGTGTGTGTGTGTGTGTGTGTGTGTGTGTGTGTGTGTGTGTGTGTGTGTGTGTGTGTGTGTGTGTGTGTGTGTGTGTGTGTGTGTGTGTGTGTGTGTGTGTGTGTGTGTGTGTGAGAGAGAGAGAGACAGCCAGACAGAGTCAGAGAGAGAGAGAGGGAGAGAGAAAAAAATGCCCTAGTTAGATCTAGCAGGTGGAATTTTTTTTCAAGTGCATTTTTACGGAATTTTGAACTTCAAGGGAAGCAAAGGTTATGCTGCTCATGCTAAGTCTGCTTAAAATGTGCAACTGTTTTGTTTAGCAAATGGTATCATTATTGTGGTATAGAATTTTAAAGCAGTGTTAGTACAGCAGGTAGCATACTTGCATCTTGATGCTAAGAGCTGTAGGTTCTATTCCTACAGCATGTGCATTTGCATTTAAGGGGGTATAGGTACTGCAGTCCTTAGTATGTCCTCCTGTGGATGAGACACCTAATAACTATGAACCTGTTTTTCAGCTTGCCACCCATTCTCTATTGCAATATACAGCTTACCATTTATTTTAATGTAACATAGGCAATTTATTCTTCAAGGGCAACAGGCACTTAATTTGTAAATGAAACACTAAAATATAAAGTTGTTTTCTAACAACAACCTCTTCATTGGTTTCAGATTTCTTTAATGTGGAATTATTCAGATGACTTTTACTTCTGCAGAGATTCTGCATATTGATTGATATTGGTGGATTGTATGACAGACGTTTGAGTGACCCTTTATTGTTGAAATGTTCTGAATTGGGCAGGTTGTCATTACTGGTTCATGATTTGTTTCATTGCTTAAAAGAAAATGTTCAGAACTATAAATTTAAAACATACTCTAACAAGTGGTGCTGTATTATACAAGGGATATAATTAAATTATTATATAGTATAATTAATACAGTCAGGAAGGTGAATTAAAGAACTTTTGCATGGTTCTCAAAATGTGTGCAAGGAGCCTATGATTTGAAAACAGACCAAAGGTAAACTTACCCTGCCACTGGTCAGATGCATTTTCCTTGAATGTGGGTTTCAATGCTGTTTCAGTGAATGTGGGTTTCAAAGGTAGAGAAGTTTTAATGCTAAGTCTGTTTTAATTGTAAGAGTATTGCTTTGTTTAGATTTAGTAAATTACTATCAGTGTTTGTGCTATAAAATTTGAAATAAAAGTTGTAAATGAAATCCAAATATCTGTAATCATTGTAAAAGTAAAACAGTATGCACACTGAAAGATTTGAACAGTGTCTTTGGCAAATGGGGAGAAATATCAAGGTAATGGGACACTGGAATTGCTGCGTGGGTGGAGGGGGTGGGGCTGGGTGGGTGGAGGAGTTGGGGCTGCGTGGGCAGGACTCTGGGTTTGCAACCCCCTGGAAAAAATCCTGCGGGCTCCCTTGCCAGTTGGGAGAGTTTATCAATGATACCTGAGTGAGGGATTATGTTAAAGGCTTTGGATAAGTCTAGGTAGGCTGTGTACACTGATTTGCCCTTGTCTAGGGCTTTGGTGACTGTCTAGAAGAAGTCCACCGAATTGACAAAACCAAACTGGGTGGTGTCAAGCATTTGGAAATTTCCTATATCTTTGTTAATAAGGTCCATGATGACTCATTCCATGGCCTTGCAGATAAGGCTGGTCAGGCTAATGGGTGTAGCTACAGAACACCTTGTGGTTATCCTTAGTTAGGGAAGCTAATTTGAATTTGTAGTTAGCTTTGGAGGACTTCACTAGTCTTATTTGCTTGTTTAAGTTGAGGAGAGAGTGTTTCCAGTTTTGAGACCATTCCTTCCTATTCTTAGACAGCAATTTATTTCTCCTATTGTATAGCCTATTAATGGCAGTTGCCCACCAGGCAGATTTGTTTTTCCTTGCTTTGGTTCTAACAAGTACAGCAGAGTCAATACAATTGTACAGGTATTTGCATAAAGCATTGATGTATAACTCGGCATAGGTGTCTGTTCCATCAGTGGGGGGTGGGGGCTATGAAGCTATTTATGCCATCACGCAAGAGGGTGTAATTGGCTTTGGAGAAATTTGTTAGTCTGGTTGTTTGTAAGGGGGGGGGTCTTGTGTTACAGTTACTTCTAGCAAGACTGATTTGTAGTCAGATCTCACCAAGGATGGCCACACTCTTGGGGTGGTGCAGCAGTTTCCCATGTTGGTGAGCACCAGGCTCAGGATGTTTGAGCCCCAAGTGTCATCCAGCTGGTCCAGGGCATTGGAAGTCGAGGAACCTTTGGACAAGAGAGTTAGAACACATATAATTTAGTTTATTGATGTGTAATTAAAATCACCCAAAACCAGGGTATCTGGTTGTATCTTAATTGAATCAAGTAGATCCTAGTAGGCTGAGTGGATGTCCTGATTCATGGAGGGGGTCCTATAGCCGGCAATGACCTGAAAAGAGTGAATTGCACCTGAAGTAATTCAAGGGAATTGTGCTGTTTAACCATTTTAGAGATTTATTTATCTTTAATCAATATTGATACACCACCTCTTTTAGTTCTCATGCCTTCAGTTTATGGTCTGAACGTGTGGAAGGAAATGTATCCTGTTATATTCGGGATGCTCTCCACAGTTTTAAACCAGGTTTCAGTGACTGCACAAATGTCAGCATTTTCCAGGGTGAGGACTGCTTCCAGTTAGTGCATTTTCCAGTTTAGACTCCTAGCATTTAGCACCATAACCTTGAGGTTGTTTTTAGGCAGTATTTTACATTGGGAATTTTGTTCTTGTGACATTGCCTAAAAAAGGCACTATGGGGATGGCAAAAGCCTTAGCCAGTAACCAAAATCCCAGGGGTGACAGATGAAGACCATCTCTGGCAAAGCATTGAGGTCTGTCGACCATGTCATCCCAGGCTGACAGATACTGGATCCCCTTTGAATGACACCAGAAACTAAGTCAATTATTGAAGTCAATCATTTTTTGTTTGTAATGAGGTATCATCCTAGGTGAAGGTAAAATGCTGCTTAAGGCTAGGGACATACCAGTCTGAGACACAATCTGAGAGCACAGTCATATCTCTCTTCATACAGTCCAGTGAAGTATGTCTCAAGTCATTCACACCAATATGGACTATGACAGAATCATAACAGCTCCTGTTGAGAGACTTGAGTGCATGTGTGATGTGGTGAATCCTGGCACCCAACAGAGACCTGACTGTGACCTTTTCCTTATCCAGCCTGGTGAGAGGGACATCTGTGTGTCTCACAATTGAGTTGCCTATGACCAAGATGTTTGTTTTTGTGTTATGCCTTCATGGGTCACCATTATTAACCTTTCACCTTTTGGTTTCAATTTCCCTCACCATTCTTGTGTCAAATCCTGATAAACATGAGGTTGTTCCAGGAGATCTTTAGACTTGTCAGAATATTTACATCTTTTCAATATTTCCTGCCTTCTTATCCTTCTCCTTATAGTCTTTCCTTTGTTTTGGCAAGTTCAGCTGCTGCATGATTTTTCTTTACTTCTGGTTCAATTTCCATCCCCATTTGTCACTGATGAGCTTCTGTTAAACTAAGCAGGGAAGTCATCTTTGACTCCTTTTTGTGTTTTAAAACTTTCACTATGCTTAGATCTGGTGAGGTCAGAAGATATGTAATCAATTTCAAGGAGGCACGGCCCATACCTCCTTCAGAACAAGAAATGCGTAATCTTGGTATATGCTAATTATTTTACATCATTAAGTCAGGATTCTATTGATATAAATGAGTTCTGGGTTATGGTGTGGAGTTCCTGTATGGTGGGGGAAGAGCATATGGGAGTGGGAGGTTGGCATAATTGTTAAGGTGTTTACCTGACAATCACAAGGTGCAGGGTTTGATTCTCACAATGGGTAATTGGCTAGGCTTAAAATGGCCATAAGGGCAGTTAGCCTAGTACTAAACTATGAACCTATGAACCTATAAGGATAGAGTCATATGCATATTGTATCACAGATTCTTGGTGAGTGGAGGTGTGGAATTGGTTGGTAGAGGAAGAACAATAGTGATCCTAAGATCAAGCCTTGTGGCACACAGTACAGGCTGTTGTTGGTCTGATAGGTAGTTTTGGAACCGGTAACAGTGGAAGCACTAAGGTTTAGGGAGGAGAGGACTTTGATCAGTTTGTTGTGGTTTACCATATCAAATGCTTTAGACAGGTCTAGAAATGTGGCGGATACGAATAGCCCTGAATTTCTAAGTTGGTTGACTGCATTAGTAAAGGACATGAGGACTGTAGTTGTACTATGATGGGGGCAAAATCCAAGTTGTGTGATTGATAATAGATTGTGGGTGTTAAGGTAGTTCATGAGTTGAGTATGGACCACCCTCTCTAGGATTTTGGATAGGGGTGATAGAATAGCGATTGGGTGATAGTTGCTAAAATTAGTTGAGTTGCCTCCTTTGTGAAGGGGTATTATATGGGATTTTTTCCATATAGCTTGGTACTATGCACTCTGACATAGATCTGTTTATGAGAATTGCTACTTTCAGAAATTCGGCTGGTAGTTTGTCTGCAGCTAAGGTAGTTGGTTTTAGTTTAAGCAGTATTTTTTTTACAGTATTTACTGTTACTGGTTGTAGTGTAAATAGACTGAGGTCATACCTCCAAACTGTCCCGAATTACTCTGTTTTTACTGAGTTTTTGGGTCCAAATGAAGGGGTACCATGATTCCCAAGTGGCACCCCTTCATTTCCGATTTCTTTGCTTTTGTTTTTTTTTTATTTTTTGAATTTTCACACTGTTGGAAATGACGTCATCACATGCGCAATGACATCAGCTTCATCAGCGCGACCAGCCAGTCGGAATTGAGCTCAAGGAGCTCATGTCATCATTTCCAGCTGGCTGTGAGTAGGCGGGAATTAAACAGCAGCAGCACTAATGGCAGTTTCTGTGCTTTGCTGCCGAGAAAGACGAATGCTGGCTGGCTTTGCATATGGTGCCGAGAGAGGTGCTGGCTTTTGAGAATGCTGCCGTTTTCGGATGGAAGAACGAAAGAGGGACTTTGAGAGTTGCTGGGCACTGCTGGCTTTTGAGAATGCTGCCATTTTCATGAGAGAGGGACTTTGCTTTTGCTGCCATTTTTGGATGGAAGAACCGCTGGCTTTGCTGCCAAGAGAGGGACTTTTGCTGAACTGCCGAGAGAAGAATACTGCCAGACAGAAGAACTGCTGGCTTTGTTGCCTTGGTAAGGAACTTTTCCTTTGGTGCAAGTAATTAACAATAACAGAAAATTGCCAGCCTTGATGTTTGCCATAAGTGCATCAAAGAATAAATCAAAATATCATTGAAACAGACAAAACTTTACAGGCTAAATAACAACGTTTCCTAAGTAACAAGTAAATGACCAAACCAAGTAACTGTGATATTTAAATGATATTTGTGACCTAATTCCTTTGCCTCACTTATTTTGTTGGCATAATACCCTTACAAACCCTGCAGATTGAAGAGTTGCTTACTACAAAACAGGAACAAGAGGCTACTAACTATGACTTTGTTATTGATCTGATAAGTGGCTTCCAGAGAAGAATCAAAGTATCTGGTTATCTATTGGTAATACCATGCTAAAGGAAAAAAAAGAAGGCCAAATCCATTTCTTACTAATGTGGATACATTATGCCTAAAATTGAGATCTATTTTTCTGGGTACTCCAGTTTTCTTCCACATGTAAAGATATGCTGTAGGCAGATTTTTGTGTGTGTGTGTGTGTGTGTGTGTGTGTGTGTGTGTGTGTGTGTGTGTGTGTGTGTGTGTGTGTGTGTGTGTGTAAATGCCCCCAATGTATGTAATACACCTGGTGGCTAGAGGTATTTAGGCTCAAACCCTGTACCTTTGGTACAGGGTAAAAAAGATCCTAAAGTCCTTAGCCACCACCATTTCTCAGCTTTGCCCATATCTTTGTGTGAAGAGTTGAGAGCTATGGACAACATAATTTGTATTCCCCCATTATTGGCTTTGTTGTTTGTCCAGGTTTTTTGTGCTAACCGTTCACAGCTATGGTGAGTGAGAAGTCAGTTGTATTTACTATTCCCCATTACTGGCTTTATTGTTTGTCCAGGTTTTTTGTTTTAAGAGTTGAGAGCTATGGTGAGAAGTGAGAATTAATTTGTATTCCCCCATTATTAGCTTTGTTTGCCAAGGTTTTTTGTGCTAAGAGGTTGAGAGCTATGGTGAGAAGTGAGAACTGAATTCACTAAATGATAGCTGTTAAGTTTCAGTCTTCCTATTTTTATACTGCTGATTTAGCATAGTGGTATGTTGCACTGAGTGTAGTGTATAGTGTTCTAGGTTCAAGACTTGCCAGTAACATGCATGGTGGTAATGCAACATTTTGTTCTAGCAACTTTCCAAAATTATACAAGCAATGTTTAAAATGTGTCCCTGGTTTTTGACCCCCCCCCCCACAAAAAAAAAAACTTGAAATTGAAAATAAGTGCGAGAAGCTTTGCAAGATGCCTATGGCTTACACACTACTGTCATTCTGTTTATAGTTCGGGTGTGGAAGTAGACTTTTATGATGGAAATGTTCTGAATTGAGCAGTTTTGTAATTATTGGTTCATACATTTTCTTTGCCTACAGTACAGCCTACTGGAAAAATGTTAATTCAAACAATAAATTTAAAATGTGCTCTGTCTAACAAGTGTGCTGTATTATACAAGGAATATCAGCTTGGGTGTCTTCTGTGTGGAGTCTGCATGTCCTCCCTGTGGTCGTGTGGGTTTCCTCTGGGTGCTCTGGTTTCCTCCCACATCCCCAAAGATATGTTACAAGTGGATTGGACATGCTAAAATTGGCTCTAGGCATGAGTGCATGTGTGTGCCTTCCATGGAAGGTTGGGCACCGGGCTGGCAACTCGATACTGTAAAACTCCACTGCCAATCATGAACGGACAAGGTAATCTGCTGTGGCGACCTCTAACAGGGAAAAGCTGAAAGAGAGAAAGAATAACTTAATAAAGTCAGGAAGGTGCATCAAAGGAAAGAACACATGTGTTTCTTGTTTTATGTGCAAGGGGCCAACGATTTGAAAACAGCACAAAGGTAATCTTTATCCACCACTGGTCAGATGCATTGTCTTTGGATGTGGTGCAGGTTTCAATGCTGTTTCAATGAATGTGAGTTTCAAGGGCAGAGCAGTTTTAATGCCAAGTCTATTTTCAATGTGAGACAGTATTGCTTTATTATTAATATGTCTGTTAGTGTCTGTGCATTGATGTGCTGCAAAATGTAAAAATAAAATCCAAATAATCATTGTAGAAGTAAAGCAGTATGCACACATTAGTGTTTATGGTAAATGGGGCAACATAGTCAGGTAATGGGGCATTGGAATGGCTGCAGGGGGACTCTGGTGCCATATTTTGGTTGTCTGTTCTTCAGTTTCTGTTTGAAAGTTGATATCCCACAATTCCATTGGAGTGGATGGGGTTGCGTAACTGTGTATGCAAATTAGATGCTAATCAGCATACAGATTTGTACCTATTTTTCATGGCCCTTGCCCAGATTGTTGATGTTTCCAGGTTGAGAGGTATGGCTGGGGTTGCTTTGAGAGGGTTTACTGAGATGGGGAGATATTGGAGCATGGCTATTGGAGTTGTTGTTTGTATTGGCTAGGGCTAATATTGTTTCTGCAAAATAAATATTAAATTGTGTTTCTATGTTTTCAGGGTTAGTGGTAGAGGTTGGAGTGGGTGTGGAGGTTTTGCCTGGAGCTAGTATGTTATTAACTGCAGCCCAGAACTTGTGTGGGTTATTATGTTTTTTTTCTTGAATATTGTGGTGATAACTGATTTTGTCCTGTTTGATGAGTTTTTTACTTTGTTATGTAGTTCTAGAAATGTTAGTTTTCTGGATTGGGTTTTGTGTTTGTGGTATTGTTCCCAGGCTTTAACCCTAGTTTTGAGAAGGGAATGGCATTCCTTGCTCAACCAGGGTGTGTAACTCTAATGGTTCTGGAGGGAGCATAGCAATCTAGAATCTCTAAAAAAGTTTTATTAATGAGTTGACTGGTTCATCTAGGGGTAGCTGACAGATTCCCATTTACAGCTTTTTAAGGCTAAGATGAACTTTTGTGGGTTGAAGGATATTTTTTGTTTCTGATTGTATGGTAAGAGGTGGGGTTAGTTTGGAAGGTGTGGGTGTGCATGAGAAAGGCTGACAAGTGGTCACTTAGGCCATCTGGAATACAACCTGCTTGAGATGTTAGTGAGGGATTGTTAACCAAAATCCAGTCAAGGATAGACTGGCATTTGGAAGTTTTGTCAGTTCTTGTAGGGGATGTGATAAGTTGGGTAAATCCATGAAGGTTAATGTGAGATGATGGGTTCAGAGTAGAACAGTCTTGCCAGTCAATATTGAAATCACCCAGCAGGACTGTTTCTTGTGGGTATGTATTAGAGGCCCAGTGAAGTATGTTTTCTAGTGTGGATATTATTTCCTGGTGGGATATACATGCCTATGATGTTAATGAACTTTTTTGGGTTGATTTTTAATTTAGTAAAGATAAGTTCTGCTTTTCCATAGTCGGGGCTATTGTTTTTAAGATAGTCTAGTGCTAGGTGTTCTTTAAACAGAATTGCAATACCCCCCTTTTTTGTTTGACTTATCCTTGCGTACTATATTGTATCCTAAATTGTATGTCTAAATGACATTGAAGGGAGACTCAAAGAGGTAGAATTCCAAAAAGAATTTCTGCTTAAACAGAACACATGGCTGCTTAACCAAATAGATGACTTAGAAAACAGGGAAAGAAGAAACAACATAAGCCTGAAAACACTGAAGGAGAAGACATTCATTTTTAACAACCTGGATTCCTGAATTTTTAGACTTGAAAGAGGGACTTTCATTTTATTTTATTTTATTTATTTATTTATTTGCAATTTGATTACCGAGGAGGTCCACTGAGCCGAACTGACCCATTTTCAGTGGAGCCCTGGGGAGAAAAGCTCCAAGATGCATTACACAATTTAGATACAAATTATAGTTAATATTTAAGATCTTATGTAGAATAGTTACTCATAAATGCATTCAATATCATGCATAGTTAATGAATTCATTAAGCTTGAAGGTAGGGATCACACAGTTTAATTTGAGGAAAACAGATATGGGTTAGGTGTGGAAACAGTTTACATACAAACCTTTTAAGAAAATGTAAATACGCTTTACATACACACATCAACAGTAGAATGCTATTTACAATATCTACAAGGTTGGGATGTGTGAGGGTAGCTGTAGGAGGTGAGAGCTTAGAGAGAAGCTATAGTAATTGTTGAGAGCTTAGATAGGCTCATAGGAAGATAACTATGAGAGTTGTAGAGCTTGAGAACCAGAGCGAGAACCCCCTTGGATTAGGTTGGGTGAAGGCAGGTACATTTCCATTTAGTGGACAGGTGTTTGAATAGTTGGGTTTTGACGTTTTCTGAGTTTGGTATGGTTCTTAGTGTGGAGGGAAGGGAATTCCATTTTTTGCCTAGTGAGAAAGATAAGAGAAGTTGGCCAGCAGGACGTTTAGGTTTATGGATAGTAATTAAGTTCTGATTTTCAGATCTGAGAGATCTGTTGGGTGTATAAGGGGGGAGGATGTTAGAGCGGGACATTTTGTTGGGTGAAATATGAGTCTATGTGCAGTACTGAGTTGGAGATAGTCGAGGTAGTTTGGGAGTTCATGCCAATTCAGGGATTGTAGAGTTAGGCAGTGATGGGTGGTATTTTTATATTTAGAGGCAAATTTAGAGATTTATTTGTAGCAGTTTTCTAGTTTAGAGGTGATAGAGAAGGACATGTTGGTTAGGAGAGGGGCTCTGTATAATAAGGAAGGAAGAAGATAAGTTGAGGCCAGAGTTTGCCTGGAAGAGTTGGAGAGAAAGTGATTATTCCTAAACAGCATACCTAGCTTTTGGTGGGTTTTCTTAATATTTTGTTGAATATGAATATCAAACTTGAGGTGTTCATCTACAGTAATGCCAAGTAGTTTGGCAGAGGGGAATACTTCTATAGGTGAATTGGTTTGACTATAGACTTTGAAGTGGTTTTCATCATAGGAGAGGGTCTTTGTGGGATGGAATAGTAGAATCTTTGATTTATTTGCAGTGAGAGAGCGGTGGTTTTGGTTCATCCAGTTTTCAGTTGTTGAGAAGGCAGTTTGGGTTTTAGTCAGCAATTTAGAGAGGTTTGAGGCAGAGCAGACTAAGGTTGAATCGTCTGCATATTGAATGATTTTAGCATCAGGAATAGCAGTGTGAAAGTTATTGATGAAGATGTTAAAAATCATTGGCCCAATGATGGATCCCTGTGGTACGCCAGTTGGGGTACGTAGGAAGGAAGAGATGGAGTTCTTCCATTTGACTGCCTGTGATCTGTCTGATAGATAGCTGGAGAACCAGGATAAAGCATTATGTGAGAGATTAAGGTTTGAGAGATGAAAGTGTTTGTGGGAAACAGTATCAAAGGCTTTAGACAGATCGAGTAAAACAGTAGAAACTAAGTGGCCTGAATATCAGGCTTGATTGACAGTTTCTAGGAAAGAGAGTAGAGCTGTTATTTGGCTATGGCCTGGACAGAAGCCATGCTGGGTAGGAGTGAGAAGATTGTTTTGGGTCAGGAAAGGCATAAGTTGGAGGTGGATGCATTTTTCTAGGATTTTAGAGATTGGTGAGAGCAAAGCAATGGGGCAAAAGTTTGAGATGCTGGTATTTTTGCCTCCTTTATGAAGAGGAAGAATATAAGCTGAGCACCAGAGTTTGGGGATGTATGATTCTTTTATGGATTGGTTAATAATGATGCTGATTGGGAGTGCAATGCCATCAGCACCATATTTTAGGAAGGAAGATGGAATATTGTCTGGAGCGTTAGAGCAAGGTTTAAGTTTGGGCAAAAGTTTTTTTATAAAGTTAGTGGAGATGGGTTTGAGTTTTGAGTTCAAATAGATGAGATGGGTTAGAAGGGGGAGAGTGTAGAGAAGTTGGGTTATTATTGGGAAATGTCTTGGTGAGGGTAGTAACAATGTCTATGAAAAATTAGTTAAATTCAGAACCTAGCTCGAGATCAGATTTACTTGGGTCAGGACAGGGATTATTCTTGGAGCCTGGATTGAGTTTACTGAGTTCCAGAATTTTTTGTGGTTTTTATTGTTATTGGACTGAAGTTTGATATAGTAGGATTTTTTTGTCTTTGGTGATTAGTCGTTTTGCATGGTTGTGGAGCTGTTTATATTGGAACAAGGTATTGTCCAGTTTATTGTTTTAGTAAAGCTTCCATAGTTTGTCTCTGTTGTGCATAATCTGTCTTGTCTCTTTGGATAGCCAAGGAGCAGTTTTAGTTTTTATCCTTTTGTTTCTTAGTGAGGCTAGTGAGTTTAAAGTATCAAGGAAGACAGAGTTGAAGTATTCTATAGCCTTGTCAAGAGGAAGGATGTTTAGTATTTGCCAGTTCATTTGTTTGAAAGTATTTTAGAAAGTAGTTGGGTTGAAGCTACTGAGGTTACGAGTTTGAATGTACTGACGCTGGTGTGGGGAGGAACAATTTGAGCGATGCATGAAGGCTGGGAGGTGGTCGCTAAATGTATCAGGAATTGTGCCAGAATTGGTTATTTTATTTGGATCTGAGACTAGGATCCAATCTATAGTGGATCTGGGATGGTTTATTTTATTAGGTTGAGTGATGGAGAGGATTATTTGAGTGAAGTTATAGAGGCTAATGGATAGGGAGGGAGAGGGGCGATTGATTTTATTCCAGTCAATATTCACATCACCAAGGATATAAGTTTCATAGTTAATTTCAGTAGAGGCCCATAGGAGAATATTTTCGAGTGTAGAGATATTGTTACCAGGTGAGATATATACGGCAATGATGCAGATATTCTTATGTTTATTTAGTTTTAGAATTCCAGCAGTTAGTTCAGTGTTCTGGAATTGAGGAATTGGAATCTGGAGGGGAATTAAGGTAAGAAGGTTCGAGTAGACTAGGGCAGTGCCTCCACCTTTTTTATTTAGTTGGTCATTTTTGAGACAATGAAATCCTGTGGGCAGAATCTCAGAGTCAGAGATAAAGGGCTTGAGCCAGGTTTCAGAGATGGCTAAGATATCTGGTTGGTTATGGTTTAACCAAGCTTGAAATAGGTGTACTTTGTTGTTTAGACTTTGTGCATTAATTGTAAAAATCTTTAGGGTGTTGCGATAGGAGGAAGAGGGTAAGGGATGAGTGTTTGAGATAGAAGGAAGAGGGTAAGAGATGAGTGTTGTTAATAAAGGATGTAGGACCAAGGTTAGGATGGATATCACCAGTTTGGACTAGGTTGTTGTAGGAGATATCCTTTAGCCATATTGGTCTGCCAGGCATGAATTTTGGTAGATTGTAGATTGGAGCAGGTGACAGTATCTTGACTTTAGAGGAGAAGAGTTTAGGGTGGAATACGTGAAGAGGGTTGGGCTGAATGAGAGAAGAGGAGATAGAGTGGAAATGGGAGTAAGAGTGAGGGGAAAGGTGAATTTGTATGGTAGTTTTCTTTGTAGGTAGTATTGGACAAGCATAGGTGGAATATGAAGTAGCATAGTATAAGAGATATAGGAACAGAAAGAGGAGGCTGGTGGATTGGAGGGTGTGATAACTTGAGGAGAGCATGTTGGAGCAGAGAGAGAGAGAGAGTGGTATGAGTGGTTAGGAAAATAGAGAAGGCTATGAAGAAGAAAAGGTTTAGTAAGTGATGGAGGTATTCTAGAGATTTAAGGAAATAGAAGGGGACTATAATTATTGGGTGGAGTACAGATTACAGAGTTTAAGAAGGGTGGCTATAGGTGGGAGGAGTAATGTGGGGGGAGCTGGTATTGGGTAATTAGGCTGAGAGGGTGGGGTGAGATAGGAATAAAGCTAGAAGTACTGGGGGTGGGTGGGAAATGAGGGCAGGATAGAGGAGCGGAGTGAGCCCATAAGGCAAATGGAGCGGGAAAGAACACTAGAGGTGAGTATGGCAGAAAAAGTATCAGCAAAGAGCAGTTTAAAGGCTGTAGTTGGAAGGTATGAGCTAAATATTTCTAGCCATAAAAAGAAAGCTACTTTTACAGAGGGTGGTTTAGCAGGGGGAGAAGATATTTACAGTCTAAGGATATTAACTCATAACCAACTGTTTGTGAAGAAATAAAACTTGTTGGGATTATAAAGAATATCTAGGATTTATATTGGTAGATGCTGCCACCTAATGGTAGAAGGAGATAGCAAACAGCAGGGATAGTTGGACCAGTCTTAGGTTTAAATATATTCTAGGGTAGTGATAACAGGAGTGGGAGAGGGCAAACAGTCTGTGGTAGGCTGCTAGAAAGCACACAAGGGAGGACAGATTAACTCTATAGATAGTACATCAAGTCTACATTTAATTAATGTTAAGCAACATACATTTACACAATCTTGATGGGGGGTCTTCTCAGTAGTATTTTTCTAAGTACCAGGCAAGCTGGCCAATTCAGGGTGTTTTCAGGTGATGGCCGGAGGTATTCCTTTTGTGTTTAAAGCAGGGTGGGAGCACCCAGGATGGATTACTGCAGAGGAGAGGGAGACAACACTGAGTTAGTTAATGTTGCAGATGTAGAGGGGAAGGTAGAAGGTAAGGGATGTTTAGAGAAGAAAGGAGGGTGTAACAAAGCACAGTAGTAGAGAGAGGCTATGGTTAGTTGAGGCTAGAGCAAGTATGTAGAAGAAGATTAGGTTTAGGGGATTAACAATGGAAAGCAGCAGACATTATGCTATGAACAATACAAGTTGGAATTGAAAGGGTGCATAGAGCACTGCGGAAACCTGCTTCTAACTCAACAACTACTCCACCTAGGTCCATATTTATAAAATTTCTTTTATTTCTGGGCAAGGAACTAATATTAAAATCTGCTTGGAGAAAATCACTCTTAAAATACAACCAAAGTGTAATAAGGCTTGACAGTGATTATTCTTCCAGAATACTAGAACAAAGGAAAAAGTCTGGCTAATAATAAAACTTTTGAAACAAATCAACATTAAAGCACAGCTGGCCTTTCCAGCCAAGATAAAAATACTTTTTGCCAATGAGATGAGAACCTTTAATGACTTAGAAGAAGCTACTATATTCATCAAAAATAACAACATAGTGTCTATCCCAGAAGAAATGGAATGGATGGCCCCTATTCTTAAAAGATTAGAAGAAACAAATCCTTGGACTGATGCTAGAAAGAAGAAACAAAAAAATGATTCCAAGATAGCTGTCCCAAAAAAATAACTCTTACAAGTACATCTCTCAAAGTATCATCTGATATGGTACATCACTTGTCATCTGTTTTTATTTTTTTTAAAAAGGAAGGTTTCTTAAACAACTGAGAAAGAGTAATGATTTATTCAGAATGTTCCAAGAGTCCAATAATTCTTCATAAACAAAGGTAGGTTAAGATAGGTTACTATTTACATTATATATAAGCCAAAGAAAGCAACACATAATACAAACATAGACGTTTCTATTCCCCTACTTGAACTCAATGAATACTTATCTTGTTCATTTTTCATTGTTTTACTTAAAATAATTAAGTAATTAATTAACTAATTCAACAAGGTACCATTCATCAAAGTTCAGACTCAAATGTAACAAATCACCATCATATATAATAGCAGTAACAGCAGAGTGTTTTGAAAAAAATGCTGTCATGGAGACTAATGCCTTCTTCAGTTAAAGTATGATTTAGAAATGTCATGTATATCCTGGTTAAATAATAGTAGCAAGCTCTTAGTACAAATGTTATTATTATTCTGTCTAAACATAGTTATTATCAGTTATGGCAGGTATCATAGCTTCGAGTGCTGTTTGATCAATCCTGATATGATGTGCATGGATGCAGCCATGTCTGGCAGCTAGTACAAATGTCAGTATTATTCTCAGTGGTGGCTGGTGACTTCAACTCAAAGGGGGGCTGCAGGAGACACCTGAATGGGTGGGACCAACAGGAAGGGGTGTGACCAGACAAAAAGGGGTGGAGCTATGCTAAAAACCACAAGAACTGGGACTTTAATTAAATATGCTGCCCTGGATGCCACTGCAAAACTGTCATTACAGGAGTCCAATCAAGACAAAATGAATTCTAGAAGAAAAAAATATTTCAATGCATTGGCTACATGAAAGCTTACTTAATATCCAGATGGAAAGAAAAAGGTTGCGAAGCATGAAAAAAAATGTTTAAATACATTACTGGAATGCCAGTCAAAATCAAGTATAAAAAAACAAGCAGCACTCAACTCAAACCACTTCTCCTTGCACTGCAGTTCTAATTGTAATTTATATTCAGCTTTATAAAAGTACCAAGTAACATGCTGAAAGCAGCAATATCCCCATTGTAAAAATGTTTCTTATCCAAAAAAGACCTGTTGTCTGACAACAATTATCTACTTGTTTCAAATTCAAACAAATACTATTAAATTGACAATAGACAGGTTAATTTATTTATTTATTTTTATTTTACATTTGTTTACCGGGCTAGTCTAACTGGATACATGTCCATTTTCAGTAGAGGCCCGGGGAGAAAAGCTCCTAGGTAATACAATGAATTTAACACAATTCTATCTATGGATGTAGAAAACAAATACATCTATTTACAGTGCCAATTACAGGTTATCATAGTGAAAAAAAAAATAACAGTGTAGAATACAGGCATAACAAAGGATGCAGTTAAAACCCAAAATTTACAGTATAGAATACAGTCATAGCAGAAGAAAGTAATATAGATTAGGAGTTCTAGAGATAGTTAGTAGAACTAGTTTTATAAGGAAGAAGTTTCTTTAGAAGAGTAGATGGGATGGGAAGATCAGAGTATTTAGTGACTCTTGAGCTAGTCAGGTTTAGAGCATGGGCATAGCCAGTGAGTTTTGAGATGCACTTTCAGATTGTTTTTGAAACAGGAAAGTGAGGGAAGTGTGGAGAGTTCGTTTGGTAGGAGATTCCATGCTTTTCCAACTATATTAGAAAAAAGTGAGTCACCAGCCTTGTTGTTTGTTTTAGTAGTATGTGCTAGGAGTTTCTGAGAAGACCTTAAGGAATCTAGGTTTTATAGGGAGTGATTAGTGTGGAAAGAATAGGTGTTTTGGAAGGTGTGTAAAGGGTTTTGTGAGCTATAGTTAGTTGATGGTATTTAATTAGATTTTGTAGTTCAAGCCATCCTAGCTGTTTTAGATTAAGGCAGTGATGGGTTCTAAATGGGTTACCTGTTGCAAATCTGGCGATGTTATTGTAGGACATTTCCAGTTTGCTGAGATTATTTTTAGATAGTTTAGTAAAAATAGATGAGGCATATAGAAGAGGAGAGATTAGATGAGTGTGTGCTATTGTGTTTCGAGCTGAAGGTAGGAGAAATTATTTTATCCTATATAGAGAGCCTAACTTTTTGTTGACAGTTTTTATAGTATTGTTTATATGGGTATCAAAGTTCAGATTATTGTCAATGGTGACTCCTAATAGTTTGGTGGTAGGTTCAGGTGATATAATAGTTTTATTGGTAGAGTTAACTGAGAAATCCAATGGGGGGGATTTTCTAGTAGGAGAGAAAAGGAGGAGTTTAGTCTTTTTGGGGTTTAAGAGAAGGCATCTATGTGTGAACCATTGCTCAACTGTGTTAAAGACTTGTTGGGTGAGGTAGAGAAGTTCAGAAGAGGAGGGGGCTGAGCATATCAGTGTGGAGTCATCTGCATACTGTATGCATTTGGCTTGGGGGATGGCAAGGTGAAGGTCATTGATGAAAATGGAAAAAAGTAGAGGTCCAAGGATGGATCCTTGGGGGACACCAAGGTTGACTGTCAAGTGAGTAGAGAGATTTGTGCCATAGTACGGCCTGTTGTCTTTTGTCAAGGTAAGACTGGAACCAATTTATGGAGGATGAATCAAGTGACAGGGATTTTAGTATTGTGATGAGAATTTGGTGATTTACCATGTCAAAAGCTTTAGACAGGTCAATAAATAGGGCAGAAGAGAGTTTGTTTAGATTATGGTGTTTGTTGATACTATCTGTGAAGGAAAGAAGGGCAGTAGTGGTGCTATGTGAAGGTCTAAAACCATGCTGACAGTTGGCTAGTAAATTATTTTGTGTTAGATGGTGAAGTAGTTGTCTGTGAATGCATTTTTCCATGATCTTTGCCAGAGGTGAGAGGAGGGCAATGGGACGATAGTTGGAGAGTTCAGTGGATTGCCCACCTTTGTGGAGCGGGATAATATGGGAAATTTTCCATAAAGTAGGGATATAGCTTTCGGTAATAGTTCTATTGATCAGGATAGATATTGGCTAGGCAATAGTTTTAGCGGCTAGTTGTAGGAATTCAGTAGGTAGTTGGTCTGCTGAGGGAGAGCATGGTTTCAATTTCTGAAGAAGGGTTAGTATATATGATGTTGGTATGGGTTGAAAGTGAAAAGAAGGGGGAGAGGTTGCTTTATTAGTAGGTAAAGTAACATTGTTAGGTGAGAGCTGACTAGCTAGTGTTTGTATAGTGTCAGTGAAAAAGGTATTAAAATCATTGGCTATATTTATTGGTGTTTTGTGTTCAGTGTTTTGTGGGTTAGGAGTGGTGGATTGCCCTGGATGAAGTAGTTGGTTGATACTAGACCAAAATTTCTTTGGCTTGTTTTGACTGGCTTGTTGGGATAGGAGGTAGTAGTTTTTGTCAGATATTATAGCTTTTTTAGTTTGGTTTCTTAGTTGTCTAAAGGTTTGTTGGTGTATAGGGTTTTGAGTTTTTCTCCATTTTGCCCAATGTTTGTTTCTAGCATTGAATTTTTGTTTGGTTTCTTTAGAGAGCCATGGAGCATGTGTGTTTTTAGCTCTAATTTGTCTGGTAGGGGCATGGTGGTTCAGGATGGCAAGGAAGTCGGAGTTAAAGTAACTAACGGCTTCATCTAAAGGTAGGTTTTGTAAGGGTGACCAGTTACATGCTTTTAGTTCCATCTGGAAAAGTTCAGGGTTAAAGTTCTTTTTAGATCTGATGTTTTTAATGGATGTTGGAGAGGAAAGTTGGTTTATGTCTGATGATATAGGTAAGAGAGTGGTCACTTAAATCATCAGGAGGGTTCCTGAGTCATAAGTATGAGGAAGATGGTTAATGAGAATCCAATCTAATAAGCTTGATTTCTTGTTGGATTTATTTATCCTGGTAGGGAGGTAATGGTTTGGGAATACCCATATAGGTTTATATGGCTTGAGGGGAGGTTGCTGCAGAAGCAGGTCCAGTCAATATTTGTGTCACCTAGAATGATGGTTTCTTGAGGCAGGTTTTGGGATAGCCAGCAAAGAATATTTTCCATGGTTGCTATGTTATTACCAGGAGGTAGATATATACAAATGATATAGATGGATTTGGCATTGTTAATAAGAAGTTTGGAGATAAGAATTTCTGCATTGGAGTCTAGCGGTGGTTTGCAGTTATGAGTGGTTAATTGTAAGCTAGGTTTATATAGGATAGCAACTCCTCCACCTTTTTTGGAAGTTCGGTCTAGTCTTAGGATATTATATCCAGGTGGGATGATCTCATTGTCTTTGGTTGTAGGTTTTAACCAAGTTTCTGTTAAGCAGAGTATATCAAAGGAGTAGATTTCAGTTAGGGCTTGGAGTTGAGTTACTTTATTGTTTATACTGCGTATATTAAGACGAGCAATAAAAAGGGAGTTAGATTGTTTGAAAAAGGCTTGGGTAGGACATATTTTGGAGTTGAGAGGAGAAAAATGAGTAGTTGGGGGCCCTGGGTTAGGGTGGATGTCACCATCCTTTAAAGAGAGTAGTAGGTTTAGATAGTATAGGTTATGGATTCTACAATAATGAAATAGACATTTCCTTGGGTTTAGGTTGCTGTATTTTGTGTGTTGTGTTCGATGATATTTAGGAAGTATGTAGTTAGATGAGAATGTTATATTAGCATGTGTAAATTGTAGATGTGAGTTTAGAGAGATGGTTTCTTTCTTGGGATAGTTTTGGATTGGGTCTAGTGGGTTTTCAAAGAAGGTGAATAGATGGGTGAGGATTAAAGGAGGTAGTAGTGAGATAGTAAGAGTGTGATAAAGTGTGGGATGTGTTGATTCTTCATTTTATGAGTAGATACTGGCTATTTGATGGTAGAAGCTTGAAATGTATTGGGAGGAGATGGGAGAGTGGATAGTGTCTGTTGTGGATGGAAGGGAGAAGTGAAAGGGTAATATTAGTAGAAATAGGTAACAGGAGAGTGTGTAGGGTGAAAGGATAGAGAGAAGGGTGTCTATGAAGAGGAAATGTAAGAACACGAGGTATGATAGGATAGAAGTGGGGAAAGGAGGATATGTGTTAGGAGAGAGATGAGAAAGGTAGGGGTGTGGTTTGGGAGTAAGTGGAGGAGGAAGAGGTGTGGTCTAGGAAGTATAAAGGTAGGGCCCTTGGGGGTGGGTGGGAATTGGGGTAGGGAGAGGAGCGGAGAACAGATTCTGAAACAGTCAAAGAAAAACAATCAGCTAGGCTGAGTCTAGTGGTAGAATGGAGTAGAAATAGGGCTAAGGGAGTCTCTAGTCAGGAGGTTAGAGGTGGAAAGGAAAAACAGAGGAGAGAGAACTGGAAAGGTGTCAGTGGGCAGTAGAAATGAAGGAAGAAAACAGTAACAGCTAAGTAGCACTTCGGGTACTACTGAAGTTCAGAGCTGGGGAAAGGAGGTAAAAGAGAGAGAAAAAGAAAGGGGGGGGTAGTACAATATCTGGAGATAGGGCAACACCTAGTGGACAATTCTAGTATTTCAGGCTAGAGTGGGAGTGAGTAAGAATGGTAGCCTACAATAGGAGAGTGAGTAAAAGCAATAAAACAGGAGGGTATGTATACAGGTAGGAGGGATAGATGTATGGGGGAAAAAGCAAAGGCTGCTGGCTATCCTAGCTCAGGCCTAGGTATACAAATATTTTGGTGCAGTCAAAAGTAGTATTTCTTATAGGAATTATTCAGCAGACATACTTTACTGTTATCCTTGATAAGGGATTGTCAGCTTGATAAGCAAGGAGGTGACCCGCTGATATGTGGAGAGGGTTCTAAGCTTCCTGCGGACTAGCACTACAAGCCCTAGGTGGGTAGAGTTTCTTAGGAGGCAAGAGAGACAAAATAGGGGGTAAGAGACATAAAATAAAAAGCAAGATAGAACTTCACACAATATTAGTATTCATAGCCTGCTACAATTCTTATAATATCTAATGTACATTACAAAAATCCATGATGCATAGTGAGATTAACAGTCATACACAGGGACATAACAGCTGGTTAGCAGTAATACATATTTAAGACTTTGGTAGCAGCACTAAGATTGGTTTTAAATCAAATATATTGATATAAACAGCAGTTAAAAGAAATTTAAACATAAATCCTGTTCCAATTATTAGCAGCAGATAATCTAATGAAGTCAGACTGGGTAACTACAAGTAGGGACTTTGCAGACAGCAATAAACACAACTATAGAGCTGTAGATAACAGCAGTGAATATTGAAAACAGATTAAGGAATTCTCTTCTATTCAGCAACAGCAGTGAATAGAGTACATCAGAGAATGTAACTGCATTTAGAGCCTTGCCAGCAGCAATATAAGACAGGTTTATCAAATAACAAATAAACAGCCCCTGTTATTAGTACTGTTGGAAGGGGTACATTTAGTCCTAGCTCTTTACTTATCCTCTATGTGTATGTTTGTGTGATTAAAAACCCTTTACTGGCATTTAGGAGAGGAGGAGAATTTAAGAAAAATCCTCTTGGTAGTGTTATATACGTGGAGACATTTCAGTAGCCTCGTAGCCTGCCTTGTCTTTGTGGACCCCTGAGAGATTACTGGTGGAACTGGCTCTATTCGGCTAAGAATTAATTAGAAGCGCAGGTTAAGTAGTTTGTGGGTAACTATGTATCCGATGCCCAGCCACAGGTATACACTGTAGGTTAAAATAGATAATAGTACCTGTAGCCTGAAACTCCAGAGAGCTGTGTGCGTGATTCACTTACGATTATCTAAGGCCATACGCAATTGAATACTGCGCTTATCTGTTCAGATAAGAAATAAATTAGAAGCACAGATTGAGTAGTATGTTGGCAACTACGTATCTGATACACGGCCACTGCGAACTTGAATACTATCTGTTCAGATAAGAAATAAATTAGAAGCGTAGATTGAGTAGTATGTTGGCAACTACGTATCTGATACACAGCCACAGGAATATGTTGTAGGTTAATAGTTAGCTGAAAGTATCTGCAGCCTGAAATCCAAAAACAGTGATCCACGTATAAATTCTCTAAGGCTAAATACATTGAATAATGCACTTGATAACGCTAGTTAAATTTATTTTCAGTGGACGATTCTAGTAGCAGTATACTCGGGCGTCTTTGAAAGGTGCAAAACTAATCCCAACAATTGTAACATATCTGTGTGCATGCTTACTCTTATGAGCACATTGTGAGCTGATTAGCAGCTTGATTAAAGATACACCATAGTAATATACTACCTCAATCCGACCTCAAAAAATAACCCAGCTAGGAAGGTTCACTATATAATTAAAAATAAGGATATATATAAAGGCTAGGTACAGTATATTACCAAAAAAAATAAAGGCCTAGAATACAATCATGGCAGTAACAGAGCCAATGCAGTTAATTAGGTACATCAAACAGGTATGAGAAAAACAAACGATGAGAGCAGCAAAAATTCAGTGTTATGAGCAGCAGACAATTTAAAAAAGAAACAAGATTACATACCATAGAGGTCGACGCTGGGCAAGGAACAGACAGCAGCCAGAGCTATCCCAAGTTCTAAAGGAAGTGGCCCCACAAAACCCAGGGTATTTATGGGAGTTCAGAAGAGTAAGAAGGGAAAGGGAGGGCAAAGAAAAAAAGGGGAGGAAATAGGTAGAGGTAGGAGGGGCAGAAGGCAGCCAACTGGAGAATAGGGCAGTGGTCAGATTCTAGTTTTAGTCAGGGTAGAAAAGATAGAATAGGGGTGAAAAATAGTATGGAGAATATGGCGGAGTGGTTAGAGGGTGTGGAGTAGTCAGTGTAGAAAAGATAGAATAGGGGTGAAAAATAGTATGGGGAATATGGCGGAGTGGTTAGCGGGTGTGGAGTGGGACAGGTATAAGAGTAGGGGTTAGAGTGAAGTCAGGCAGTGGTGATTAGATAGAAAGTACGGATCTGCACAGGAAACAGATACTGAAACAGTCAAAGAAAAACAATCAGCTAGGCTGAGTCTAGTGGTAGAATGGAGTAGAAATAGGGCTAAGGGAGTCTCTAGTCAGGAGGTTAGAGGTGGAAAGGAAAAACAGAGGAGAGAGAACTGGAAAGGTGTCAGTGGGCAGTAGAAATGAAGGAAGAAAACAGTAACAGCTAAGTAGCACTTCGGGGACTGCTGAAGTTCAGAGCTGGTGAAAGGAGGTAAAAAAGAGAGAAAAAGAAAGGGAGGAGTAGTACAATATCTGGAGATAGGGCAACACCTAGTGGACGATTCTAGTATTGCAGGCTAGAGTGGGAGTGAGTAAGAATGGTAGCCTACAATAGGAGAGTGAGTAAAAGCAATAAAACAGGAGGGTATGTATACAGGTAGGAGGGATAGATAAAAAAGTAATGCATGGGGGGAAAAGCAAAGGCTGCTGGCTATCCTAGCTCAGGCCTAGGTATACAAATATTTTGGTGCAGTCAAAAGTAGTATTTCTTATTGGAATTATTCAGCAGACATACTTTACTGTTATCCTTGATAAGGGATTGTCAGCTTGATAAGCAAGGAGGTGACCCGCTGATATGTGGAGAGGGTTCTAAGCTTCCTGCGGACTAGCACTACAAGCCCTAGGTGGGTAGAGTTTTTTACTCTTATCCTTGCTAAGGGATTGTCAGCTTGATAAGCAAGGAGGTGACCCTCTGATATGTGGAGAAGGTTCTAAGCTTCCTGCGGACTAGCACTACAAGCCCTAGTTGGGTAGAGTTTTTTACTGTTATCCTTGATAAGGGATTGTCAGCTTGATAAGCAAGGAGGTGACCCGCTGATATGTGGAGAGGGTTCTAAGCTTCCTGCGGACTAGCACTACAAGCCCTAGGTAGGTAGAGTTTCATAGAGGTCGACGCTGGGCAAGGAACAGACAGCAGCCAGAGCTATCCCAAGTAATCATTAATCACAATAAGTGAATTTGTTGTTTTTAACCTATAATTTCACTCATTTTATAATAAGAAATGACAGATATGAAAATCCTTATGTGTAGTAAATCGAGGGAAGATGGATGCACTGATAATTAAAATGCACTAACTTTCATCAATGTAGTAAATTGAGGGAAGATGGATGCACTGATAATTAAAATGCACTAACTTTCATCAATGTTCACATAAAACAAACTTGATGCTTTATGTAAGTTAGCAACAAACAAAGTGATTACTTTAATAACATGGGCTTGTGTACAATAACACTACTGTTTTAACTTGTCATAAATGACATACACTATATTGAACATCAAGGGGAAGCATGATGATTTTCTCATATAAGTAAATGTGCATAACAAGTCATATAATTGCTTTAACTTGAATTGTGGTTTTGTAACCCATCTTGACCATACATAATACTTAAGTTATTACCGAGGTAACTAATGTTTTATACATGACATCAAACTGACAAAGTTGTTCAAGGGAAACAATAGACGCCTGAACTAGAAATGTCACAGAATGTAACAATCACATTCTGAGTAAATAGTATTAAATTGACAATAATCACTCAGTTTAACCTTTGCTGATTATACAAAATAGAATGTTGCCATTTAAATCTAAAAGCTTTTGAGTATATGCCATAAAATGGCAGTTTATGAATATGGAAAGGGAACATGTAATCATTAATCACAATACGTGAATTTGTTGTTTTTAACCTATAATTTCACTCGTTTTATAATAAGAAATGACAGATATGAAAATCCTTATGTGTAGTAAATCGAGGGAAGATGGATGCACTGATAATTAAAATGCACTAACTTTTATCAATGTTCACATAAAACAAACTTGATGCTTTACGTAAGTTAGCAACAAACAAAGTGATTACTTAAATGCTGGCAAACAATGAAATATAACTTCTGGGTTTCACTTCATATTGCCGAAATGCTGAAATATCGAAGTTCAGCATTTTGACAGTATAAAGCTGAAACCATCAGAACACTGACACTTCACAATCACAAAACCACAACATCGAACAGACATCATACAGTGCACACAACACACAAACCATAACACCCACACCACAAAACAATTAAATACAACAAAACACCACACAGACACACACCTACACTACACAAATGCAGGGGGGCAAGCCCCCCTGCACCCCCACACCCCCCTACTTATATATACTAACTCCGAGATCACACAAACAGTAAAAAAAAAAATCACACACAGCCAACACATACACTCATACCTCCACCTCCCTACCCTAACCCACTCATACATGTTACAAAACACTCACACACACTCATTCACCTTAAACTGCAGACACCATCCCAGCCAAACAATTCCATTAGATAATGTAAATGCATAAGTGTGAATTCGACATAGTCCTATTTGCGCTTATGCAATTTCATTATTTTGAAGTTTCGACTTCATGGACATGAATTGCTGAAATTCAATATTTCAGCAATTCGTGATTATGAAGTGAAACCAACCTCTAATATATCCAGTAAAATACATTGTATTATAACCATTAGGTATAAATATTATTACCATCTATTTATATTAAGTAATAAGTTTTGAAAGACTTCATCAATAAGGGTGAATATGTTAAATAACTGGGTGCTATAATCTTTTACTGAGGTTTTATATATGATACATCCTACTTTACTATGATTGAATTGCTTGTCATCTATCTTTCATGTAAATATTAATTGCTTATACAATAAGTAGACATTTATATTGTATTAAAATTGTGTCTAATCTGCAATAGTACTATATCTGTTCAAAACAACATAAATATTGCTTATTCCTATTACAAACATTCTCCATATGATAATTCATTTTATGGAGCTCAAATGTTCTGGATTTTCAAGGTATGAGTGATTATCTGATGGATTTGGGTTTATCCATCAGATTACGAATGATTTTCATTCTATGGCTAGTGCAGATATTAGTTTTATTAACATTTATTAATTTAAATTTATTTCACAAAAATATTGTTAGTATGTCTGACCAAAGCATTACTTTATTGGTAAACACTCAAAGTAAAAACCTGATAATTTATTTTTAGAGCTCAAACATATATTTTATAGTTAGAGGAAAATGTTTAGTAGTCATAATAAAACAAAAAATGCATAGTCTAAATAACCTAAGATGGATTTAACTTTAAATACCAATGGCTTAAGCAATCCTAGCAAGAGATCAAATCTACTGAAATATTTAAAACTGAACAAAGCACAAATTGTCTTCCTTCAAGCAACTCATTTCAAAACAAATGACAATTCCAAATGGAATCCTAAGAAATATATGACATTGGAGCAATCCACTTATAAGACAAAGACAAAAGGGGTTACAATTTTAAGGAAAACAAATGTGATTAACCCAGAAAACATTTATAAGTATGAAGATAAAGAAGTCCTTATGGCATTAGTAATAGTTAAATATAATAACAGAATATGGACCCTAGCCAATCTATACTGGTTCCTAGCGGAACACTTTATAATCCCAAAATTCTGAAATATCGAATTTCAGAATCCTGAGATTATAAAGCCAAAAGCTCGAAACTCCAGAAGTGTGAATTTCAAAATTCTGAATTCCAGCGATGTTCAATTAGTGCTTCCGGTGTTGTGCTGTGTGAATGGATAGCTGGAAGTTCAGGTAAGTATTTATGTTTAAGTGTTTTGGTTAGGGGCTTTAGTGTGTGTCAGTGTGTTTTGCTACTGTGATGTGTGTGTGTGTGTGTGATGGGAATGTAGCTTGTATGGTGGTGTTTTCATGTTTTTGTCTGTGTGGCGTGACTTTGGAGTTAATATATTTAAATAGGGGTGTGTGGGGGGCACAGACCCCCACATGGAGGGTGCTGGGGGGCTTGCCCCCATGCTTGTATGTAGTGTAGGTTTGTGTGTTTGTGTGTGGGGGGGAGGTGTGTGTATGTGTTTGTGTGTGATTCATGGTTAGTGTAGGAGTCGCGATTTTGAAATTTGCGCTTTTTGGGGTTTCGTGATTTTAAGGTTTCGGCTTTATGATCTCAGGATTCTGAAATTCGATACTTCTGGATTTTGGGATTATAAAGTGAACTCTTTCCCATGCATTGGAACAGGAGCTGTTAAAAAAACTTGGATTTAATTTCCAATAATTATAAAGTCAACTTAATATTAGAAGGCGATATTACCTGTATGTTTGATATTTCTGAAACTACAAATAAAAGACTGCTGTGTACATCTGCTGTATCAAAAACTATAAACAAGTGGATAGAATCATTTGATCTTGTAGATACTTTCAAATTTAAAGAAGATAAATCTTTGTTGGTTTCCTATCAAGATCACAGACTTGGTGCCAAACTAGAAGAGATTAAATATTTGCTGCCCATGTCTTACACTCTAAAATCATTAACTTCTCAATCACTCCCTGCCCATTTCCAGACCACAATTCATTGATACTAAAACTTCAAAATGGGTACAAACCATTAATCTTTAACTCCAGAATTCCAGCAGATATATAACTAAAATTAAAGGGTTCAAACCCTGGTTATTATCTGAATTACAGTTATTCTTATATATTAATTACACCACAGAGATAAATAAAATAGTGATAAGGGACTCATTAAAAGCTTACATATATGATAAAACCCTAACTTGGTATAAAATGGGATTCTGAATTATTAGATCTACAATCCAAACTTTTGTCAGTAAAAGCTGAAAAAATCTAAATCATTTGGAGATGAAAAAGAAAGCAGAAGTATTAAACAATAAATGCAATGAAATTCTAGCACATAAAACTAGTTTAGCTTTAAAAAAACTAACAATGAATACCTTGGCCACTTCTCCCAAATATCTACATAATGTATTCACAAAATCAAAATACAATCAAAAGCTAATAACGTTAAAAGTATCTTCCATGAAAAGAAAGGGAAAATGTCTCGGATATAGGTGACATTCTTGATGCCTATAGAAATCACTACATGGAACATTTCCAAAAAGAAAATATACATATTGATCAACTAAATCTAGATGAAAAATGTTCATATAAAAAAATACCAGAAAATTTTAAACTAGATCTGCAAGCACCCATAGCCTACAAAGAAATTACAGATACAATAAAAGAGGATAAAAATAATAGAGCTCCAAGTATAAATGGCATAATTATGGAAATATATAAACTTTTTCCTTCAAAGATACTATCCCTCTTCTATAAAACTCTATTAGAAATTCAGTCACAAGCTTTAACACCACCTTCTTGGAGAAATTCTTTAATCATACCAATCCTAAAGGAAAATAAATCCCCAAGCCTCTGTAGCTCATATAGACCTATATCATTATTAAATAATGACTATAAGATATTTATGACAATATTAACTAACAGAATGAAAATACCACTATCCAAAACAATAAATAATGATCAAACTGGATTTATATATCATAGACACACACATGACAACATTAAAAGGATCATTTCTCTTATAGATTATATTAATAAAGAAACACTACACACAAATAATTTAGCTTATGTCAAGTTAGGTCTTTTTACCTCTGAAGCTATACATATAACAACAGGCACTAAACAAGGATGCCCCATGTCACCAATTCTATTTGTTCTGACTATTGAAATATTGGCAGATTCAATTTGGAACAATATAGAAATTAAAGGAATAGATGTTTATGAACAATACAATTCTATAGTAATGCTATTTGCTGATGACATATTATTAACATTGTCTAATACAAAAGAGACAGTAGAAGAATTAGATATATTAATTGACAAATTTGACATGACTTCAGGACTACATTTCAATAAATCAAGATCTAATTTTTTATTTTTAAATAAAAAGAAAGAACTGCAGACTAAGGGGGGGTCACATCACAGGGAAACAAGAATCTACCTTAAAATATGTTGGAATTGAGTTATGAAAGGATAATAATGAATTAGTCTCAAAAAACTACAATAATACCATCAGTACAATTAAAATCACTGTGGAAAAATGGAACAAAATAATATTAACATTTGAAGATAGACTACAGTTAATAAAAATGGTTTTACTACCCAAGATCCTATATATACCCTTGGCAATACAACTGTTACCAGAAAGGAATATACTTAAAGAAATAAATTCATGCCTAATAAAATTTTTATGGTTTCCCAAAAGAAACAGAATAGCATTAATACATTATATCAGACCATGGAAACAGGGAGGATTAAACGTTCCTGATGTAGAAACATATATAAAAGCATCAATATTTAAAACAATCTCAGAATGGTTAAGTCCAAATTATTCTGCAAATTGGAAAGAATTACTAACTGTAATATCAATAAATGAATCTGATTTGCAAAAAAAAAAATCATCAAATAACAGATAAAAACAATTTGTCATGGCACATATATGTATTAGTATGCAGTATAACATAACTAAATCCACTAAAACTCGTATGATTAATTATTACATTGACTCATGTAGAAAAATTGCTAATGCAAATATAGATTTAAAAATCTGGTTTGATCTTCTAACACCATTTATAGTCACAAAGAACGTTCCACATAAAAAATATAGAGAAATTATTAATTCCTCGGAACAGAAAGGATGTGTTTGTTCACTCCAATGTATCAAAGAGCTAAAAGTTTTAGATATGTAAGTAATAAAAACAACATACAAAATTCCACAACAGGAATGGCTAACTTTACAGAGTATTCTGTTATATTTGCAAGATTTGACTAGAATAATTAACAATTCTTAATTTAAAGAAATCCCTAAATTTATGAAATGCATATATGAAATCATGAATAAAGACTTTGACATGGAAAACGGTATTTCAAAATTTTACAAAATATTGATAAACTAAAAAACACCCAAAACCTCATATTGGAAATATATAACAAAAGGACACTCAATACAGTTAACTTAAGATAGTAAAACAAATATCTTATTATCGATAAGATATACACCCTTTACACAATACTGGAAAGTTTTTAATTGGAAATGCTTACACAGAGCATTCTTAACCACAGATAGAATCAGTAAAATTAGTTCTTCCATAAAAGGAATATGTTGGAGATGTGAGCAAATATGCAATGCAGATTGGAACCACAATTTCTTTGATTGTGTTAAAATTAAGCCATTTTGGAATGGTATTAATAACTTTCTATTAACTTTATTTAATGAATTATTTTATTTAACTAAAGCTCTTGTATTATTAAATGTGAATGCAGGCCCTCATTTGAATAGGTCAAACATGTATCTAGTATGGATTATACTTGCAATTTCAAGGAAGCGTATAATAAAAAGATGGCATACGAATGCAATATCAACTTTGGAAGACTTCTACAGCCTACTGAAGACCACAGCATTATTGGAAATTAAAGAACTAAGAATTTATCTAAAGCCATTTATCAACAACCCTTGAGGGAAAGTCTTATCATTGATTGACACTATACAATAATTGATCAGACACTCTGATAATGGATTGGGCATACTTATAAAGTAACTGTATATATTAAAATCTATTATAGTGTCAGGCTAATATAAATAGTGTACATAGTTATTTAACATGTTATGTATAAATACTATGGAATTCATTCAAATGTATTTGAAAAATAAAAAAATGAGAAAAAAAATACCAGTGGGGCTTGCACTTAAGTTTATAAGTGAGAAAAAATGTTAAGTGTGGAGAGACTAGGTGAGTAAAGCCAGATGTAGATACTGTATGAAGTGAACCCTTGGTTTAGAAAAGAGAAGACAGAGGCAGCAAAGTCTCAGCCTTTAGCACACTTTTCCAAAGTGAGTTAGGTGCCAAAGTGATACAGAGACTAGAGAGAGAGATACATACTCAGTTGTGGTGGAAGAAAGGTGTTGGTAATGGGTGGGGTTAGTAAGCTGAGAAATATGTGTGCTGCCACAGCCTAGATTAGTTTGCACAAAAAAAAAAGCTTTTAACACCAGGTAAGGAAGAAGCAATTGGGACACGTACATAAAGCTTGTGTTGGCGCTTCTCTATTTTTGTTGGTTTCCTCCAGTCCTTGTCTTCCTTGTATCACTTTGATGGTCAGTAGATAGAATGTCAGCCAGTTATATTCATGGTGGGTGGGGGATTGAGGTCACTTTTCCATGTACTTGACTACTGCAAAATAAAAGAAAGATGTAATGAAAATAAGACAGTGAGCTTAAGGTGGGAAAAGTATTAAATCTCTAGAAGAGAGAGGAATTAATCGAGGAGTAGTGAATATTAGGGACAAGCACAAAGAGTGAAATAGAAGGCAAAGGATTGACAGAGAAAAACAGAGAAAAATAAAAACAGAATGAAAATTGCAGGGTCTATATTATATTCGCGAAAGCTGACAATGTCGAATCTGACATGGTCGACATGAGAATATCGAATGCTCAGAATCTTGAGCGTGTAAATGGAAATCTCCGTAATAGGAGATTTCCATTTAAAGCAATGTACTGCGGTCTTGGAGTTGGTATATTTAAGTAGCGCATGTGTGGGGGGTCAGGGGTGCTTAAACCCATTAGGGTACGTTTTTCTTTTTTCTTTTTGTCTTTTTATAAGGTCGACATTTGAAGACATCGACCATATGTTGTTCGATGTTTTCAACCATTGATCTTATAATATAGACTCAGGTTGCAGGCTGGAGGGTGAGAAAGAGAAAAGGGAGAAGGTCTGGAGAGAGGGCTCCCAGGTTTTCAGGTAGCAGTAGAAAAGAAAGACAAGACTAGTGAGGCTTGAGGAGCTAGAAAGGAGAGTAGCTTAGTCTGCAACACAGATATGGAAAAAAGGGGCCTTTAAATAAGTAGTGGGAGGGAAAAAAACACACAGGTAATAGAAGAATGATCAAGAGAAACATCTGTTTACTTTAACATTTGGAGTACGCAAAAGTAAGAACCCAAAATATAGTAAGGTCAAGGGACGCTAGCATTTAGCCAAGATGGAATAAGCAGAAGGAAGAGAGAATGCAGTTGCCAGCACCCAAATACTACATGCAAAAATTCTGCAATATAAACTAACAGTAAACAAGAAAGCAGCAGTTATTAAAGCACAGATTTGAAGAAAGGGGTCTTTAAATAGGCTCTGGGAGGGGAGAAAGCACACAGGTAAAAGCAGAATGGTCAAGAGAAGCAAGCGTTTACTCTAAAATTTGGAGTAGGCAAAGGAAAGAGAGAACACAGAACATAGCAACGTCAAGGTATGCTAGTGCTTAGTCAATCTGGAATAAGCAGAAGGAATAGAGAATGCAGTTGCCACTACCCAGTTACTACATACAGAACTTCTGCAAAATAAACAGCTTATGCCTTCCAATTGTACAGCAAAACAATAAACAAGCATGCAGCAGTTAATAAAACAGACAAGGTTTCAGCATTTTTAAGCAGATAATACACAGTGCTAGATTTCAGCATAAGTCAAATAAAATTAAGCAGTTAAAGATTACTGATAGTACTATCCAATAAACAAATCAAAATGGGTAACTTCTGAGGGTCTAGACACTGGTGGAGTATGATATAACTGCCTGGATGTCCATTTTATTTCAGTAAAAGGCAAACACAAGCAGGACAATACAGGTAAGGCACAAGGGCTAAGAAACCCAGTGTGTGCGTCTGCTTGTTCCTAGTCTTAGCACAGTAAACGCACTAGGCACGTGTACATTTACCAACTGAAAGTTACAGGCCAACAGCAGTGTTACATCTACCAGCTTGAAATTACAGGCCAGCAGCAGTATTACACAGCAAGTATACAGTAGGCAGGAAGCCAGTACTGAAACAGATAAAACTAGTGCAGCAATGTCATTCCTAGTATCCTTATTCCATTAGTTAAACATGCCCAGTACAGAGAACAAACTAAGCTCTTCTCTAAGCTTTCTTACTTATAACATGTGTATATGATGGCTTGGTAAGAGATAACTGAACAAGACAATTCAATGCAATGACTTACGTGCCAAGCACACCATTTCTCAGAGGGCCAGGGGCTTTGTTGGGACCAGAGACAAGAGAAAGTTTAAAAGAAGGCACCAAAGGATTTCAGAGTACTAGGTAAACTGTGGGAGGGGACTGTTGGGGTCAGGGAGGGGTCTGAAGGCAGTGGTGAGTAGAGGGAGAGGGAAAGAGAAAGCAGATGTTAGAGAAAAGATTAAAGGGGTAGAGGAATAGGAAACAAGTGCTAGAAGAAACAGTTTAAAGGGACAGGGGGAAGCAAATGTTAGAAGAAATAGTTAAAAGAAAAGGGGAAAATAAAGTGATGAAGTTTTACAACGAAAAAAGGTGGGGGAAAAAGGAAAAAATGGTGAGTGTGGGTGTACAAATAATGAGAGATGTATATACAGCAGGGAAAGAGCCAAGAGCAGAAGATCCCTAAACAATGAGAGATGTATATACAGTAGGGGCAGAGGCAGAAGCAGAAGATCTCTATGCTTCAAAAACGGGGGGGGGGGGGGGCTGGAGCCTAGATTGCCAGCTGAGAGCAGTGAATTTTGAAAGCTCCATAAACTAGTATAATAATATAGGAAAATATTATTATTTTCAAGTTTTAAACATCAGAAATCTATAGATAAACTGCTAAACTACACAAGATATACAAAAATTTTCCTGTCAAGTAACTTGGAGATATATTGAGTCAGTGATTATGAACAACTTAAGGAATTCTCATCCAGATGCTACTTTGAGAAAAGAACTGCAATTGATGACGTCTACCTTACAGGAACTATCTTTAAAGATAGATGGCTTTACATCCTTCTAAGTTGGGAACTGCTGATTGAGGGCTCAGTGTCTGTTATTCTAAAAGTGTACTCATTCTGGTTTAAGCACTTGGGCTTCAGGCCAGTTATTTTACATTAAGAAGGTTCATGGTCTGCACTCCTGTGGGAGGAGAGGCTGGACTCTGCCCTTCTGAGCTGGAAATTTCTGGTTAAAGGCTTATAGTGCCTGCATATTTGAATTGTTTCTTACTGAAATTGGTACACCTTGTTTGCTGTAGCATAATCTAGATCCAGGCCTGCTGAATCTAGCTTTGTTTGTATGCTTGTTGTTTGTTTGCTTGTTATTTCCCTGAAACGCTAATTCCACCTAAAACGTGGCTTTTCAGCTTCTGTGGATCCTAGTGATATCTGCATTGCTTACTGTACTTATTTCCTTGTTTCACTTGAAAGAAAGTTACTGTTTGTCGTTTTTGCATTTAAGTTACCTGTAACACATTGCATTTAAGTTACCTGGCACTTGCTCACTAAAGCAATTATATAAGTCAGCACTAAAAAATTAAAAGCACTACACCCTCACAAACTCCCCTTGAGTACCTTGTTCCCCATTGGCCCTTTTTTCAATTATAAAGGAATTTCCAATACTATTCTAGCATGTCCAAAGGTCAGTTGTCAATCTCCTCTCCGGTCCAGCTGGTGAATCTGGGAATCTTGAGGCAATGTTACAACTGCCTCATATACACAGTCAACCCTCTCCTCCTCCCAACAAATTCCAACACATGTGAGAGATGCAATCATATAGCCAAACTGGAGGCTAAGCTCTCTCAACTCAGTACTGGCGTAACCAGTCAGGAGGAGAAGGAAACCACCCTCACTACAATTCCAGTCTCACATAGACCTACCACGACAGCAAACCAAACACATAAACACACAAAAACATACTCGGAGGCTCTAAATAAAAATTTGCCTAAGCAGCAGAGACCTCCAAAGCAGACATCCAAGCAACCGCTATCCCAAAACAAAACACGTGCAACACATAGCTCACAAAGCCAGTGAGCCGAACAGTCACAGCCCTTAAGGCTAAACAACACACCTGATACACTTGTAATAGGTGACTCTATCGTCAGGCACACTAACGTCCTGCTCACCAGGCTGAACAAGGAGAAGGTCACGGTGAGCTGCCTGTCGGGCACTAGGATCCATCACATAACACAAGCACTCAGGTCACTCCAAGGCAAGTACAAATATGACTCAGTCATTGTCCATGCTGGTGTGAATGACCTGAGATGTACCTCCCTGGACTATATGAAAAGAGACATAGAGGAGCTCTCTGAGCATGTGGCCCAGGCCGGTATGACCCTGACCTTGAGTAGCATCTTACCCTCAGCAAGAATGATGCCACAATATGAAGACAAGATGATCAATTTCAACAATTGGCTTAAGTATTGGTGTCATTCAAAGGGGATCCAATGCCTGTCAGCCTGGGATGACATGCTCGACAAGCCACGATGCTTCGCTAGGGACGGCTTGCACCTGTCAACCCTGGGCTTTCTGATATTGACAAAGGCTCTTGCTACCCCCATAGTGCCTTTTTTAGGCAAGGCTCGAAAGACAAACCCACCTCCATAGGTATAACAAGGGATAAGAAACTAAGAGTAATGCTACTCAATGCCAGAAGTCTAAACCTCAAGATGCACACACTCGAAACTCTCCTTAGCATGGAGAACATCGATATCTGTGCAGTAACAGAAACCTGGTTCAAGGCTCCCAAGAGCACCCCAGCACTACCAGGTTATACCTCATACCATGCTTTTCAGCCTCAAAACTTGGAACGAACCACAAAAGGAGGGGGAGTATCAATATTCGTCAAAGATACCCACACCTCCAGGTTGGTGGCACAGCACGAAGCATCAGAGACTATCCATGTGCAACTAACAGTGGGTAAAACTGCCTTCCAGTTTATAGCCTGCTACAGACCACCCTCCCAAACCCTGGAACCCCACTCAGCCTTCCTGAGAACACTGGAAAATATGAAGGTCTCTCCAAACATCATTATATTGGGTGACTTCAACTACCCAAACATAGACTGGGAGCATTACTGTAGCTCCAACACCCTAGCCCAAAGGTTCCTAGAATTTATAAACTCAAATGCTATGGAACAACTTGTTACCACTCCCACAAAAGGGGAAAACATACTGGACCTGATCATCACCAACATGGGGACTCTATGCTCCAGACCAGAAGTGTATCCCTCACTGGTAAGATCAGACCATAAACTAATCTCACTGGATATTCACATCCCGACCCCACCCCCTGCCCAGAAAACCACAGTGAAAAACTTCTCTAAAGCAAATTTCACACTCCTCAAAACTGAGGGGGAATCCTTCAAAGCCCCCGGGCCTGTGAAAAATACGGACCAGACCACAGAATCCTTTATAAACGTATTCTATGAACACCTTCAAGAATGCATGGATCATGCAATCCCAAATAAAACCAAGACCCAATCCTCCAAAGGCAGATGTCCTGTCTGGTGGACCCCAGCCATAAGCAAACTATACAATAGGAGGAGGAAGCTACTACATGATAGAGCAAAATCCCAAAAAGGGAAGGCATCTCTGATCAGTATTAGCAAAAAACTACGGGCACTCATAAAATCGTCTAAGGCCAGCTTCGAGAGAAAAATTGCACAGGACACTAAGGATGGGAGGGTGGCCTAATGGTTAAGGTGTTTGCCTTGCAAACATAAGGTGCAGGGTTTGAGTCTCACAAGGGATTATTGGCTAGGCTTAAAATGGCTCACAAGGGCAGTTAGCTTAGTACTAATCTATGAACCTATGAACCTATGACAATCACAAGGCTTTCTTTAGTTATGTTAGGAACCTGGGTGGGAATTCCCAGATATGCTTAGAATTAGTCCCAAATGACAAAAAATACACCGAACCCACAGACATTGCCAACATCCTAGCTGACAGGTTCAGCGCAACCCCCACCAAAAGGGCAAATATCTATCCCAGCAGAGTGCTGCCCCCCTGACATCTCAGATGCTGAGGTAAGAGCCGCCCTCTCCAAAGCAAAAAACACAGCATCAATGGGACCAGAGGGTGTCCCTGGCTGCATAAAACTACTGTTCAATCTCAGCCTTACTACAGGATATGTACCCAATGAGTGGCGTACAGCAACAGTGGTCCCTCTCCACAAAGGTGGTGTCTCAACAGATCCTGGAAACTATCTCCCCATAAGCCTGACTAGCTTGGTCTACAAAGCTATGGAAAGGATCATCATGGACCTCATAAATAAAGATATTGGGGACGTACAGACACTGGATCCTACCCAGTTCAGCTTTGTGAAGGGCAGATCCTGCCTCTTAAACCTGGTTGATTTCTTTGAAACAGTCACCAAGGCCATTGACGAGGGGAAGGTGGTCCACACAGCCTACCTGGACCTCGCAAAATTCTTCGATACAATACCCCACTCGGGCATTATAAATAAGCTCACCAGATTAAATATAAACCCCTATGTCACTAGATGGGTTGCAAACTGGCTCAAGGACAGAACCCACATGGTTAGAATTGCTGGAGCCATGTCAGACTCCAAACCAGTTACAATTGGCATCCCACAAGGCTCAGTTCTGGGACCTCTCTTGTTCGGTATATATTTCTCGGAGGTACAGGCCAACATGGAAGGACTGTGGCTGACCAAGTTCGCAGATGACTGCAAACTGGGCACCATAATCGACTCTGGAGCCGACACAAGCATCCTACAAAAGGGCCTCATAGAAACAGACAACTGGTGCCAGAGCCATGGCCTCAAGCTAAACGCCAAAAAGTGTATAGTCATCCCTTTGGCAAAAACAAAGTGCCCACAAATTACCACATAGGTGGTAATCCATTAAGTATGGAAGAAGTAATTAGGGACCTGGGGACCCAAGTTGATAGCAAACTCTCATTTGACAACCACGTGGCCAAAGTGGTTAGAAAAACATTTTATATAGCCCACCTAATCATGAAGGGATTCACATCTGGATCAGGGGAGGTCATCGTGCCTCTTTACTCATCCCTCATCAGGCCCATAATTGAGTACAATGCACCTTTTGGGATGTACCTTACCAGACACCTGCAGCAACTGTAAAGGCCCCAAAAGTACCTCACCAAGAGGATCAAAGGGCTCAAACAGATGCCATATGCTGCCCGGTTAAAGAAACTCCAGCTCTACTCAGTGGCATACCGCCTGCTCAAAGGCGATCTGTGCCTGACGTATAAAGCCATGTCCAACCCAGAATTAATGGACATGCTGCACCTCAGAAAATCCAAATCCCATCGAGCTACGAGCTCGAGAGCCTTGAACCTCAGCACTGAAATAAATAGGACATGCTGGTGGGACAGATTCATAACCCAGAGGCTCCCTTCACTCTGGAATAAAATCCCAGTCCAAGTTAGGCAGAGTCCCTCATTGACTCACTTCAAGAGGAATCTTGAGGAGTGGATTGGAGATCATAGGTTTACCCCAGGTATCACTTCTGTGTCACTGTTAGACAGAGGCACAGTATACTAACCTCGAAAAAGGGCATAGCAAAATTAATTTAAAATGGGTGGCGAAAGCCAAACACACTCTGGCTAGGCTTATAAATGCCCTAGGGCAGATAGCCTAATATGAACCTATAAACCTATGAACCTATGAAAATGACTTAGAAAACCTCAAATTAACTTCTCAAAAACAGACTGATACTCTTAAGGAACTATTAGAGAAACACCATACAAAAATAACAAATACAGAGACTTCTCTAAATGACATTGAAGGGAGACTCAAAGAGGAAGAATTCCAAAAAGAATTTCTGCTTAAGCAGAATACATGGCTGCTTAACAAAATAGATGACTTAGAAAACAGGGAAAGGAGAAACAACATAAGGATCTTTGGTCTGCCTGAAAACACTGAAGGAGAAGACATTATTTCATTCTTAACCTGGATTCCTGAATTTTTAGACTTGAAAGAGAGACTTTCATTTGGAATTGAAAGGGCGCATAGAGCACTGAGGAAACCTGCTTCTAACTCAACAAATACTCCACCTAAGTCTATAGTTATAAAATGTCTTTCATCTCTGGACAAGGAACTAATATTAAAATCTGTTTGGAGAAAATCACCCTTAAAATACAATCAAAGCCTGATAAGGTTTGACAATGATTATTCTTTCAGAATACTAGAACAAAGGAAAAAAAGTCTGGCCAATAATAAAACTGTTGAAACAACAACATTAAAGCAGAGTTGGCCTTTCCAGCCAAGATAAAAATACTTTTTGCCAATGAGATGAGAACTTTTAATGACATAGAAGCAGCTACTATATTCATCAAAAACAATAACATAGTGTCTATCCCAGAAGAAATGGAATGGATGGCCCCTACTCTTATAAGAAGAGAAGAAACAAATCCTTGGACTGATGCTAGAAAGAAGAAACAAAAAAACTGATTCCAAGATAGCTGTCCCAAAAAAATAACTCTTACAAGTACATCTCTTAAAGTATCAACTATGTTACATCACTTGCCATCTGTTATCTTTTTAAAAAAGGAGGGTTTCTTAAACAACTGAGAAAGAGTAATGATTTATTAAGAATGTTCAAAGAGTCCAATAATTCTTCGCAAGCAAAGGTAGGTTAAGATGGGTTACTATTTGCATTATATATAAGCCAAACAAAGCAACATATAATACAAATATAGAAGTTTCTATTCCCCTACTTGAACTCGGTGAATACTTATCTTGTTCATTTTTCATTGTTTTTACTTATAATAATTTAAGTAATTAAATAACTAATTCAATAAGGTACCATTCATCAGAGTTCAGACTCAAATGTAAAAAATTACCATCATATATAATAGCAGTAACAGCAGAGTGTTTTGGAAAAAAATGCTGTCGTGGAGACTAATGCCTTCTTCAGTTAAAGTATGATTTAGAAATGTCATGTATATCCTGGTTAAATAATAGTAGCAAGCTCTTAGTACAAATGTCATTATTATTCTGTCTAAATATAGTTAATATCAATTATGGCAGATATCATAGCTTTGAGTGCTGTTTGAATAAGCCTGGCATGGCATGCGTGGAAGCAGCTGTGTCTGGCAGCTGTTGTATGTTGTTGTTTTCATCTCCGGGAAGCTGTGGGTTGTGACTTGTGCTTGAGGTTTACTGATGCTTGTGTATTAGGAAAAGGCATTTGGTATTTTAGCCTGAATCCAGGAGAAGGGGGTGGATAAAAGTGTGATTTGGGGATATTTTGGCAGAGAATAGTTTGTTTACACATCTGCTGAGTGAGAGGTGGGAAGGCTGGAAGAATGTGTTATCTCTTGTTGTGTCAGCTTGTTGGTAGTTTTTTTTTTATCTGTTTGCTCTTTGTTCTTTTCCTGGCTGCTACCTCGCTGAAAAAAAGGGAATTTAGGCTTGAAGTTGCAGTGAAGTGAAGCCAATTACGTTTTTGGTTAAAAAAAAAAATATATATATATATATATATATATATATATATATATATATATATATATATATATATATATATATATATATAAAATAAAAGGGCCGTTTTAAACCACAAACCATGGGCTTGTGCATAATAATACTATGAGAGTTGAAATATTCTGCTTTCAGTAGTGAACAAGTTAAAACTGGCTTTCAGTGGATTTTTCTGAAAATGTAAAATAAATATTCTGCTTTTCAGTGTAGTACAGATTGCACTTAGTTTAAACTCTTGGCAAAAAGCATATAGCTTGGCATTCATTTTATTAGAAGCCAGAAGTAAAATATTTTATCTTTTATAAACTATGCAGTTTGGGAAATTCTCTATCTACAAGCAGGTCAAGATGAACTCTTGTATGCAGCTGTGTTTCATTAACAGAACGTGCAAGATAAGAGCAAGGCCGAGGAGTTATTCTTCAGGAACAGAATGTGTAAGATATGGAAAAACAAACTGTCAGCAGACCAACTTCAAAAGAAAGACTTATTATTCTGGTAAATTCACTAAACTGCTGATGCAGACAGCAAAGAGACTATAAGGATTGGCCTTCTTCCTTTACATGAGAGACATTGATTCTTACAGTTTGATGCTGTAAGCTGAAGTACAGTTTTGTTACATGTGTATCTTTCATTGTTATTCTAGATGTCTACTTCATATGCAGTAAAGAAATGTCATTATCTAATGAACCGGCTCAATTGTTTTATTGAATAATGGTACAGATTACCTTTTAGTGTAGTAACTTAAATTTTACAAACACTACTTTCTTAACTTGTCATAAATGACATACACTACATTGAATATCAAGGGGAAGCATGATGATTTTCTTATACAAGTAAATATACATAACAAGTCATGTAATTGCTTTAACTTGAATTGTAGTTTTTGTAACCCATCTTGACCATATATAATACTTAAGAAGTTACCAAGGTATTTCAAGAGAAGATACTGCTGCATTCCAAAGATCCAACTCCAGAAAAAAGAAGCACAATATGTAGAAAAAACAGGATAGGACCACCACAAATATAAACATGTAACAAAAGTTTATTCCATGACACTAAAATGAGTGCTTTCACGTGCTACCAAGGCACGCTTCATCAGATTTCATCGTGGGTGGGGGGATTGAGGTCACTTTTCCATGTACATGACTACTGTAAAATAAAAGAAAGATGTAAAGAAAATAAGACAGTGAGCTTAAAGTGGAAAAAAATATTAAATCTCTAGAAGAGAGAGCAATTAATGGAGGGGTAGTTAATACTAGGGGCAAGCAGAAAGAGTGAAATAGAAGGCAAAGGATTGCTAGAGACAGACATAGAAAAATAAAAACAGAATGAAAGTTGCAGGCTGGAGGGTGAGAAAGAGAAAAGGGAGAAGGTCTGGACAGAGGGCTCCCAGGTTTTCAGGTAGTAGTAGAAAGGAAAGACAAGACTAGTGAGGCTTGAGGAGCCAGAAAGGAGAGTAGCTTAGTTTACAACACATATATGGAAAAGAGGGGCCTTTAAATAGGTAGTGGGAGGGGGAAAACACACAGCTAATAGAAGAATGATCAAGGGAAACATCTGTTTACTTTAACATTTGGAGTACACAAAAGTAAGAACCCAAAACATAGTAAGGTCAAGGGACGCTAGCATTTAGCCAAGCTGGAATAAGCAGAAGGAAGGGAGAATGCAGTTGCCAGCACCCAAATACTACATGCAAAAATTCTACAATATAAACTAACAGTAAACAAGAAAGCAGCAGTTATTAAAGCACAGATTTGAAGAAAGGGGCCTTTAATTAGGCACTGGGAGGGGAGAAAGCACACAGGTAAAAGCAGAATGGTCAAGAGAAGCAAGCGTTTACTCTAAAATGTGGAGTAGGCAAAAGGAAGAGAGAACACAGAACAAAGCAACGCCAATGGATGTTAGTGTTTAGTCAAGCTGGAATAAGCAGAAGGAATAGAGAATGCAGTTGCCAATACCCAGTTACTACGTACAGAACTTCTGCAAAATAAACAGCTTATGCCTTCCAATTGTACAGCAAAACAATAAACAAGCATGCAGTAGTTAATAAAACAGACAAGGTTTCAGCATTTTTAAGCAGAAAATACACAGTGCTAGATTTCAGCATAAATCAAATAAAATCAAGCAGTTAAAGATTAGTGACAGTACTATCCAATAAACAAGTCAAAATGGGTAACTTCTCTGAGGATCTACACACTGGCAGAGTATAGTACAAGTACCTGGAAGTCCATTTTGTTTCAGTAAAAGACAAACAACATTACAGGTAAGGCACAAGGACTAAGAAGCCCAGTGTGTGCGTCTGCTTGTTCCTAGTCTTAGCACAGTAAACACACTAGGTACATATACATTTACCAACTGGTAGTTACAGGCCGACAGCAGTGTTACATCTACCAGCTTGTAATTACAGGCCAACAGCAGTATTACACAGCAAGTATAGAGTAGGCTGGAAGCCAGTACTGAAACAGATAAAACTAGTGCAGCGATATAATTCCTAGTATCCTTATTCCATTAGTTAAACATGTCCGGTACAGAGAAAAAACTAAGCTCTTCTCTAAGCTTTCTTACTTATAACTTGTGTATATGATGGCTTGCTAAGAGATAACTGAACAAGACAATTCAATCCAATGGCTTACGTGCCAAGCACACAGTTTCTCAGAGGGCCAGGGGCTTTGTTAGAACCAGAGACAAGAGAAAGTTTAAAAGAAGGCACCAAAGGATTTCCAAGTACTAAGTAAGCTCTGGTGAGCAACTCTGGGAGGGGAGCAGTGGGGTCAGGGAAGGGACAGAAGGGATTGGTGAGTAGAGAGAGAGGGGGAAGGGAAGCAGGTGTTATAGAAAAGTTTAAAGGAGCTTAAAGGGGCAGAAGAATAGGAAAGAACTGTTAGAAGAAACAGTTTAAAGGGTCAGGGGAGGAGGAAGCATATGTTAGAAGAAATAGTTGAAAGGAAAGGGGATAATAAAGTGATGAAGTTTTACAACAAAAAAAGTGTGGGGGGGAGTCTGGGTGGACAAAGAATGAGAGATGTATATACTTCAGGGCAGAGTCAGGAGCAGAAGATCCCTATAGTTCAAAAAAAAAAAATATCAGTGGGGCTTGCACTTAAAGGACCACTACGGGAAAATGCGTTCATATCATGTTATCGAAAGATGAAAATAGCGAACGCTATTTCATTGGCCCCAAAACATCTAAACATGAAAATATCAAACATTCAGAACAGCAAATTTTTTCCCATGGAAAAAATTTGCTGCTCCGAAACATATACACACAACACAAGCACACCAAACAAACAGCAATCACTCACATACACTTAAATTCCTACATCTAATGCTACACTAAACTAAACATACACTACTATCTACCCACTTACCTTAACCCAAACCCTAACCCTAAGGTCCGTCACTATCGCACACTCACCTAACCCGCGCCCTAACCCTAACTCACTTAACCCACCCCTAACCTTAACGTACAAACAATCGCACACTTACCTGAACCCAACTTGTAATTTTCCACCACAGCGCTAAGAATAGCGAAGCTACAGAAATGGCCAACCGAATTCTTTCCTAAAAAAAGAATTCGCTGTTCTGCAGCTTCGCTATTCTTAGCGTTCGCTGAATAGTGTTCGATATCAAAACATTCGAAGTTTTAATACTTTGATGTTCTGATATAGACCCCGAGAAAATAGTTAAACAAGATATATTTTTTAACTTTTCCTTAAGTTTGGCCCATTGCAAACAACCCCTATGTACCAGACGGATCTAAGACTACTGAACAAAAGTTCAATAGTCCGAATCCACAATCACTGAATACACTTTAACAAAAGTGCTTTCACCGAAAAAGCACTTTCGTTAAAGTGTGTTTAAAAAAAATAAAAACATTACTTTTACGTTTTTGCCGCAGGGGGGCTGTGCCCCCCACACCCCCCTACTTAACTATTCTCACTCCGAGGTTGCACTACAGTGGGGAAAAGGGAATTATCCCTTATCCCCACTGTAGTGCGATCTCCGCAACAGGCATACTTATGCAAAAGTGCCTTTCGGTGAAAAGTACTTTCGCGCAAGTATGTCTGGCTGAATCTTTTTTGGTTATGATGTCGTTCGGTGATCTGTATGGATCCCGTACCAGACATAAGTTTGTACCCCTGATTGCCCTCCTGGGGACAGACATCCTGATGAGAGTTTATTTTTTTCTAAAGAAAAATCTTCCCCATAATACACTGCAAGTCCACTGTATCTGAGATTACAATGCCCATAGCTGGGCTGTTACATTACAGTTCCATTCACTTAGAATGGAAGAACAGAGAAGAACAGCTATTTTTCAAAGGCCTCAGTAAAAGTATAATTCACTGTCATGCAGTGCCTCTCACAAATGTGTTTGCTGCTGATGTGTTACGCATTCTGTGAAAAAGCTTCCAGAAGAAGCAGTTGTTTGCTGAGATAACAGCCTTTTTTAGGCATTTAACTTTGATCTGCTTCAGTTCCTTCTAAAATTACTCCTCCCATATTCCAAGCCCCTGCTAGCAAGAGTATCACATTTCCTGCCCTGCAAGGTTTAGCTATTTAGTCATCTTTGCATGGCAATACATATCAAACAGATTTGCTTGCAGTCTGCATGGTGTATCATTAAAAGTGTTCCCTCATCTCTCTCCATACATACTTCTATCATCTGAATAGCACTTTTACAGTAAATCATGTTACAACAGTGCTTTTAGCAAGCCTTGATATATAGGTGTTTAAGTATTCCTCTAAACATGCCTGTAACATACACAGATTACAAGTTCATCTCGGCCACTGACAGATTGAGTTCTGTCTGCAAATAATACTCTGCTCATATTGAATATTCATTTTTGTCTTACATAGAATTTCAGTCTTCTGCCTTGTATCCCTCATGCATGCCACTGATGTATCCTTATATCTGTGGATACTACTGCTACTGTCGGCACATATTCATTGGTGTTATGTTTTTCTTTTAATTCAACTTAAAATATTATTTCCTTCATGCTATGCAGTGCCTACTCTCACTGTTGCGAACAGTGTGCATACTGTTCTTCCTCATTCTCAATATTGTTGTCCATTGCAAGCTGCCCCCACAAGTTTTTCTATTCACTATCTGAAATGTCATACATTTCATCAAGAGGCTAGATAAACCAGACTACCTCCAACAATATGTTTCATACTACAGTCATTTTTTATGTACCTGTGACTGTTGCATTTTTATAAACATATTAATATACTATTTACAGCAGGGTTCAAGCGTGAAAGGGCATTTAATCATGGAACATCAAAGAAGCAAATATGGTGACAGCACATTGTAGGATTATACATAAACATCAACTCCTATGTACCACGGGGATGGGCTATGGCTTCAGAAAAAGAAAAGGGTGCAAACTGGTGAAACTTTGAGTGTTAAATAGCTGTGCTGTAACATCAAAGTACAGGCAAGCCAGCTAATGTACCAACTGCCCATGGCATCAACACTGCTTAAAGACAAAGATTATAAGAACTTCTACAAAGTTAGTAGGCCAGAGCAATCACGAACCATTGTAGATAATCACTTTGTTTTTATTCTTTGTTGTATACTTTGTTTTATACTTTTAAATGTTATCTATGTAAGTTTGTCTATTTGGAGCTTTTCTCCCCGGGCTTCCACTGAAAATAGACATATATCCCGTAGAACTATCCCGGTAAACAAATGTAAAATAGATAAATAAAATAAATAAATAAATGTAGCTAAGACACCTTTCAGTTATCTTAGCATCTACAAGTGCATAACTTGTGAAGCCAGATGAATAACAATGGCTTTGGCTTTCAGTAAAGGAAGGGATGAGCTGAAATAACAGGTATCATGCTGAGAAGAGGAATTTATTATGCAGACATCATGACTCCTCAGTGAGTAACGTCAACTGACTGTTCAGCAACAGAAGATGAAGGAGTTGTGGTGCATATGCTTGGAAAACCTAAGTCACAGACGATGGCTTATCATTTTCACATGGAATTCTAACAATAGGCTCAGATGAGGCTAAGAAGTACCACAGAGGAAACCAGTTTTTAAATTGAAGATGCTCATTAATATTCACAGGGTGCTTGTGTCACAAAACAGGTACATCTAAACATGGACTGGACACCAGAGAGTAGCTCAAAAAAATTACATCCATATTTGTGCAATATCTACTCCACTGCATCATATAACTTTCAATTACTGGTTTCCTTACATGTATACCATACAGCCTGCTTATGCAAGTCACATCAAAAAAGGCACGTCACCAAATGGGAGGCAGCCATAACTGGTGATACTGACTCTTGTTAACACCATATTGTGGCATTTATATGCAACTGTGAATTATACTACAGTGCAGTAAACAGAATGCACCGCTCCCTGCAGCAGACTGCACAGCAGTATCACTCTGCCTTCCCAGTACAGTTTAAAACACCATGTAATCCAAATGGTATGCTCACTTAGTGAGACATTCATTCTAGAAATTGAATATACAGCCAGACATATCTAACCAATCAGAACATGTTTGAAAAAGTGAGGCCACTGCTGTATGCTCAGGCATTCTGATCAACTGTAATGGTGTCTATATCAGATGGTCGAATGTTTAGTTAAGCGAATAACTAAATGTCGATCACTAATAATCGCACCCACAAAATATCGAACGTCAGTTTCCACTCAGGGAAACAATTCTGTTGCCCATCAAAAAAATAAATAAACACAAATGAAGTGGGGTGCTTCACCCTCCACACCACCTGATGTGGAGGGATGTGCCCCCCACACCTCCCTAACTAAATACACCAACTCCAAGATCGCTCCACATTGAAGGAAGGTCAAACTCTGCGCAATGGCCAAACAACTTGTTTCCCTGAGTGGAAACTGCCATTCGCGGTTTTGTGTGTTCGATTATTAGTGATAGATATTTAGTTATTCGATTAACTAAACGTTTGATCAACTAATATAGACCCACTGTAATGTATATCTGACAATGTATGAAGCACCAATGGGATCCCCTTTCTTCTGCAATCCCACTGTAGGACCATTAATTCCAGTGTAACAACCCTGCAGCAGGATCTCTAATCTCTACTGACAATCGGACGAGATCTATTGGGGTCAAGTGATATGACCCTATCTCACATGTCTACCGTTCACTTCCCATTTTCTACTTCTCTGCTCAGTATATATTTTCAAGAAATTGTCTTCTTTTAGATATTACCATGCTTCGTGTCTTTTTTTTTTTTTTTTTGATGGGAACAAAGATAAGAACGTGTTAAATAGGAATTCTACTGTTTACTCCTTTTACTTTTCATCCACTAGCAAAAATATGGATTATGTTAAGCTTTGAGTGGACTCCACAAAATGTGTATGTGACCCTTATTGGCTGTGTGCCTGCCACAAAGGTCAGCAACCATACGTTCAAATAGCTACTGGCCAGCCAGCATCCATTTGTCCAGCGGTGGTTACCTTGAATAGCTCTGTCGAGTGAAAGTTGGACATAAACTATTGAACCTACTAAACATGAACTGAGAATTGCTACACAATGTTGGTTCACTCACAGGATGCATCTTGGAAGTGGATAACATGATGGTATGGAGAAGGCCGGACATCTGATCTATCAGGAAGACAAAATGGAAGAGCAGTGTAGCCAAGCTGCATTGCTTGGGATAAAGAGTCTGCTACTCCGAAGGAGGTCAGGCCAGAAATGGTGTTGGAATGCTGGTGAGAGAAAGTCATCAGAAGGCAGTGGGTGACATCAGCAAAATTAGTGACAGACTCATGGCAATCAGACTCCAGTGTAATAACAGGACAGTATTCATAACCTCTGCCTATGACCTGCAGCAGGGTTGTGATACTGATGAAAGCAGTTCATTCATTCAGCAGTTGCAAGACCCACTATAGAAAGCAGGACAACATGAATCGGTATTGATAATGGGTGACTTGAATGCACATACTGGGACAGACAAAACAGAAGAGGATTGCCTGGCTTCATGTGGGTGGACCAAAAGGAATAAGGGAGAGGTGTTTGAGAACTCTGTCTGACAAATGGCTTGATAGGAGCCAGGGCATGTTTCAGAAAGAGAGACAGTCACAAGTTCACATCCAAGAGTGGCCAATATACAACTCAGGTAGACATCCCCTAGCAAGGAAAAGGGTACAAGGGTATAATCAATGATTTCAAAGCCATCCACAGCAAATCAATCAGCCCACAGCATAAACCACCAGTTGCCACACTCAACTGCAAGCAGTGTTGACACAGGGCTCTAATGTCAACAGAGAACAAGCTCAAGACCTGGAAGTTGAATGTAGAAAAGTTACAACAGTCCAATGTGACAAATAAATAATTACTATAGTCAGCTCTGGCCTGAACATGCTCATATAAAGATGTTAAGAAATGTGCTGTGTCTTTCAAAATTCTCAGAACAGAAGCCAATGGCATTTTCAATTTTGATTCCACCCATACAGAGGCATTCTCTGTAAACCAACCTCTGCCTGACACTGTAGATCGCAGAGATGGATTAACAAGATCTTTATGTATTTTTGGAAGGGCCTTAAATAGGGGGACCAAAGGATGATCTAGCCATACAAATTTAAATATTTCACTAATCAGGCCACTATGCTTATATGTCACTAAATCACTTTTCACATTATCAGCTAACATTTTAGCTTCTAACTGAGACAATTGCAACTAAGTTGTGCTATCACTAAACATGTCCATAACTTTATTGTGGTAGAAATGATGATCCATTACCACAACTGGGCCGCCTTTATCGGCAGGTTTAATTACAATGCTGTTGTCACATAGTAATGAATTTAAGGCAACCCTTTGTCCTGGTGTCAAATTATGGTAGGCATGCCCTTGTTTGGAAGCTAAAAATGCCATAATCTTGTCCTCACAAGTTTTTAAAAACATTTAAACTGTTGAATTGACTGGTGGATTAAAAACACTTGGTTGTCTCAATTGACCTTGTCGAACAAAGTCATTTGCACCAAACATTTGTTTCAATTGTAAACCCCTCTCAAACATACATAAATCCAGCACAACATCACTAAAGGTTGAATCCACACTGTGAACGAAAGTCAAATCCTTATTTAGTATTTGCATCTGTTCATAAGTTAATCTAACATTAGATCTGAAGTAGTTTACTTAATTTGGTCTTCAACCTGTGGGTTACAGATCTGTACCAGATCCGACTCGGCCGCATCACCAGCATCTGATCCAAGCTCTCAGCTCCTCTCCTTACCTATAATGACCTCTGTCTCCTTCCTCCCCTCAGATCGAGTTTACTGCCCTATACCTAGCATATACCCAACCCAACAAGACCTTAGCACAACTGGCACCGCACAAACCTGAGCCAAAGCATGGCCTATGGTATCCCTTATGAGAATATCTTCCACTCATATAGCCAGTATCACAGTGACAAGGGAGAGGGAAGGAGAGAGTGATGGTTGAAGACAAATGAAGTACAACTACTCAGATGGAACATTATGGTGAGTACATAACTTCTTTAACTGAAGTAGTTTATTTAATTTGTTCTTCAACCTGTGGGACAGCGTCCTCAGCTACTTTGCACCTAGGGGGCCCTCATGGAAAGATATTCTGAAGCATGGTGGAGCCAAAAGATGCCCTGTTCCTGGAAATGATGTCCAATTTATAATGAGAAATGGAGGTATGAGATGAGGACCACGTAGCCACTGAACAAATATCATCCAATGATACCCTAGACTAAAAGGCCGCTGAAGTAGCCACAGATCTGGTAGAATGAGCTTTTACTTGACCTGGCAGGGAAAGTCCCCTAACAGAGTATGCCCAAAAAATGCATTGATTGATCCACTGGGCAATTGTAACCTTAGATATCGGTTTGCCTAGGAAGGGTCTTGAGTAAGAAACAAACAACTGGTCAGATTTTTGAAAGGCTTTTGTTCTGTGCAAATAGAATCATAAATGTCTATGCACATCTAGCAAGTGTAACTTATATTCTCCTTTGTTTTGGAAATTTGCTTCTGATGCCATCTTTGGAAGAAAGGAGGGGTTGGTATGCAAAGATACCCTATCCTTGTGAAAGATCATGTAAGAAACTTTGATGGACAGAGCTTGAAGTTCTGACACTCTCCTGGCAGAGGTAATGGCAACTAAGGAAGCCATCTTCCAAGATAGATACTGCAAATCCACTGAAGCTGCAGGTTCAAAAGGGGGTGAGACTAAAGCCTGAAGCACTAAAGTAAGGTCCCATGGTGGTGTAAGATCTTTCACCAGGGGTCTCAGGAGAAAGGTACCTTTAAGAAAAGTTTGCAAAGTTTAGCGGAGGCCAAGGAATTCAAGTTTTCTCCCACATGAAAATTCAAGATAGTGGCCAGTTGGACTTTAACAGTGGAAAAACTGGCACCCTGCTGAACAATACTCACCAAGAACTCCAATACTGCTGATACTGGAGCAGTAAAAGGATCCAGTGCTTGCTGTGAAGCCCATAGTGTGAAACATTTCCATTTACTACAGTATACTCTTCTGGTTGAAGACTTGTGAGCTGCCACCAGAATATTTTAACCAGGAAAGATAAGCCGGGATTTCTAATAATCATGGGAACTGGAGCAGGCAAACTGTGAGCTTCAGACTGACCAGGTCTGGATGAGGGATCCTTGAGGGGTGGGAAATAAGATCCGTAACTGGATCCAGAGTCCAAGGAGGAGATTTATTTTTATTTATCATTTGTTAACCGGGAAAGTCTGACTTGGAACAAAGCCAATTTTTAGCAGAAGCCCAGGGAGAAAGGCTCCAGATGCATGTCTTTGTAACTAGGTTTAACCAAAGAGATGGGAACCAGGCTTGGTGAGGCCAGAATGGGGCAATGAGGATCACCAAGCTCCCCAGCCTGTGTGCTTTCTGAAGAAACTTTGACATCAAGGCCAGAGATGGGTAAGTATAATGTAGACCAGGAGGCCAAGCATGAACCAGAACTTCTCTGGGGGCATCCCCCTGAGGAGGGTTCAGAGCGAAGAACTCACTGCATTTCGCATTGGAAGAAGATGCAAACAGATCACAGTAAGGCTGACCACACTTTAGAAAGATCTGCTCTGCCACTAAAGGACTCAGAGACCACTTGTAAGGCATCAGGACAGACCTGCTGAGCATATCCGCCAAAATGTTGGACTGTCCCGAAATGTGCATTGCCACCAGAAAACAGCTGGTGGAAATCACCCATTGCCAGACTCTCATAGCTTTGCAACAAAGGGGGTAAGATCTGGTTCCCCCCTGTTTTTGAATATACCAGACCACTGATATGTTGTCTGTCTGAATAGCAATTGTTTCTAGAAGAAGATGGGCATGAAGTGCCTGCAACACCAAAAGCAGCGCTCTCATGTCCAGAACATTGATATGCAAATTGGTCTCAGATGGGGACCACTTGCCTTGGATCGTCCTGCATGAGCAATGCCCTCACCCTAGCTGGGAGGCATCCGTGGTCACCATGGCCTTGGGAAATAGTGAAAGGAAGGGACATCCCCTGACTAAATCTGGGGAATTAATCCACTACCAAATAGAGTCTTTGCCCACTCGGAAGATTCATACTGGTTGAGACAGTGTACAGCACATGAAGCTTCAGGCTGTGAATCCTGTCTGGAGTAAGGAACACTTTCATTTGGATAGTGCCCAACCAAGCCCCAATGAAGTCTAAGGTCTGAACTGGGCTCAGCAATGATTTATTGAGATTGATGGCGATGCCCAGTTTTCAAGCTAAAGATAGGAAATAATCCCTGGCCTAGCAAAGTTGATGCTTGGAGGGGGCAGCAAGGAGCCAATCATCCAGGTAAGGAAAGACCTGAATACAGGTGAGCCGCTACTACTGTCATCACCTTGGTGAACACCATGAGGGCTGTGGTGAGACCAAAGTGAAGGGCTCTGAACTGATAATGATTGGCTGCTAGGCAGAAGAGGAGGAACCTCTGGGAGTGCATGTCTACCTTGATATGGTAGTACATGTCCTGAAGGTCTATCGAGCACATCCAATCATCTGCCTGCAAGTAGGTTGAAGACTAATGAAGTACAACTACTCAGATGGAACATTATGGTGAGTACATAATGTCTTTATATATTATATACAATATAGTCACCATTATTAGTCAAATTGAAATTTTCCATCTTTTCATGTTCCTGTTCTGTGAATTGCTCCTTTTCATGCTGTTTTTCTTTTTGACAGGAACCAATATATCTGTAAAAGAAGAACTGCTGAAAACTTTTGGTTTGGCTTCTAATGCACAAGGATCAGTAGTAGTAACGTGTTCTGTTCAGCATGCCCAAGGATTCCAGGTCAGTTGATGTTGCACCCCATTGGCTGGCGGTATACTCTGCAAAGCAATATTCGAGTTCTGACTAACTTCAGCAGACGTGGCTTTCAAAGTCTTATCATTCACCTGCACGTTCTCATTCTTGTATGTTGAAATGATGTGGGGCTCTGTTGCGACATTAGCGATCTCATCATCATTAATTTGTTGTCTAAGCTTATCCAGCGACCAAGTAAAAATGTTGCCACATAGAAAATCTTGATAATCTCTCATCATTTTCATGGTCTTCATCTGCTGTAGCCTTAAATCATATGCGACAACTGCACAGTACAAGTCATTGATTTTTGCAAGGTACTGCTCACCTTTAAACTTGATCTCCATCTTTCATTGTTGTTTTGCTATCAGTTGTACAAGTTCCTTTTCATGTGGTGCAAAAAACACATCAATAACCATATATACAAAAAGCTGGTGTCAAGATTAATCTGCTGCCACCGTGCAAGAAGCTCTGAATGGGTCTCAGCATAAGTAGGCATGCGTAAAACATGGAGCCCCTTCAGAACAATTTTATGCTGAATGCATGCCTCAGTCTGGTGGTCTAGTGGCTGTTGTTTGTTGACATGTATGGGAAGTTTATTCCAGAGCCAGGGAAGTCTCTGGGAGACAAACCTGTCTCTCCAGCAGGTTTTGTTAATGTCGCATATTAGATTCAGGCCTTTCAAGCGGGTAATGCGTGAGCAGTTAGACTTATGGATATTGAGCATCTCTAGCAGGGCAGGGTCCAAGGTTGCCTTGTAGGTGAGACACAGATCACCACTGAGCAATCTGCATACAGTACTGAATAGAGTGATATTGATTTGACATTGTCTGCATAGGACAGGTGTTAGAGGCCTGGGATTCTATTTGTGACATATTTCTGTGGCCTTTCCAGTTGATGCAGATGTTTGCAGAGGTACATACCAAACAGGGCATTATACTCAATTATTGGTCTAATGAGGGAGGAGTATAGACAGGTAATAACCTTTTTTCTGGATACGATCCCTTTACTTATGAGATGAACCAAGTAAAAGTCTTTTCTGACTACTGTCGCTACATGATGGTCAAATGCAAGGTTATCAACCTGAGTGCCCAGGTCTCTTACCACAGGTTGTGTGCTTAGGGGGTTGCCATTGATGTGGTAATCAATAGGGGCCTTGCTTTTGCTGAATGGTATGATGATACTTTTTTTGGGTTTAGCTTGAGACCATGACTTTGGCACCAGTCATTAGTTGCTGTGAGACTCTCTTACAGTATGTTGACATCATTTGGGGAGTCAATGACAGCACCCAACTTACAGTCATCTGCAAACTTGGTCAGCTAATGGCCTTTTGTCTTTTCCTGGACCTCTGAGAAGTAGATGCCAAACGGTAGGAGTCCCAGGACAGATCCCTGGGGAACTTCACTAGTTACAGGTCTGCTATCAGAGGTGGAGGTGCCTATTTTGACCTTGAGGGTCCTGTCAATCAGCCGGTTGGTCACCCACCTGATGGGAAAGGGTGTTTTTTTCAAGAAAGTGATTTACTCCAAGTTGTGTTAGCTTTTTGATGATGCCTGAGTGGCGGATTGTGTCAAAGGTCTTAGCCAAGTCGAGGTAAGTTGTATGCACTGACTTTCCCTCATCCAAGGCTTTGGTGACAGTCTCAAGGAAGTCAACCAGGTTCAACAGGCAAGATCTGTCCTTGACTAAACTGAACTGGGTGGGGTCAAGTGCTTGGAGATTGCCTATGTCCTTGATTACAAGATCCATAATAATATCCTCCATGGCTTTACAGATCAGACTTGTCAAGCTAATGGGATGATAATTCCCAGGGTCAGTAGTGTCACCACCTTTGTGCAAGGGGATGACATTGGTAGTTTTCCACTCTGCTGAAATGAAGCCTGTACTTAGGCTGTGGTTGAATAGGGTGCTCAGTGGCAAAGCCAGTTCTTGGTGGAGATGGTGCAGAATGTAACCTGGATACTGTTAGTAGTGAAGAAGCTGGATATAAGAAAAGAGTCCAACTGGGCATTCCTGTGCTTGTGGAAAGCATAAGACAAGGTCCCAAGAAAGCTGATTTGGGTAGTCCTGTGAATAGCCAAGTACTGGAAACATTTGTAGAATTAGTATAGGGCCTGTACACAGACACAATGCTTCAAGTATAAACAGACAGAGAACTAAATTAGCCCCAATTTTATATAAATAAAATGTAGAGAAGGTGAAAGATAACAGATTATGATAGTTTGGTCAGATGGACGAGAACATGTGATTTACTAAAGCAGATTTGGGCAAGATAGGAAGAAGGCAAAAAGAGATGAGAAAAGATTGATAAGTATGACTACCAAATAAGGTAGAAGAGTGGTTCTGAATCAAGATAGGTGGCATTAGTTAACACAACTACATGACCCCATATAAAAATGGAAAAAGAAAGCTGATATGGCAAGTTGCTGAGTTTACCTTGTTGCGTTATCTTAACATCCTGCAAAAGAAGTGCAGATTGTTCTTGCTTTGACTGAGAAGAATCAGGTTTCAGCTTCATCAGGATTCAACTTGCTAAGTTCAAATGGATAGGAAGTCAGTTTCATAACAAAAATAAAAGCAGTTTTTGCCAGAGGGTTTTACACTTCCATAGGAGCAAGCACCCCAAAAACGTATATGAAATCTCCAACAGTTGCACTGACATGAAGACAAATTCTAAAACCAAAAAAGCACTACTAGTGTACTCTTATAGCCAGCACTGATTTCCTTTAAGAGCAGTCATGGAGTTCAGAATCAGGGGGTTGAGGTCAAACAGATGGAATTTCATCGACTTTACAATTGTTGAGCTGTAGAGAAGCCTAGTTTTTCTTTTAGCTGACAATTAGTATACAGCACAGTGGTGCGGCGATAGCATTGTCACCTCACAGCAAGAGGTTCTCCAGTTCGATTTTCAGCTGGAGTGCACATCCTCCCTGTGTTCATGTGAGATTCCTCCCACAGTACAAAGACATAAGTCTGGAATGTTTCTCCCGGGCCTCCACAGAAAATTGTTTTCGTTCCAAGTTGGATTTTCCTGGTAAACAAATGTTAAATGAATAAATATGCCAACAGTAAATGGAAAAAAATACCAGCTGTTACACAAAGACCGCCATGGATAAATCCAGCATTACCCACATCCAGGAATGGGATATTGCTATAATACCATGACATTACTTAAGAAAGAAATGTCTTACCTTTCTTAAATAATGTCTTTGTATTAAGGTGGTGCAGTGTTCCTCAGCATTGTTTCCCTGTTTTTTCATGTTTTCTGAGGTACTGCACATGTGTATGGGACTTGCGTTCCCATGATAGCACAGTACAGCAGTGCTGTTCAACTGAAGGAATGGAAAAAAAATCTCTTGCTTTTTTTTGTAATGAGGCAAAAATGTGGACATTCTCCAAACATCTGGGTATTTCAGAGGTACCAGAGTCTGTAGAGATAGTGCAGAAATATAAGGAAAATTGGTTATATTTCTGTTTCTTTAGTTTTACAGGCCATACCTGATTTTTCTTGTATTTAGTCTGCCCTCAGTAGAAAATATCAATAGAAAAGTTTGGCTGCTGAATGGTTCTTCAGTGGCTGGACTTTTTTCTGTTGGTATTTGTTTGATTTACAATGGGCACACTGGTTGGATTGACCAATCAGTGTGCAATTTTTTTAATATCAGTGAGAAGTCATTATATAATAGTGGGGAAACAGTCAAATAATCACACTCACTCAATGTACCCCTCTTTCGTATCACGTTCGTATCACAGACTGCAAACTAGGGGCTTTGCACCCTTGTAGACTGCCACTAGTACCTCTGTTTACACTGCCCTCTAAATACTATATTATGGATACAAGCAGATTTGACGACAGTAATTGCAGGGCATTGTTGATACCCATGGCTACCTTTTACTTGCTTGACAGCATTGTTAAGTACAAGAGAATGAAATAAAAAGTACAAATATTTTTTTAAAAATTTCCCATCTGCTACTGTACATTAATAACTTCCATCAACCACTGCATAATTCAATCAGAAATATTATATATTATCTGGAATTATAAAAACACTGATGAAAATGATGTCTCTAATAAACATTGCTGCTGAATATGTTAACTGCATTCCTTGTTCAGTATTAGTCAGCATGCTTTGTTTACAAAAATAAAAATCTGCATGCATAATTGAGTCAACCAAAAGGCAACATTCTGTTTTCCTACCTGAGCTAGTGCACTGCTTTTTGTTTGATTTGTGCAAAATGCACATATTTTACTTTTTAATGATGTACTTATGTTTCAGTTCAGTATGCCAGGCAGTGCATGTGAGTAGTGTCTAACCAGCAAGGAAGCATGTATAGGTTCATAGGTTCATAGGTAGGTACTAGGCTATCTGCCCGAAGGCATTTATAAGCCTAGCCAGAATGTGTTGGCTTTCGCCGCCTCCTTAGATTAGTTCCCTCTGCCTCTGTCCAGCAGAGCCACTGAAGTGATCCCTGGGGTAAACTTTCTGTTTCCCATCCACTCGTCAAGGTTTCTCTTGAAGAGTGTTAGCGAGGAGCTCTGCCTAATGTAGACTGGAATCTTGTTCCAAAGCATAGGAAGTCTCTGGGGCAGGAATCTATCCCTCCAGTATGTCCTATTTATTGTTGTGGTGAGGTTTAAATCCCTAGAGTGTGTGGCTCGAAGGGATAAGGTTTTCTTTAGGTGGAGCATGTCCATCAATTCTGGGTTGGACATGGCCTTGTATGTCAGGCAGAGATCACCTCTGAGTAGGCGGTAAGCAACCGAGTACAGTTGGAGTTTCTTCAGTCAAGCTGCATAGGGCATCTGTTTGAGGCCAGTGATCCTCTTGGTGAGGTACTTCTGTGGTCTTTCCAGCTGTTGCAGTTGTCTTGTAAGGTACATCCCAAATGGGGCGTTGTACTCTATCATGGTTCTGATGAGTGATGAGTAGAGGGGCACAATTACCTCTTTTGATCTGAATGCAAACCCTTTTGTGATTAGGTGTGCCACATAGAAGGATTTTCTAACCACTTTGGCAATGTGATTATTAAAGGAGAGATTGCTATCTACTTGGGTCCCCAGATCCCTTATTACGTTTTCCATATTTAGGGGACTACCACCTATGTGGTAGTTTGTGGGTACTTTGTTTTTTCCAAAGGGGATGACTATGCACTTTTTGGCATTTAGCTTGAGGCCATGATTTTGACATCAGGTATCCGTCTCAGTGAGACCCTTTTGGAGGATGTCTGTGTCAGCCAGAGAGTCATTTATAGCCCCTAGTTTGCAATCTGTGATACGAATGTGATACGAAAGAGGGGTGAATTGAGTGAGTGTGATTATTTGACTGTTGTCGCACTATATCTCGACATTCTCTTTATTTTCTTTATTTCTTCCTTGACATATGAAGTAAAGCGATATTCTGGAAGTGTCCGCAGGCATGAGAAACGATGCTGTGTTCCAGAACAGTTTAGGGATTTCAGCAAAGTCACTACATTTGATTACGAAATATGTCTTGTATGTGTATGTGTGCTGGAATATTCTAGTAAAGTACTAAACTTGCAAAGTCATTGGAATATCCCAGTGTAACACTTGAAAATTGCAGAATCATTGTATTTGGCAAGAATTGCTGTTCCTTCTGGGGTAGGTGGCCAACACCACCGAATGCTCTAGCAAGATCCGGCCTACACTGGGAAAGTACTGATTCTCATGACTTGTGGTAAATAACTTACTTATATATAGCTGGAGCTCCCTGCACTCAGGCTGAAGCCTCACCTGTGGAGTGGACACACTGCCCGGGACTGTTTTCCTGATGAAGACTCCTGCCTGACTGCAACGGGGCTTCCCAGTCAAGACTGAAGACAGGATGAAGCTTTCTCTTTATCGGTGATATATACGTTTTTCTTTTAATATATTGTCTAATTTCATATTTTAATTAAATAGAGTTTACTTCGTTTTCTGTTTTAGTGTGATTTACTGTTTAATTACATAGAGTTTATTTAGTTTTCTGTTTAGTGGCAAAAATAAAGTTTGTTACTAAATAATTTCTTTAGTGTAAAGTGAATTATTTCGAATCCTGCTCTTTAGGCAATACATTATCTTGGCAACGAGGATGGAATTCGAAATGTTTAAGAAAGTGTTTATATGTGTAACTGCCTTCATTGTTGTGATCTGTATATACAGGAGTATAGCACTCCAATTAAACTGTGGAAACAGATATACTTGCTTTTGTTCAAATCATGCTAAAGTTTACAATTTCTAGAGATAGATGGAATGTTTCAGCCCTGCTGCTTACAGTGGAATGTTTTTAAGAGAGATAAGGGATATCGGAGTTTAATGAAAAACACATGCCGATGTTAAAGAAACATGACATACTGGTTAGAAAGTATATGTGCTAAGTTACATGAATACAGTTTTTTTCCTTTTCAGAATTTAACAAGTGTAATAGCTCCATACTAACAGAAATACATCAGGATTTAATGGGTTAAAAATGAAAGCAGCTAACAGCCCAAAGGGTAATATGGACATGCCATTAGTGTTAACTACAAGGTTATTAGAGTATTTTCATATTACAGTTTCCGACAGGATGCTAGAACGGGCACAGCATGACAGCAAAGATATTTTTAACATTCCTACAAGGTGCAAGTAAAGATAACAAGGGTGCTTTCTAATACAGTCAGAGACTGTGAAAAAAAAAACATACAACAGGTGAGAAAAGCTCTGAGACAGTCTCAAGAGGCAGGTTTTAAAGTAAATACAAACAAAATACAGTTCTTGTCACAAAAGTAACATTTCTGGAAATCATCATCAGACTGACAGGAAGGCCTCCTTGCTAGAAAACGATATGGGGCATTCTGCAATTGCCAAAGCCTTTGACAATTTCAAATTTGTAGAAATTCATTGGAAACAAAAAAAAATGTTAAAGCAAAAGTTAGCACAGGCAATGGAGCTAATAACTCCCACTAGTAAATTATGTCTTGTTTTGAAAGCTGCAACATGGAAGGACACACTCTCAGTTGTGCTATTACAGGCTTGGCCATAAGAGGCGTCTCAGAAATTGAACACTAAGTTAAGACTGGTTACTTTTTGTAGCAAAAAAAAGGTCCCTGCATTAAACAATTTTTGGCCATTTACTTGAAAATAAAAGTGTTCTTTGGGGTTATAGTTCTAACTCCACTTCGTTAAATAACAGTAAAAAAGAAATCACAGAAGATGTTAGTCAGGCATTCCTCTACGGTGCATGTAAATGGTGCATGTTTCTAGAAGGATGAAAAGTACTACATTGTGTTTGCAATAGAGACATTACAAAAGCAGAACAATCCAATTATGCTTAAGTTACCAGGATGCATGTCAGTACAAAGGGATGAGTTAGACGCTGCACAATATGTTCTGCAGCATTGACATCCAGTAAATATTTGCTTTGACAATGCTTATATAGTAAATTCTCTGAGACTACTTATGGCGATGTGGGCTAGAAGAGAGTTTATTAATAGTGCAGGACTAATTCAAAAGTACAGGTTGCAGGGACAGTTCAGTATTTTAAACTTAAAAGCAAAGCATCAACAATGAATAAAAGACCTGGGATTCCTATTATCAATGCATGATAAGTTCACGCAAGACGCACCAGATAGGACATGCACAGAAAGTTGCATTCAGAATTGAGCTAAGACAGGCATAGGAGGGGTGGCGATGTTACATAAAAAATAGCTTAAATATCTGTGCCTAATAAATTACAAACATAATTGTTATTTGAAACAATTCCAGTAACTAATTCTCCTGTTAAATGGGAACAGCCTTTTGCTCAGCTATCATTACAGCAGTGACAACATGCTTGGTTTATAGACAGGTCAGTTAAATATGTAAAAAAAAAAAATGTTAAAAGGCTCTGTCTTATAATCCAGTAACTAAGAAAATCTTAACATCTTCAGGGAGTGGCAAAAGTAGTTTGTATGCAAAATTATATGCTGTATATCAAGCATTGAAACAGGAGATGTCAGGTACATGTCATATTTATATTGATTCTTGGTCAGTAGCAAATGGACTAGCAACCTGGTTGCCTACATGGCAGAAAAATGATTGATTAGAAAATTAATTTTAAAGAAATCTGAAAAAAAAAATTATGGCAATCAATTTAGAAAATAATAAGTCAAGGTACTGTGACAGCTTATCATGTTAATGCACATTATTCTGAAGATTATCTAGAACGGTGGCTTAATTCTGTTATAGATGAACAAACGAGAATTTCAGAAGCTACTATACCAGATGATTCTGAGCAAATGGGGATGGCAAAATGTGCACATCAGAAGTTTGGACACCTGGGAGAAAAGGCCACTTACAGATTCCAATTCCAATGCTAATTGTTGCTGGTTTCGCATTGTATGGAGTCCCTTTGTCAGAGTGTGTAACATCAGGAGTAAGAGCAATTAAAATTAATTCAACAGTACTCCAGTGGGGATGGGCTGCTAGTACACGAAATAGAACATAAGAAAATTGTACCTGCCCTGCTGGACAAGGATGTCCTACTACCAATTTGACTTTTGAAGGAAATTTATCTATTTGGAGGGTAAGAAGAGGGCATCTTTATGTTCAGTTACTAGATGACAGACAAGCTACAGTAATAATTCAAAATTACACAGACATAAAATGTTGTAATTGTAAATATGAACAGACATACCGAAAAAATTACTACTTTTGCCAGAATGGAACTGATATTTATAATAAATCAATTGATTTACAGAACATTACAGTATTGTTTTGTATGAATGCAACTCAGATAATAAATGGAATATGGGCCTCTCAAATAATTATATTGAACAACCACCCCAGGGCTCACTTTGACCAAATAATTAAAGTGCATTCTACATGTAAATATGTAGGACAAACATATCAAAAAACTGTACTATATTTTAATGTTACTTTTCCAAAAAACGGTAAATGTAGACAGAAATGAGCTTGGTATAGCACCTTATTAGGAGGTATTGGCACAGGGTTAGGAACTTTAAATGCCATTGATGTCGAAGTCTTAGCTAATAAAATCAAAACTGTGGGACAGAATGTTTCACAAATTATACATTTAAAAGCACAGTGGAATCCTACAGTTTGGCATACCCAAAAACAGCTAGTTAGTTATGAGAAAGAATTTTTGGATCAATTTAATGCTTCTGTAGTTTATAATTTGAAATTTGACAAAAATGTTACTAAGTTTCTAAACTGGACAACATGTACTTTACAATCTTTTTATGTTTCAATACAGAAGAATTTTGTACAGACAAAATTAATGCTTAATAATGAACATATATGGAGACAATTATTTAACAAATGGATACCTAATAGTAATTGGATAAGATTGTTTTCTGAAAAAACAAGATGCACAGATAATTTTTGTACAGGCTATATCATGCATCATGATGTCACAAATGCAAAAATAATTTGTCAATTTGTAACCTTGCCATTGGTATTCGGACCTCCTGTGTATCCATTCCAGTACTGGTTACCCCGTGTAGAAGGAAATGATATCGACTTCTCGAACAGAACGCACAAACTGGAACACTGTATTGAAATGATGGATGGACTTATTTGTGGACAACATTCCCCTATATATGAACCACATTTTCTTCAGTAAGCATTATTATAGGGAATAAATTGGTTAGTTTAGCCAAGAAGACAGAATCTGATACCGCACACAATTGGTGGGATATATTTATTGGATGGTCAATATCTGCTACCAAATTGTTAAATTGGTTAATACATCCAATATTAATTTTAATGATTGTTTTGATTCTGTTGACATTTTGGAATTGTGGCTTAACTTATTGTGTTTATAATAAGGCAAATACAGTCTTGAATGTCGAATATAAGTGAGTCAATAGTCAAGGGGCCGAATGCGATACGAATGTGATACGAAAGAGGGGTGAATTGAGTGAGTGTGATTATTTGACTGTTGCCGCACTATATCTCGACATTCTCTTTATTTTCTTTTTTTCTTCCTTGACATGTGAAGTAATGCTATATTCTGGAAGTGTCCGCAGGCATGAGAAACGATGCTGTGTTCCAGAGCAGTTTAGGGATTTCAGCAAAGTCACTACATTTGATTACGAAATATGTCTTGTATGTGAGCTGGAATATTCTAGTAAAGTACTAAACTTGCAAAGTCATTGGAATATTCCAGTGTAACACTTGAAAATTGCAGAATCATTGTATTTGCAGGAATTGCTGTTTCTTCTGGGGTGGGTGGCCAACACCACAGAATGTTCTAGCAAGATCCAGCCTACACTGGGAAAGTACTGATTCTCATGACTTGTAGTAAATAACTTGGTTATATATAGCTGGGGCTCACTTCACTCAGGCTGAAGCCTCACCTGTGGAGTGGATGCACTGCCCAGGACTGTTTTCCTGATGAAGACTCCTGTCTGACTGCAACGGGGCTTCCCAGTCAAGATTGAAGACAGGATGAAGCTTTTTCTTTATCAGTGATGTATACGTTTTTCTTTAAATGTATTGTCTAATTTCATATTTTAGTTAAATAGAGTTTACTTAGTTTTCTCTTTTAGTGTGATTTACTGTTCAATTACGTAGTGTTTATTTAGTTTTCTGTTTAGTAGCAAAAATAAAGTTTGCTACTAAATAATTTCTTTAGTGTAAAGTGAATTATTTTGAATCCTGCTCATTAGGCAATACAGCAATCGTCTGCAAACTTGATCAGCCATAGTCCTCCTGTGCTTGCCTGTACCTCTGAGAAGTATATTCCAAACAGGAGGGGTCCTAGGACTGAGCCCTGGGGAATGCCACTTGTAACCAGTTTAGAGTCAGACCTAGCTCCTGCAACTCTCACCATGTGGGTTCTGTCCGTGAGCCATTTGGCTCATCTTGTGACATCGGGGTTTATATTCTGGCTGGTGAACTTGTCTATAATATCAGAATGGGGAATGGTGTCGAATGGTTCCTATCAGCAGACCAAAGACACATGTTTTCAAATGCATCTTGGTCGAACTGACAAAACCGAAACTGCAAAATATCAAAACGGCATGTAAGTGAATTCTTTCCCTGAGAAATAATTCACTTGGCCGCTTTGGTACTTTGCCATTTTCAGCACTGTAGTGCAGTCTCAGAGTTGGTATATTTAAGTAGGGGGGTGTGGAGGGAACAGCCCCCCATGTCGGGTGGTGTGGGGGGTGAAGCCCCCCACTTAATCTCATGTTTTAATGTGCTTTCTTTTTTTTTTTTTTTGTTGGAACAGCGATTTTTTCCCTTGGAAAGAGATCACTGTTCTGACAATTTGGATATGTAAGCTTTCACTTACATGGGGTTGATTAATCACCATTCGCTTACCTAAGCATTCGGTGATCTAATATAGACCAAGTGTCAAAGGCCTTTGCGAGGTCTAGGTAGGCTGTGTGTACCACCTTTCCCTCATCTATAGCCTTGGTAACTGTCTCAAAGAATTCCACTAGGTTTAGGAGGCATGATCTGCACTTAGCAAAGCCAAACTGGGTAGGGTCAAGTGTTTGGAGGTTCCCAATGTCTCTGTTAATGAGTTCCATGTTGATGCACTCCATATCCTTGCAGACCAAGCTAGTCAGGCTTATAGGGAGATGGTTCCTGGGGTCTGTTGTGGCTCCACCTTTGTGGAGCAGAATAACCATTGCTGTGTGCCACTTTATGGGTATGTAGCCTGTGGAGAGGCTGAGTTTGAACAGTGTGTTTAGGTGAGGGGTTAGTTCGTCTTTGAGCTCATGTAGCATGCAGCCTGAGACACCATCTGGTTCCATTGATGATGTGTTTTTGGCTTTGGAGAGGGCTGTTTTAACTTGTCTGTGATTTCAGGGGCTCTACATTGTTCTGGTATGGTTATGGGCCCTTTTGGGGGTGAGAGGGGGTTGAAGTTTGCACTGAACCTGTCTGTCAGGATGTTGGCAATATCGGTTGGTTCAGTGTATTTTGTGCCATTCTGCACTAACTCTGAGCAGATCTGAGCATTGCCACTTAGATTCTTTTTTTTTTCTCAATTTTTTTTTTTATTTTCAGTTAAAATAACATTTAAAATTATATTTTTAAATATCATTTTAAACAACTATATACAATATTTACAATAACCTGACTTTCAATTATATACATTGTATGTTATTAAATATAGAATTAAAATATCAGTTATCAGAGATACAATATTGATTATTACAGAGTGTCCAACAAAGATATAACTTTCTTCTAAGGATTATTTACCAATGGCCTGGGATAGATTCGTAGTTCTTTGATTTTTATTTTCATCAATGCAGTTGTCTTCAGTAAAGTGTAGAATTCTTCCAAGGTTGGGGGTGTATTTATATTCCACCTTCTGGCTACACATTTCCTAGATATAGCAAGCATTGTCCATAACAAATACATATTTGTCTTATTCAGGTAGGGATCTTCATTTACATTTAGAATTATCAATACTTTAGTTAAGGTAAAAGATTCATTAAATAAAGCTTGTTAAAAATGATTGATTCAATTCCAGTATGATTTAATTTTATTACATTTATAAAAAATATGAATCCAGTCTTTTTTATTTGACTTTTCACACTTCCAGCAAAAACCTTTTGTAACAGTACTGATCTTTTTAATTCTATCTGGTGTTAAAAATGCTCTATGTAAGTATTTCCAGTTAAATATTTTCCAGTAGTGTGTTAGAGGTGTAATTAACTGATAGTAAGATGTTAGTTTTAATTTATTTTTTTAACTGCAATGACTGACCTTTTGTTAAGAACTGCAAGTATGATGGTTTGGGAATTGTTTTATATGTTATTAACTCTTTATATAGATTTGAAATGGAATTTTTTTTCACAACTATTATATATAAATTCATACAGAAAACCGAGTAGATTTGAAATATCTTTAAATGAGGAATTATTAATTAATCTGCATAAATCTTGAGTGTACATTAGAATGCTTTGTAAGGTTGACCAGTCCTGTGTTGGAATATTGTAAGCAGTTTTTATCATATGTATATCTAAAACATTTAATTTATTTACACATTGAAACCAGCATAAGAATCCATTTTATTCCCAGGAGGTCATTATTTCCATATATATTTTGTGAGGAAAGTTCTTAGTGATGGTAAACGGGGTTAAAAGGTCAAACCAAAGTGTTAGATCTATGTTTGCATTGATAAATTTCCTAAAGGAATTGATGTAATGATTAATCAGTGTTGTTTTAGAAGGTTTTGTTATATTATATTGCATACTTATGCATAGTATGTACCAGGGTTTCTTTGATTTGTCTACTATTACATTTTTTAACAGATTAAATTCATTTGTTAATATAGCTGTTGTTAATTCTTTCCAGTTGGCAAAATACTTTGGGTTTATCCAGTCTATTGTAGTTTTAAGCACAGATGCTTTTATATATGTTTCTGGGAAGTTCAATCCTCCTTCTTTCCAGGGTCTAATGTGATGAGCTAGAGCAACTCTATTTTTTTTTGCGATATCATAAAAATTTTATTAAACATGAGTTTATTTATTTCTTTAAGAATGCATCTTTCAGGAATTAACTGTATTGCTAATGCTACATATGGTATTTTTGGCAATAAGACCATTTTTATTAATTGCAATCTGTCTTTAAAAGGTAATATAATTTTATTCCACTTTTCTATATATGTTTTTATTATTTCAATACTGTTTTTATAATTAATTAATATTGTTTTGTTTATATTTTTGCATAACACTATTCCTAAATAATTTAGCATCATTTTTTGTTTTCCTATGATGGATTTATCTGTAACTTGTTCTTTTTTCTTATTTAAAAATAGAAATTTTGATTTTGATCTATTAAAGTCTAGACCTGAAATCTTATAAAATTTCTCCATTACTTCTTCTAGCTCTCCTAATGACTCTCTGGCGTTTGATAGGATTAATAAAATATCATCAACAAAAAGCATTATTTTAGATATGTACTGGTCATAGACTTCTATTCCTTTTATCCTTGGATTATTGCATATTATTTCTGCAAGTATTTCTATAGCCAAAGCAAATAAAATAGGAGAAAGGGGGCATTTTTGTTTAGTACCTTTCGTTATATGGATAGATTCTGAGGTGAAAGGACCTAATTTAGTGTAGGCTAAGTTATTAATATATATGTTTTTAGTAATACAATGAAGGGAGGAGGAAATTGAAATAATGCTAAAGTTTTAAATAGATATTCCCAGTTGAGGGAATCAAAGGCTTTTTCTATGTCTAATCTGATTACAAGTGTTTTTCTATCTTCTTTATTCACATAATCTATAAGAGTAACTATCCTTTTAATATTATCATGTGTGTGCCTGTTATATAAAAATCCAATTTGATCATTATTAATTGTTTTTGAAAGTGGGATTTTCATTCTGTTAGCTAGTATTGACATGGATATTTTGTAATCATTATTCAGTAATGATATAGGTCTGTATGAGGTGCAAAGGTCTGATGGTTTATTATCTTTTAGAATTGGTGTTATGAGAGAATATTTCCATGAGGGTGATATTTTTGCTTCTGACTGGACTTCTAGCAAAGTTTTATGAAAAAGTGTGATTACTGTTGAAGGGAAGAGTTTGTAAATTTCCGTAATTATACCATCTGTCCCTGGAGCTTTGTTAGATTTACTTTCTTTTATCATGTCAACAATTTTTTTGTAGGATATAGGTTTTTGTAGGTCTAGTTTTAAGTTTTTGGGATTTTTTTTATATTGATAAGGTTTGTATCTAATTTTGTTTGGTTGGTATCTAAATCTTCTTTTTTGAAGTGTTCCATATAATGGAACCGAAATGCTTCAAGGATGTCTCCTATATCTGATACATTCCCCCTTTCTTTTCATGATATATACTACTAATATTATTTGCTTTAGATTGTATTTTAATTCTTGTAGATAAGTTATATAGATATCTGGGGGAGGTGGCTAATGAGTTTATTTTTAAATTTTCCAAGGCTAGACAAGTTTTGCTTGTTAGAATTTCATTATATATTTTATTTAATTCTTCTATTTCTTTTTTGACTTTTGGATGATTCGGATTCTTTTTTAGATTTTGCTGTCAAGAGTCTGGTTTGCAAGTCTAATGATTCAGATTCCCACTCTCTAACTTTGTTTTTGTACCAGCTAAGGGTCTTACCAAATAAATACGCTTTTAATGAGTCCCAAACCATGACTCTACTGATTTCTGTTGTATTATTAATTTCAAGAAATAATTGTAGTTTTTGACAACATCCAGGGTCTGAATTCTTTAATTTTCATGATATATGATGGAATTCTAGTTGAGAGGATTAAAGGTTTAAACTCTATTTGGAGCTTCATTATCAGAGAGTCATGATCTGAGAAGGGCATGGAACTATTGAGAAGTTGAGGATTTTTGTTTGTAAATCTTGAACTACGAATAATTTGTCTATTCTGGTTTGTGTTCCAAATCTATGGTCTTTATGGGAAAATAATAAAGCTTTATCATCTTTTACTTTAAAAGTGTCAATTAAATGAAATGAATCAATCCATTTTTAAGGATTTTGAAATAGTTGCTATGCAAAAAGACTTCTTGGTGGTTTCAGAAGCTTCTAAGGTACAATTAAAGTCTCCTCCCAGTAAAAGATTTCCTTTATAATTGTTGGAAATAAAATCTAGGTGTTTTTAACCATTCCTGCTCCAATTCCTGGGAACCAATATAGATTAGCTAAGGTCCATATTCTGTTATTAAATTTAATTATAACAAATGTTAGTAGACCTTCTTTGTCTTCATATTTATAAATAACTTTTGGAGTGATTATGTTTTTCTTCCAGAGAATTGATACTCCTTTTGCCTTTGTTCTATAGGAGGATTGAGCTAAGACTGTATAGTCCTTAGGGTTCCAAATAAAGCTATCAATAATCTTAAAGTGTGTTTCCTGGAGATAAACTATTTCTGCCTTATTTCGATTTAAATATTTTAGTAAGTTTGATCTTTTATTTGCATTATTTAAGCTATTAGTATTTAATGATAAGAATGTTAAATCCATTTCAAGTTATTGTTGGAAGAAACTTTTTGGTTCTTTTTTTTTCATTTTGATTATTGTAGTTATACCATATTTTGTGATAACATTGGATGTTATTTTTATGTGTGTAAACTTGGGAGTGTAATTTAATGTTCTTTCTTCTTTAAATATAAGTAGGGAAAAATCCTGGTCAGGCTTTAAAAAAGTACTTCTATAAAAGATTAATTCTAAAGTATCAAATACAAGTAAATATGAATTTCCCATTAAACATGGAATGAAAGTCATTCCTAATCCAATAGATAAAGATAGATCTATTGGATTATCACTCATACCTTTAACCAACAATATCAACTGAGCTCCATATGTTAAATTATTATATGGAGAATTTTCTTAAAAGAGATATGCAATTCTATTTGATTCTGTTATTGTTCTATAGTATTTTGTATATCAGGATGGAATGTTGGTAGTATAAACAATTATTATGTTGACTTAGAAAATATCCAATATTTAGTTACCCTTAAGAGATACCAAACATGTCAGATATGTCATTTTGGATAAATTGAATGCAACAGAGGAGCATACACTAAATAAGCCAACAACAGATTATTACTAAAATAATTTGACTAAAAGGACTCTACAGGAGACAATGAGTGCTTACCAATGAAATATGAATTTACTGTAGGTTTACTGTCTTCCTTTACTTTTCCACTCTTCAGCTAACCAACTTAAACTTGCACTTATGAAAATACATGGCTTATCAGTGGTATCCTGACTCTGAGTAGAGGCACCCTATATTCTAGTGTACAGTGCTTTTACATATTTATAGATTTACAAAGCAGAGTCTAAGAATGAACTATGATCACCCTGATAATTCCCATCCTGCATAAGGCACCTCCTGCTTCCAGAATGGGTAATCACATCAGGTCTAGAATGAATGTGAAGGTACCTATATGGTAATCAAGACTTACCTTCGGTAATTATTAATCAAATAGTATTTAGAGCATCTTAGAGAGTTCTTGGGGCAGATAGAATACTCTTAAGCCTCTCATCCATTGACCAAAAACATAGATTTCCCTTCCCTTTCTTTCCCTTGTTTTAAATCAGTACTAATAAAAGAAATTCAGTAAACATAGGTAAACAGAAATAACATTCAGTAGTCCGTCTTGTACATAACTCGCAATCCATTAAACAAGTCAGTGACTAACATCACTTTAGAAAACATTATTAAGACAAATTAGCAATAATTTTCTAGCTCTTTAAATTTTCTGATAAAGCAAAAAGTTAACAATAAGCTATCTTAACTAAAAGTATAAAGCATTTCAATTTTTCCTTGCATGTATACATCTCTACTTATATTGTAGTGTCAATAGGTGTCTTTAAAATATGCACAATACTTCACTTCTTCAAATCATTCCTTTTTCAATTCAGGTTTTGTTTTGTCAAAACGGCAACAATATTTCAAGGGCACAATTAATATTTAGACTGATGTTTCAAATAAATAACTTGCCAGTTGCCAATTGAGTTAGTTTAGAATTTATGATTAGTGCAAATATAGCATGTTGCAAAAATAATATGTATTTTTTCATGTGCTCTAGAGGCTGTCATATGCAAGTGACATATAAAATGTAGCATATATAGAGCAGATAGCTTATGGATTCAGGTTGTTAAAGTAAATTATGCTTATTAATCCAGCAGTTTCATTTAAATTCACAAGTAATTTGGGGACATTTCAGTTGAGTTTCCAGGAATGTGTAGTCCAATGTGAGTAACTGAGTCCACTTTTCCTCATAAACATACGTCACAATTCATTAAACTAAGCAGAGTATAACATCTGTCTAATAATCATTATAAAGACAAAGAATAGTAATTTCCTAGCTCTTCAAATTTTCTGATATGGCAAAATGTTGACAGTAAGCTATTTTAACTGGAAGACTAAAACATTTCGATACTTTCTTGTGAATATATATATTTACTTTTACTGTAGTGTCAAGAACTGTCTTTGAAATCTATGCATTACTTCACTTCTTTCAAGTCATTCATTTTACAGTTCAGATTATATTTTGTCAAAATGTCAATAGCATTTCAGGGGCACATTTAATATTTAAACTGATATTTTAAATGAATAGCTATCAGTTACCAAGTGAGTTTGTACAGAGTGTGAGGTAACTGCAAAGATAACATGTTGCAAAAATTAAGGTGTATCTTTTCATATGCTCTAGAGACTGACAATTTCAAGTAACATATAAAATGTAACTTTTACAGTGCAGACAGCTTGTGAAATCAGCATGTTAAAATGAGTAATACTTTTTAATCCAGCAGTTACATTTCAGTGCACATGTAGTTTGGGAACATGTCAGTTGTGTTTCCAGGAATATGTAATCCTATGAGGATAAATCATAAAATATTTACAAATAATCCTATTATGTATTTATTTTACCTTGTTTAGGTTGTTTTTCATTTTAGGGCAGCCACAGTGGTGCAGCGGTTAGCGTTGCCGCCTCACAGCAAGAGGTTCTCCAGTTCGATTCTCGGCTGGGGTGCCTTCTGTGCGGAGTCTTTATGTCCTCCCTGTGGTCACGTGGGTTTCCTCCGGGTGCTCCAGTTTCCTCCCAAAGACATGCAGTAGGTGGATTGGACACTCTAAATTGACCCTAGCCATGTGTGTATGTGCCTTCTGTGGAAGGTTGGGCGCCGGGCTGGCAAGTCAACACCATAAAACTCCACTGCCAATCATGAGCAGACAAGTGATCTGCTGTTGCAACCCCTAACCGTGAAAAGCCGAAAGAAGAAGAAGGTTGTTTTTCATTTTAATAACTAAACAACATTACTTTTTCTTAGTATTTGTTAACTGTGAGGCTAAATGCACTTCACAGGTTCACAGTGTCCTTAGAAACTGCAGCAATCATTTACTGTTGCTATGGCAACACAAATAGAATGTGAAGAAAGCTTCACTTCTCTGAACCAACAGTACATTTTTCCCTCCTTTTTTTTTAATGTATTTGTTAATACTAAAAGGAAATAATTCAAAGGACAGATGTACATGAATGGAACATTTCAGAGTTAATCACGAACATGTCCCCAATCCCAATAAGCGTAACAGTGACTATCATTAATCTAATAAATATTGTAATAACAATTAAGTTCACTATTACAATTAGTCTGCCTTAAAACCAGATTATTTTAGACTATTATTTATCTATGTATAGACAGTGAGTTATTAAATCTATGCAGACTATATTAGCATAGTAAATAGGAGATAATTTAAAAGGGAGACAGAAGGTGGTCCACACAGCCTACCTGGACCTCGCAAAAGCCTTCGATACAATACCCCACTCGGGCATTATAGATAAACTCACCAGCTTAAATATAAACCCCTATGTCACTAGATGGGTTGCAAACTGGCTCAAGGACAGAACCCACATGGTTAGAATTGCTGGAGCCATGTCAGACTCCAAACCAGTTACAAGTGGCGTCCCACAAGGCTTAGTCCTGGGACCTCTCTTGTTCGGTATATATTTCTCGGAGGTACAGGCCAACATGGAAGGACTGTGGCTGACCAAGTTCGCAGATGACTGCTAACTGGGCGCCATAATCGACTATCCAGCTGACACAAGCATCCTACAAAAGGGCCTCATAGAAACAGACAACTGGTACCAGAGCCATGGCCTCAAGCTAAAGCCAAAAGTGTATAGTCATCCCTTTGGCAAAACAAAGTGCCCACAAATTACCACATAGGTGTTAATCCATTAAGTACAGAAGAAGTAATTAGGGACCTGGGGACCCAAGTTGATAGCAATCTCTCATTTGACAACCATGTGGCCAAAGTGGTTAGAAAAACATTTTATATAGCCCACCTAATCATGAAGGGATTCACATCTAGATCAGGGGAGGTCATCGTGCCTCTTTACTCATCCCTCATCAGGCCCATAATTGAGTACAATGCCCTTTGGGATGTACCTTACCAGACACCTGCAGCAACTGGAAAGACCCAAGAGTACCTCACCAAGAGGATCAAGGGCTCAAACAGATGCCATATGCTGCCAGGTTAAAGAAACTCCAGCTCTACTCAGTGGCATACCGCCTGTTCAGAGGCGATCTGTGCCTGTGTAAAGCCATGTCAACCCTGAATTAATGGACATGCTGCACCTCAGAAAATCAAATCCCATCGAGCTACTGGCGCTCGAGAGACTTGAACCTCAGCACTGAAATAAATAGGACATGCTGGAGGGACAGATTCATAACCCAGAGGCTCCCTTCACTCTGGAATAAAATCCCAGTCCAGGTTAGGCAGAGTCCCTTATTGACTCTCTTCAAGAGGAATCTTGATGAGTGGATGGGAGATCGTAGGTTTACCCCGGGTATCACTTCTGTGTCACTGTTAGACAGGCACAGTATACTAACCTCAAAAAAGGGCATAGCAAAATTAATTTAAAATGGGTGGCAAAAGCCAAACACATTCTGGCTAGGCTTATAAATGCCCTAGGGCAGATTGCCTAGTATGAACCTATAAATAATGAGAACAGAGAGAATGAAAAGAGAAAATTAAGAGAAAATACACATATACTATGTATGTTGATTTTACAGTATAAATATTTTATGTGCTATATAACCCTCCTTCTGTGAAAGAAAAGTATCCTGTTTTACATACCTGAGGTAATGTGAAAACTCTCATGTGTGATCTATTTTCAAAAAATATAGATAAAGATTCCAGTAGTTAGTTAGTTACCTTTGTTTTAAAATTCCAAGCAGTAAAATTGGTCCTTTAAAGTAATGTTAAAACAATTCATATAATAGTAGATTCTTTGAGAGATTTGGCTGTAACAGTATCAGCCTTTTGCTTCTTCTTTTTGACATCTGTCCAGACATTTGTTTCTTTTGTTTTCTTGAGAGAAGGTGACATCCAGTCCATATCCTCTGGTAAAGTAATCACATTATTAGTTTTAATAAATGAAGAGGCTTCCTCTAAGTCAATAAAAGTCCTCATCTCGTTGGCATACAGTATTCTTATCTTAGCTGGATATTCAAGTTGTGCCTTGGTATTATTTTGTTTCAGAAACTTTATCATTGGCCACACTTTTTTCCTTTGTTCCATTATTCTAGATGAGTAGTCATTATCAAATCTTATCAGGCTCTGTTTATATTTTAGAGGTGCCTTCCTCCAACCAGATCGTAAAATCAGTTCCTTGTCCAAGTATGAAAGAAATTTGATAATTATTGACCTAGGAGGAGAGTTTGAGTTAGTGGCAGGTTTCCCACGAGCTCTGTGTGCCCTTTCAATGCCAAAGGAAAGTCCTTCTTTTAAATTTAAAAAGTCAGGGATCCAGCTTGATAAAAAGGAAATAATACCCTCACCTTCTGTGTTTTCAGGTGATCTGAAAATCCTGATGTTATTTCTCCTCTCCCTATTTTCCAAGCCATCTGCTTTATTAACCAGCCAAGTGTTTTGTTTAAGAAGCAGTTCTTTCTGTGTTTCCTCTTCCTTAAGTCTGCTTTCTTAGTCATTTAGAGAAACCTCTATTCCTGTTATCCTTGTCTGGTGTTGTTGTAGCATTTCTTTAAGGGTGTCAGCCTGTTTTAGACTGCTTGTTTGAAGATTTTCCAGGTTCTCTTTAAAATCATCATCTTCAAAGACAACTCCTGCAGGGTAGATGTCATCTGTTGTAATTCCTTCTTTAAGGAAGCATCCTGGTGAGAATTCTTTGAGTTGCTCATTTTAACAAGTGAATATATCTCCAAGCTTTTTGACAGGAAATTATTTGTAAAACTTCACCAAAGTTTCTAATTATGTAAATTAGTCCTTTATCTATAAGATTTTATACTTTGAAGAAAAAAAAAGAATATTTTTTCCTGTCTTATTTAACTAGTTATATGGAGCGCTAAAATACTGCTGCTTTCAGTTAGCCATTCAGGCTCCGCCCCACCACTTAGATTCTTGACATAGCTAACAAATGCCTTGTGGTTATCTTTGGAGTCTTTGGCAATTTTTCTTTCAAAGCTCGCCTGGGATGATTTTATGAGGGATCGCAGTTTCTTGCTGATACTGATCAGGGATGTCTTCCCTTCTTGGGATTTTACTCTTTTCTGTACTAGTTTCCTCCTTCTATTGTATAGCTTGTTTATGGCAGGGGTCCACCAGACTGGTTTCCTTTTCTTGGAGGAGTGAGTATTAGTTTTGCTTAGGATAGCACGATCCATGAATTCTTGTAGGTGCCCGTAGAATGCATTAGTAAAGGATTTTGCAGCTTGGACAGCATTATCCTTTAGCATGAGGGCTTTGAAACTTTCCACCTCGGTCTTAAGTAACGTGAAGTTTGCTTTTGAAAAGTTTTTCACAGTGGTTTCTTAGTCCGGGGGTGGGGGCGGAATGTGGATATCCAAAGTGATTTGTTTATGGTCAGATCTAACCAGTGAGGGGTTGACCTCCAGTTTGGAACACTGGTCGCCCATGTTGGTGATGACCACGTCCAATATGTTGTCACCTCTGGTGGGAGTGTTGACCAGTTGATCCAGGATGTTTGAGTTTATAAATTCTAGGAAATGTTTGGCAAGGGAGTTAGTACCTGAATAGTTCTCCCTGTTAATGTTTGGGTAATTGAAATCACCCAATATTAGGGAGTTTGGTAGGACCTTTATATTTCCCAGTGTTTCCAGAAACATGGAATGGGGGTCCTGGTACATGGTGGGTGATCTGTAGCAAGCTACAATTTGAATTGCAGTTTTGCCCATTATTAGTTGCACGTGCATGATCTCTGAAGCATCGTGCTGTGCCACTAACCTGAAGATGTGAGTATTGTTGATGAATATGGATACACCCCCACCTTTTGTATTTCGGTCCTGGTTCTGTGGCCAAAATGTATGGTATGAGTTGTAGCCTATTAGTGCTGGGGTGTTCTTTGGAGCCTTAAACCAGGTTTCTGTTACTGCACATATATCGATTTTCTCCATACTGAGAAGTGCCTTGAGTGCATGCATTTTTAGTTTTAGACTTCTGGCATTGAGTAGCATTACCCTCAGTTTTTTGTTTCTTGTGCTATTTATGATGATAGGTTTGTGTTTTGAGCCTTACCTATAAAAGGCACTATGGGGGTGGCAAAAGCCTTGGCTAGTATTCAAAAGCCTAAGGGTGACAGGTGCAAGCCATCTCTAGCGAAGCAGCGTGGCTTGTCAAGCATGTCATCCCAGGTGGACAGACACTGGATCCCCTTTGAATTACACCAGAAACAGCCAATTGTTGAAACTGATAATTTTTTCTTTATACCATGGTATCATTCTTGGTGAGGGTAGGATGCTACTCAGGGTCAGGGTCATACCGGCCTGGGCTATGTGATCAGAGAGCTCTTCCATGTCTCTTTTCATGTAGTCCAGGGAGGTATGGCTCAGGTCATTCACACCAACATGGACAATGACAGAGTCATATTTGTACTTGTTCTGGAGTGACCTGAGTGCTTGTGTTATGTGACAGATCCTGGCACCCAACAGACAGCTAACAGTAACCTTCTCCTTATTCAGCCTATTGAGTGGGATGTCAGTGTGCTGACTATAGAGACATCTTTTACTAGTATGTTGGGTATGTTATTTTGCCTTAAGGGCTGTGATTGCGTTGCACACTGATTTTGTGAAGTATGTGTTTCATGGTTTGTATTGGGGGTGGAGGTTGCTTGGATGTCTGCTTTGGAGGTCTCTGTTGCTTTTGCAGATTTTTATTTAGAGCCTCCGAGTATGTTTTTGTGTATTTATGTGTGTTTTTTGCCAGTGCTGGTTTAATGGGTCTATGTGAGTCTGGTGGAGTGATGCAAGTATTTCCCTTCTCCTCTTGACTGTCTGATCCAGTCTTGGATTGAGAGATCTTAGACCCCAGTTTGGCTGCATAATTGCATTTCTCGCGTGTATTAGTGTTTGGTGGTAGGAGGAGAGGGTTCTCTGTGTACATGAGGCAGTTGTAACATTGCCTCAAAATGCCCAGATTTGCCAGTTGGACTGGAGAGTACACATGAAACTGCTTTTTGGAGCTGCCTGGATAGGTACGGCGAACTGTTTTACTGAATGGCTGGTAAGGTCGAATAGAGAGCATTGTCCTTCTGTACAGTATAGGGGGGGGGGTCTAGTGCTTGGGTTTATAAGTGCTTGCCATGAGTTTTGAGCAAGTGCCAGGCTGAGAAATAAATGGCTTGAGTGCTTAAGTTGAATGTTTGTCTAGTTCCAAGGGAAAAATTGAAGAGGAGACTTCGTGGAGCCGGGAATAGTTATACCCTAGCTAACTGGCACTGCCCAGCATGCAAAACCAGGCAAATGTGGTTTTTATAGCAGGAAAATGAAAGAGATAGAAATTAGCCTAAAATGGCCAATAAACTACTAATTTCTGTGCTGAAACCACTCCTTCAAGGACAGATAGGCTGCTCAAAACTCCCCTCTCTCACAGGTATCCAAGTAAGGTATGGGCAAACACAGAGATTTGTAACACAGCCCTTAATTTAGCACTAAACTGAAAATTGGACTATACTAGCTTAGAAAGGTGGGAAACATATATATATATTTTTTTCCAGAAAATAGAGCAGATACAATAAAAAAAACACTTTAAATGCACAGAAAAGGATACTTATTGTTATATATCTCAGATCAGAGTTGTAGTCAATGCCCCTAGCAATAAAGTAGGAAGAAACCCAAATACAGTAAAAGCAGATGAATAAAGTGCAATATATATATATCTCAATAGAAAATGAACAAACTGATTTAAACAAGTTACCCAATTAACCAGAAAAAAGCTCAAAACTGAGCCCTGTTCCAGCAGTCTTCAGTCAGACAAGTTCTAACTGCACACTTCCAACACTAGGGTGCAGGGGAACCTTCTCCAAAAAAAGATGACCTGGATCAGTGCTCAAGTTATACAAACAAAGCTAGATTCAGCAGGCCCGAATCTGGTCTATGCTACAGCAACAAGGTGCACCAATTTCAGAATGAAACAGTTCAAATAAGCATGCACAATAAGCCTGTGACCAGAAATTCCCAGCTCAGAAGGGTAGAATCCAGCCTTTCCTCCCACAAGACTGCAGACCACAAACCTTCTTGATGTAGAATAACTGGCCTGAAGCCCAAGTGCTTAAACCAGAACTAATACACTTTTAGAATAGCAGACACTGAGCCTTCAATCAGTAATTCCCAGCTTAGAAGGATGCAAGTTACCTGTCCTGCCACAACAGTGCAGACCACAAACCTTCTTAATGTAGAATAACTGGCCCAAAGCCCAAGTGCTTAAACCAGAACGAATACACTTTTAGAATAGCAGACACTGAGCCTTCAATCAGCAATTCCCAGCTTAGAAGGATGTAAGCTACCTGTCCTGCCACAATAGTGCAGGCCACACACCTTCTTAATGTAGAATAACTGGCCTGAAGCCCAAGTGCTTAAACCAGAACTAATACACTTTTAGAATAGCAGACACTGAGCCTTCAATTAGCAATTCCCAGCTTAGAAGGATGTAAGCTACCTGTCCTGCCACAACAGTGCAGACCACAAACCTTCTTAATGTAAAACAACCGGTATGAGGCCCAAGTGCTTAAACCAAAAGACTTACAATAACAGTTACTATTTAATCAGGCTACCACCAAGCAGTAATAAATGCAGCAGAATAAATAAAATTGAGTACTTTTAAGAAGAGGCAAAAGCAAAATAAAGTAGGAGGAAACACAAATACAGTAAAAGCAGATGAATAAAGTGCAATTTATTTTTGTTTTTTGTTAGTGCAAGGAGAGAGGAAGGAAGAACCTAAGTGGGTTGGCTTTCTCAAATCTTCTCTCTGTATTAAGTAGAGTGAACACTAGACTCAGAATATGATCTCACTCTACTCGGTTAAGTGAGCAAATGAGATGGAGTCAGTAGGAGTATTCAAATACAGACTTACAAGAGGGGCGGGCAATTCCAGAGCCAACAATGTTATGCATGCAGGTATTTTTTAGGAAACATAGTAATGCTAGCTTTCTCAATGCTGTATCCCTTCTTCTTTCTTTGCCCATTATTATACTTGGCCCCATTCACTTGTCACTTAAAAGAATGCAATGGTTCCTTCCTTACGCTTGCAATTGCAATAATGTGACAAATCACCAGGCTGAAATCATGTTTTACTAGACTTAGAAATCCAAGGGCTTTTACTGCAAATACAAAACTAAAGGCAGAACCTCAAAACACACACTACAGTTTTACCGCAATTAAAAGACGGAACCGCTGCATTCTTACAAGCAGGAGGTGAATGGGAAAAGAATATTTTAAGCTGTTAACATACACTGAGAAGATAAGTTTTACCTAATACCTGCTTTATTCACATCAGTGTTATATGCTACAACCCTGATTAGGATAAAGCATATGATCGGAGAATGTACAAGTTAGGGATTTGTTGTGCTTTTTTCAGCAATGAAGCAGGAATCTCTCAAGATAAACGTTTTTTAATGAGCAGCTGGTGATTACAGTCACAAACGTCTGTCTCTCTCACTCTCTCTCTTTCTCACATACACACAAATATTATTACTGGCATTTTGTAAATGCAGCAAGCTCTGAATTCATACTTCTTTTCTGCAAGTACAACTAATATGATTCAGCAATCTTTTTTTTCTATACAAGTTCTACTTTTTAGGAAGAAACTATTACTGAACCTATTCTGTAATTTAAACTCTGCATATATTTCTGATGTTTTCTTTTTTCAGGGCTTACTGCATGCAAGTGTTTCACATAGGAACAGATTAGATTTGTCCAGTAACCAGAGAGAGTAGGTTCCCCCAGTTGCACATCGTGTTTTTACAGCTTGTGAAAGTTGGATTGAAAGGCTGTACTGCATTCATATTTAAACAGGGCATTGCCAGGGTGAAAGGACTGGAGGAAGGTGCTCCTTGGGCAGTTCATGAGTAACACAGAAAAAAACAAAAAAACAAAAAAACAAAAACAAAGGGCATTATTACCAAGCCCAGGCAGTGCATTTACACTTAAAGCAGCACCTTGAGAATATTAGAAGCTGGAAGATGGCTCACAGTACTGGAGCCACAGATAAGGGGGGGGGGGGTGAGAAAAACTGTCAAAGTGAGGATTTAAAGTAGCAGTATGGATAATTTAGAGTGGCACTATCAAAATATTGGGAAGAAACATATGTTAGGAATGAAGAAACATGTGCAGAAGCACGTAGTGGTCCTTTAAGTTTATTAGTGAGAAGATTGTTTAGAGTGGAGAGACTAGGTGAGTAAGGCCAGATGTTGATAATGTATGAAGTGAACCCTTGGTTTAGAAAAGAGAGGAAAGAGGCAGCAAAGTCTTAGTCTTTAGCACACTTTCCTTAAGAGAGTTAGCTGCCAAAGTGATACAGAGTCTAGGGAGACAGATGCATACTCAGTGGGGGTGGAAGAAAAGTGGTGGTGATGGGGGGGGTTAGTGAGCTGAGAAATACATGTGCACACCACAGCCTAGATTAATTTTCACAAAAAAAGCTTTTAACACCAGGAGAGGAAGAAGCAATTGGGGCAAGTACATAAAGCTTATGAGGGTGTTTCTCTATTTTTGTTAGTTTTCTCCAGTCCTTGTCTTCCTTGTATCACTTTGAGGGTCAGTAGATAGAATGTCAGCCAAGTATATTCAAGCTGGGTGGGGGGGGCTGAGGTCACTTTTCCATGTAGCTGACTGATAACGTTTGTGATGGTGTTTTCCTATTTTTGTTGGTTTCCTCCCATCCTTGGCTGGACAGCAATCCTTGTATGGCTTTGGGAGCTAGTAGATAGAATGTCAGCCAGGGATATTCAGGGTGGGTGGGTGGGGGGATTAATGTCACTTTTCTGTGTAGTTGACTAAAGCTTGTGATGGTGTTTTTCTATTTATGTTGGTTTCCTCTCATCCTTGGTTAGACAGCAATCCTTGTATCGCTTTGAGGGTCAGTAGACAGAATGTCAGCCAGTTATATTCAGGCTGGCTGGGAGCGATTGAGATCACTTTTCCATGTAGTTGACTAGTGGCAAGCATACAGTTTTTTTGGGGGGCCAAGGGCTTTGTTGGGCCCAGAGACAAGAGAAAATTTAAAAGAAGGCACCAAAGAATTTCAGAGTACTCAATAAAATTTACTTCCATTATATTGCATGAATTTATGTTAATATTGATCACTGTATTACTGTGTTTATCTGTTTAATCAATCTTCTAACATTTTGAGTCTTATTTACTTTCTGTTATCCATCTCTTTCATAGATCCTAATATTTCAATCCATTTCTGTCAAATCAAGCAACTCTTCCCTTAGCTCATTTACTGCTATATTGAGCACAGATTATTTGCTTACTGCTAAAGTTGTCACTGTTTCCTTCTGCTTCCCTTTCTATGCAACTCCAAGTGAACTTTTGTACTATATTCCTAGGAAGGCTCCAGAGCATCATCATGTGGCAAAAGATCACTGGGTGTAGCAATTTCAGTGATCAATGCAACTTTTATCTTCTTTTCATGGACTACTGTATCTGCTTTTCTCACATCCATTTTTTAATTGCTAGTAATGGGTGATCCCACATGATATAAATTTCATCATTCTCTATATGACACCCGTGCATTGGCCGAGTAATCAATGATCCTCAATCCTCACCACTAACACCAGTGAGGGGTGTCCACATTGGGAAGGCTAACAAATATACACACAGTAAATTACAATTTCCCTTAAGAGCACACACAAATCACAATCAGTATGGGGCTGGTTTCTTCCTTTCTCTCCAGATCCCCAATAAGACTTCCCACTAGCACAGCTGTAGGGTCCAGATCTTAGCCTAGTGGTCAAGCTAAAACTTCCAACACCCTCTCTGTTCAACCAGTGCTTCCTGTGCATGCCCAAGTAGCTGACACACAGACACACACTTTAAGATATGAGTTATATACAAACACACAGATGGTCCTGCGGAAGGCTGGCAAAGGTTCTTCAGCTGTGCCCCTTCCTGCCAGTCTATATGATAGTACCAGCTGACACCAACCATTAATATCAGCTACTGAGGCCCTTACCAATGGGTGTCCAATTATTACTGTGCAATATTATAATCCCAATAGTAAGTATAACATAGGGCTAAAGCTATTGGAGTGGCTTGGACACTATCACTATATATGTGCAATGTACTCTAGAGCTTAAATTATCTCTACATAAAACAGCCACAGTTGAAAGGTTTAAAATATTTAATAATAAATATTAAAAACAGAAGACAATACTTTTTACTACACAGTGCTATTCGAGTGCAGAGATCTCAGGAAAATGCTTAAAATAATACAGTAGAATAGTTCTGACACCAGTACAGAAAACAGCTGGACTAAACTTACTAATTTCTATCTATATCTAAGAGCAATAACATTTTTAAATAAACTTACATGTAGAGCAAAAGCAGAGTACTGGTGAGTTGTTGTCAGCTTTAGACAAAATCCCAAATACCCTCTCTCTGTCTCTGAGAAAGTCCTTTAAATTGATAATACATCCTGATGACCCATTTTAGATTACATCATTCTTAACAATTCTCTAGTTTCCCAAGCTAACAGAAACTCTACATTTACATTTCTTAGTAAGCTTGCACCTGGTCAGGAAACTATAGCAATTAAAAACATTATATATGTAAACATCTAGCAATTAACTCTGGTCTCAAACAATAGAAATAATCTGCTGGTTCAGACACCACGGATCCAAGCCCTGAGATCAAACAGTCATAAAATATTTCACTTATCAGTTTTCTTACAGCAGCATGCATGGTTGTTACATTTTTGCAGTTCAGCATCCAATACAGTCTTCTCACATTTAAGAGAACAAGCCTATGGTTTTTGTTAATATTTACAAAGACATAGAATTATCTACAAAATTCTATCTAGCTAGACTGGCAGCCTTCACCTATCTTCACATTTCTCCCCCCCTGAGAACTCAAGCTAGTTTTTCAAGTGTCCCTTGAGAAATGTTGCTTGAGAGGGTTAGGCATATCTGAGTCTATCCATTCTCTGTCTTGAGAGCCCATCTGGGTTGGCATTGCTACTCCCAGTGTGGTGCTGCAGTGACATATCATATGCTTGCAACCCTAGGCTCCATCTTAGCAACTTGGCATTTTGCTGGCTGGCTCTGTTTAACCATGTTAGGGGATTCTGATCTGTCACTATAGTGAATTTTATTCCATACAGATAAAAAATGAAGTTTTTGCAGTGCCCACACTATGACTAGGCATTCATTTTCTACAGCTGCATAGCATTCCTCCCTGGGTTGGAGGACTGAGATAAACCACTGGGTGCTCTTCTCCCTCTGAAGCAATCTGGCTAAGTACAGCCCCCAGCCTATGGTTTGAATCATCTACCTGCACAACAAATTCTTGGCTGTAATCAGGACTGGCTAACACAGGGGGTCCTCCCATAGCTTCTTTAAGCTTCTGGAATGCCTGCTCATATGCTGGGGTCCACACTACATTATCTGATCTGTTTTTCCTTGTCAAGTCTGTGAGGGTAGCAGCTACGGTACTATAACTAGGGACAAACTTTCTGTAGCACCCTGCTTTCCCTAAGAATGCCCTCACCTGCTTTTTGGTAACAGCTGCAGGCCATGCCTGACTGGCTTCTACTTTGGCAGGTTGTGGCCTGATCCTACCACTCCCCATTCTATGTCCCAGGTAGGACACCTCTGCCATACCCACCTGACATTTGCTGGGCTTAATGGTCAACCCTGCCTTATGTAGTCTGCCCAGTAACACCCTTACATGCTGAAGGTGCTCTTGCCAGGAATGGCTGTAGACGTCCATATCATGTAAGTAAGCAAGAGCAAACCCTCCTGCTCAAGCTAGGATATGATAGGATAGATAGGATAGGAGCTTATCTCCCCGGGCCTCTACTGAAAATGGACATATATCCAGTTGGACTAGCCCAGTCAACAAATATAAAATAAAATAAAATAAATAAACATAAAATCTACCAGCCTCTAGAAAGTGGACGGGGCATTTTTCATCCCAAAGGGCATCCTTGTGAACTCATACAAGCCAAAAGGAGTCACAAAGATTGACCTCTCTCTAGCACTGGGAGTCAAGGGCACCTGCTAGTAACCCTTGGTAATATCAGTGGGATACTTAGCCCGAGTTTATATTACCTCATCGAAATTTTACTGCATCAAAGCAATAAATGTCGAACACAATTGATCGATGGAGTAAAATATCAAATGAGTATAAAAAACAAAAAAGAACAAACAAAAAAAACTAAAGGGCGTAGGCAGGGGGAAAGCCACCCCCCACTACTTAAATATACCAACTCCGAGACCGCACTACATTGAGGTAAACGGAAATCTCCCCCTACTGCGATTTCCATTTTCCTTGCTGATATCCTTCGCTTTCAATATCGTTATGCCGACAATATCAGATTCGATATTGTCAGCTTTCAACAATACAATATAGACCCCTTAGCCCCAGGCAGCTGCTCTAGGGCTACATCTGTCCTAGGCATGGGGTAAGAATCTAACTCTGTTTGACTATTTAATTTCCTGTAGTCCACACAGAACTTGGTGCTGCCATCCTTCTTTGGCAGAAGCACCACTGGGGAGGCCCAGGGACTGTTAGACTTCTGAATTAACCCTAGTTACAACATTTCCTGTATCCCATCCCTCAGACTCTGTTTGACTCTCTCAGGCAGCCTGTAAGGAGCCTGCATAATAGGCCTCTGGGGTCCTGTATCCACCTGGTGCTGCACCAGATGGGTACACCCTGGTTTCCCAGGGAGCATGTCCCCAAACTCCTGTAACACTGGTCAGATTTCTCGAACCTGGGTAGGAGATAGCTGCTGGGACATTGCTATCCCTTCCACCGAGGTGTCAGTTCAAGCTTCAATGAGGAGATCCGTCACCAGATGTCCCTCAGACTCTTTCTGCAATTCACTGCAAATACTCAGAACAAGGGCCTCCCTATCATCTTAAGGTTTATGTTAACATGTACAATTTGTGCTCCTGCCACCTGCCTTGCAGTTCTACCATGTAGTTAACATCACTGGCCTTCCTTACCACCTTGTAAGGTCCCTGCCAAGCTGCTTGCAGCTTGTTGTGTCTGACAGGAACAAGAAGTATTATGTGCTGTCCTACAGCATACTCTCTAGCTTGAGCATTCCTGTCATACCAGACCTTTTTCTGTTGTTGGGTTTCTGCCAGGTTCTCCTAGGCCAAGACCATGAGTTCCCCGAGCCTTGTCCTGAGGTTTAGGACATATGCCATAACAGACTCCTTGTGAGATTCACACTCACGTTCCCAGTCATCTTGAATTAAATCTAAATGCCCCCTCACCCTATGCCCATACAGCAGCTCAAAGTGTGAAAAACCTGTGGACTCAAGGGGAACCTTTGTATAAGCAAACAACAGATAGGGCAACTATTTGTCCCACTCTCTCATTAAATGGTCTGCAAATGCTTGTAGCATGGACTTGAGTGTAGAGTTTATCCTCTCAACAAGACAATTAGTCTGGGGACGGCAGGTGGTGGTCTTTAGGTGCTTCACCTCTCAGTACTTCCACAGGCAAGTCAGCAGGTCTGACATGAAATTGGCACCTCTGTCAGTCAGTATTTCTTTTGGGAAACCTAGCCTGCTGAAAATCTCTAACAAAGTATTTGCCACCTTTTCCACCTCAGTGGAGGACAGAGCCACTGCCTCAGGGTATCTTCTAGCATTATCTATTACCACTAGCATATACTTTTTCCCTGTGGAACTTGGGGTACTCAGAGGCCCTACAATTTCCGTCGCTATCCTCTGAAATGGCTCCTCAATCACAGGCAAAGGCATTAAAGGAGATCTCACCTTGTCTCCTGCCTTACCTACCTTTTTGCACTGCTCACAGGTCTAGCAGTACCCTGTTATGGGTCTACTTTATGTGCTCAAAACACGAAAAAAACAAATCCGAATAGAGCGACACGTAAGGAGCGAACCGCAAATATGTTGAATGAAGGAAACCATGAAAGTGGAAATATCTAATTTGCATAGTTGACCCGTCTGTGGTATAGCTCCATAAGGTAAGTGTGCGATAGTTACGGACCTTGGGAGGGGTTAAGGTAAGTCCATAGGTCGGTAGTGTATGGAAGGTTTTGTGAAGGTAATGTATGTAAGGTTTAGTGTAAGGTTTTGTTAAGTGTATGTGTGTGGAATATTTAGTTTGTTTGGGTATAGCTCCATAGGGGAAGTGTGTGGTAGTTACGGACCTTAGAGTTAGGGAGAGGTTAAAGATAGTGCATAGATAGTTGTGTATGTTGGGTTAGTGTAGGGTTAGCAGTAAGGTTTTGGTGCTTTAATTTAGGGTTAGAAGTAGGGTTTTGGTTAGTGTATGTATGTGTATTTTTTATTGTGTTTGAGTAGGTAGTGTGTTGCGGGTGGTGGGTTGGCCGACTTTGATGATTCGTGGTTTTAAATTTCACGCTTTAGTAAGTTTGATGTATTCACGGATCGCTCTTTATGTGTCACGCTATTCGGATTTGGGTTTTATGTGTTTCGAGTGAATAAAGTAGACCCCCCCTGTTACATCTCTGGAAATTCCAGGCCAAAAGAAGTTCTGCATAATATGTCTCTTGGTACATTTTATGCCCATATGACCTGCAAAGGGAATATCATGGGCTATGGCTAGAAATGCCAGATGGTAGGATCTGGGCACTACCAACTGCTGTATTCTCTCACCCTGTAGCCCTCCCTCAGGGGTCCACTATCTATACAATAACCCTTTGTCCCAGTATACAGAATCCCCCCTCCTTTGGAAATCAGGGGCTTCTCTAGCTACCTGCCTCAGGCCTTGTAATATAGGGTCTGAGAGCTGAACCTGTCTCAACTCTCTTTTTGTAACCCTTCTCAGCTCCCCTTCCACAGGAAGTCTGTCATCCTCTGACACTGGTGCCTCACTGTCAGCCTGGGTACTACTACTCACCTCTACCTTTGCAGTCACTCTGTCCAAGGGACCATCAGTACCAACAATAGCTGTGGCTCACCTTCAGTCTCACTGCTACAGGGTAGCTCCATCCATGAAGTAACCACCTCACCAGTCCTGGCTGCAAGTATGTGGTCTAACTGGGTCTCCCCAGGCTACCAGATCCACATGCTTGTCTCCTAGCCTGACTGCATGTAACTGCATGAGCACATGGTACTACATTATCAGAATCATTTCCTATCAAGACATCTGCAGGGATATCCTCAAACACACCTACTTGCTGATTTCCTTTTCCATCCTGCCAGTCAAGGTGAACCCTAACCAAAGGTATTTGGAATGGGGTTCCCCTAAAGCTGTGACTGGGGTAGACTACCCAGACAAGTAGTGCTCCTCTGTAACCTTTGCAGGCTTCACAATGGTTATGTCAAAGGCTGCGTCTCTCTTAGCAATGGCCTCTTTGCCATTCACTACAATAGGATATAACCTTCTTGAGGTAGTTATGTACCCTTGTTGTCTCAAGACAACATACTGTTGGCATTTTGTCCTTCCCACTTATTGGCTCCCTCACCTTTTGTTCCCCACCTTGCCTCCGTGGACATCTATATGCCACATGGCCCCACTGGTTGCATTCAAAACATTTAATCCTAGGTCTTGGACATGTACCTGGACTAGTGGCTTCCTCTGCTACTATTATATTCTGTTGGGGCAGTCTGGGCTTCCCACCATGGGTTCCTTTAGACCCATGAGCAGCACTGGGTTTCCCTTTCCTTTGCAGTGATGCCCTGCTTGCTAGGTATATGTCTTCCTTCTTCCCCAGCTCATCTGAAGTAGCACATTGCCTGAGGACATGAAGATCTAGTTAGCTAATAGACAAAGTGCTAATGGCTTT
>NC_056729.1:1749697637-1749821473 GCF_019279795.1 Protopterus annectens
CATATGGCAGATTTGTGCACTTTGTTGTTTCATAAGCATTTCTAACTGTTCTAGCTTCTTTCTGGTCTCTTTTTTGAAACTTTCCATTCTTGTATCTAGATTATCCATTTTCAGTAATACATCCTGCATACAAGATATTAATGACTGGATGTCTTTTTTAACACAAGAATCATGCGTATCATCTCTTGAGTGACTCATGTTGAAGTTTCTTCTCTCCTAACCAAACAGTTGAAATTATGGCAGGAAAATTACAGCTTTTGGTGAACTTGAAGCTATAAATCCTTTCTTTGTTTATTGGTGAAGAAAATTAGCTAACAAGTATCTCCAAATTCTAGTTTTAATTATATTTTCTGCCAGAGAAATATTTTCAATCACAGAACTTTCAACAGTTGCTGCTCTCAGTTAGCCCTCTTGCCCATGCCCCAGCCATAAAGGATTTTAGTGTATTTTTTTTTTGTTTGCTGGAGTAGAAACTTAGTTACCTAATATTCATTCTTAAAAAGAATCATGATTTCCAGTTTGACTGGTGCTGCTGTGATTTCAGAATTTTGTAAGCTGCACCATTGCACAGGAGATTGGCAGTGATTATCATAGAACCACACTGAAATACACAGTATATACTGGCATTATTGTCAGAAATATAATCAATAGGTAATTATTAGAAAAAACTAGAGAGGAGTTTTTAAGGCATTTATGATATATTTTTGCTGAATAAATGGCTCCCTATTGAAATGTAGGAACTGGAAATGCCAAGTGGCAGTAAGCTGAAAAAAGACCAAAAGCACTGTAGAAGAGTGAATCTCAAAAATTGTTCTTCTCCTTTAAACTGCTTTTGCAGGGGGGAGGAGCTGCTCACTCCCCACTGAACTTAAATATATCAACTCCGAGGTCGACATACCACACAATAAAAGGAATATTTCAAGAAATTGTATCTCAGACTTATTATATGTAAGTCTGTTCTTTCAGCCATTCAGTCTCTGTATTTTGGAACTCAGTTGAATGGGTCCCAACATTGCAAATGGTTACCTGAATAAACATATACATACTATTCAACTTACTGCTACAGTCTGGTTTTCTCATTTGCCCTTTGATAATATCTGCACACAGTTTATGTCATAATAGAATAGGAAGTAAAGCATGTTTCACTTTATTAGGAAAAATTACTGTTTGAATAATTGTATCTCACCTCATGCAGCTATGTCCAGAGAAAGGAATCATCAGTAATGTGACAGCTGCGGTAGTTTGTGTCGCAGACTAAGTAAAATGCTGTAATAAATGATCACAGACAGTAAAAATATATTGTAGGCATTCAAGTACACATTTTTTATGATTATATTACTTATATGGGTTCAGTTATTGCACACTAATAATGCTTTAAACATTCATCCATGGTATTTTAAGAAAGCTGACTGTAAGCTGATTTTTAATTCTTTAAATATTGTGATAAAATGTCCATATAGGCTACAGGCATTTTCATGGTGGGGAGTGGGGGGAATAGAAACACAGAACCTGTAATTTTTATCAGCCATGTTATCTCACTAACACCAGATACCCTTCTGGTGCATCCAGCAACTAGTACTTCATTTCCAAATAATGTATGTGTACACACAGTTGCTACACTTGCTATGAGAACAGAGAATTATATTAACACTAGTTTAATATATATTTGCATTGAAAACATAATGAAATAGGTTCATAGGTTCATATGAGGTTACTAGGTTATTGGCAGTGAGTCCTTTATAAGCCTGGCCATGTTATACCCTTGTTCCCTTATTGACCAAGTTGTATGGTCTATATTTGCAGTGAGAGTCTATGATCAACACCAACTGCCCTTATCCAAAACGGACACAGGTGAAACCCCCGGGGTAAATTTATGGTCTCCCATCCAGTTGTCTAAGCTATACTTAAATATGGTCATTGAGGAGCCCTGTTTTACATGAATTGGGAATTTGTTCCAGAGGAGTATCGATCTGTGAGAGACATATCTGTCTCTCCATCATGTCTTGTTAATGTCATAGATTAGGTTGACATCCCTAGAGCAAGTGAATCTTGCCCCATTTGACTTGCAGATGTACCGCATTTCCATTAGGGCAGGGTCCGAGACTGCAATGTAGACCAGGCACAAGTTGCCTATCAGTAGCTTATTAGATACAGAGTACAGTGGCATCCATGTAGGTTATGTGTTGAAGGCACTGAATTTTCTTGGTGAGAAACCTCTGAGGTCTCTCCAGCTCTTGCAGGTGTCTGTTGAGGTACATATAAAAGGGAGGGTTGTACTCTATTAGTGGTCTGATGAGGGATGAGTACAGGGGAGTTATAACATCCTTAACTCTGCATGCAATGCCCTTACTTATGAGATGTACAACTTAGAAGGCCTTCCTTACCACTGTGGACACATGGTGATCAAAGTTAAGGTTGCTATCAATCTGTGTTCCCAAATATCTTACCACAGGGTTTGAGCTAAGGGAGGTACTGTTAATATTGTAATTTACAGGGAGTTCCCCTTTGCCAAAAAGGATGGTAATGCATTTTTTTGCATTTAGTTTAAGTCCATGGCTTTGGCATCAATCATTTGTCTGTGTAAGCCCTTCTTGTAGTATGTCAGCATCATTGGGGGACTCAATGATTGTACCCAGTTTGCAGTCATCTGAAAACTTGGTAAGCCACAGGCCATCTATTTTCACCTAGACTTCTGAGAAATAGATTCCAAACAGTAAGGGGCCCAGCACAGATCCTTGTGGTACACCACTTGTAAATGGTCTGCTGGTAGAAGTGGAATCCCCAAATTTGACTGTATGTGTTCTGTTGGTGAGCCAGTTGGCTACCCACCTAGTGACATATGGGTTAATTCCCAGCTGGGGTAGTTTGGTTAAGTCAATATAGGCTGCATGTACTATTTTGCCTTCATCCAGGGCTTTGGTGACATTCTCAAAGAAGTCCACCAGGTTTTCTAAGCATGATCTACCCTTAACAAAGCCAAATTGGGTCAGGCCAAAAGCTTGAAGGTTACCTATGTCTTAGTTGATAAGATACAAGATTATTCTCTCCATGGCCTTGCAGATAAGGCTGGTTAGGCTTATGGGTTGATAGTTCCCAAGGTTGGTTGATGGACCCCCTTTGTGCAGGGGAGCTACTGTTGCTGTTTTCCACTCTACTGGGATAAAGTCCGTACTTAGACTGTGGTTGAAGAGAATACCAAGTGGTTCTGCTAGGTTTTGTTTTAGACCATTTAGTAGGCAGTTTACAATGTTATCCAGTCCCATAGAGGCTGTGTTTTTGGCCATGGAGAGTGCACTTATGACCTCCTCTGAAGAGATACTAGGTAGAGTACTGGTGACAGATATGCTTTGGTGTATGTCTGGTGGGAGCAGGGGAGTGAAATTTGCACCAAATCTGTCTGCTAGCAAATTGGCGATATCTTCAGGGTTAGTATGAGTGGTACCATCCAGTACTAGTTCAGCACAAAGCTGGGCCTTCCATTTTAGATTTCTGATGTAGCTGAAGAATGCCTTGTGATTATCCATAGCTAGGGATGCTAGTTTATCTTCATAATTGGCTTTAGAGGACTTTACAAGATATATTTTTATCTGGGTTTTTCATTTTTACCTTGACTATTTTACCTGTTTTTACCCTGTGCACTTTACCTTGTTCTTTATGATGATGTACTTATTTTGATGTCCCTTTAAGAGAGGTACGGTAATTAATTATGATCATTTTTAGTTACTAATATGGTCTATTTTTGCTTTATTTCAATGTGATTGTGTTGGAGTTAATTATTCTGATGAAGTCTCTGGGTTAGGAGACAAAAGAGCTTAATCAATATAATATTATATGTGACTTTTTGGTCATCCTGGTGTTTCCAGCCAGCCTGGTTGCTTTTTGTGGACTTTATAAGATATCTAATTTGCTTGTTTAATCTGTGTTGGATGTTCTTCCTCTGCTGAGTCAGTTCCCTCTTGTTCTTAGACATTAGTTTATTCCTCTTGTTGTATAACCTATTTATGCTTGATGTCCACCAGGGTGGCTTGTTCTTTTGTGAGGACCTTGTTTTGATCCATTCAGGTGCAGCCGAGTCTATACATTTGTAGAGGTGTTTATACAGGGCATTTGTGTACACCTCTGTATAGGAGTCATTGTTGACTGTGTGGGAATGGGGGTTGAAACTATTTATGCCATCAGTGAGGTGGTTATAATTTGCTTTGGGGAAAATTTTCATCATTTTTGCTGTTGAGGGAGGTCAGGTATGATTGCCACGTCGAAAAAGACTGATTTATGATCAGACCTTACGAGGGAGGGCAATACACCGGGGATAGTGCAGATACCCTCATGTTGGTGAGTACAAAGTCTAGGACATTCAAGCCCCATGTTGGGGTGCAGACTATCTGTTACAGAGCATTTGTATTAAGGAAGTCCAGAAACTTTATGGTGAGGGTGTTTGTGCTCATGTATGACTCCCAGTCAATGTAAAAATAGTTGAAATCACCCATGACCAATGTGTTTGGCTGTATAGTGAGTGACTCAAGTAGGTCCAGGTAGGCAGAGTGGTTCTCAGGATTCATGCTGGGGGACCTATAACTAACAATGATATGTGCAAGGATTTTACCTACAGTTAGTTAGACTTCGAGTAGCTCTAGGGAGTCATACTGTTTGACCAGTCTTGAGGTGTATTTGTCTTTAAGGGAAGTGGATACCCCTCCATCTTTATTTGTTTTATGCTTGTTTTGAGGTATGAACATGTGGAAGGCATTGTTGCATGGCTGGAGAGCTCCTTGTGGCCTTGAACCATGTTTCTGTGACTGCACAAGCATCAGAATCTTCCAAGGTATGGAGTGCTTCCAGTGACTGCAGTTTCCAATTTAGATTCCTAGCATTAAGCAGCATAACCTTGAGTTTGTCTCTAGTGGATTGTTTTACGTTGAGAATTTTGTTGTTATGACATTGCCTAAAAAAAGCACTATAGGTGAGGCAAGTACATTTACCAGTAACCAAAAGCCAAGAGGAGATAGGTGAAGACCATCTCTAGTGAAGAGCACAGTCTTTCAACCATATCTTCCCAGGCTGATAGATACTGGATCCCCCTGGACTGACACCAGAAGCTAAGCCTATTGTTGAAGTCAATCATTTTTTTGTTTTTTTGAGGCATCTTCCTGGGTGAAAGTAGAACATTATCATAACGGTACGTGTTGTTGAAAGACTTGAGTGCATGTATGATCTGATGGATCCTACCACCTGACAGGCAGCTGACCATGACCTTTTCTTTGTTCAGCCTGGTGAGAGGGATATCTGTGTGTCTCACTATGGAGTCGGCTGTGACCAAGACACTTGATTTTTATGTGTTTTGCCTTAGAGTTTTATTGGCTGAGACACTGTTGTATGTATTATTATGTGTAGTGGATTCTGTTGGGTCTGCAGTGTTCTGGTCTTTAGTTAGGCTTCTAGTGAGTACCTCTGTGTATGTGGGTTTATCTGTTGTGAGCTTGTTCTGTGCAAGAGGTGAAGTGTGTGTGCTGACAACCTGTTTGATATCTGGTTTGTTGTTATATGAGACAACTGATTCAAAATTCATAGCATAAATCCATCTCTCGCATGTTGCATGTGTTTGTTTTAGGAGTAATTGGTTGTCAGTATACATGAGGCAATTACTACATGGCCTCAGGATGCCCATGTCAATGAGTCTGGCTAAAGAAATGGTGGGAAACTGTCTATCCATTACGGCATATATATACTGTAATAACTAGTGGGGAGTGGGCTAGATGGGCCAGGTTTTCCTGTAAGACTAGCAAAAAGCGGCTATTCTATGGGAGGCTAGGGGTAGAAAACTACGTCAGTGCTTCACAGTGCACAACTGAGTTGCTTGCAGGGCAACAGTGTGCAACTGTATTGAGCACATTGAAGCAAGGGTGCTCAGGAGGGTTCCGTAGCAGATATCTAGGGAAAATTGCCTTGCTAGATGCTTTGCTTCTATGCACAGCTATACACAGTTGTGCTGAACCCCACTGCATGAAGCACAGGTATATGCAAATGCGAGACTTAAATACAAGTCAAGTTACATGATTTTAAAACAAAGTAAACAGTGGGAAAACCCAAGACTGAGCCTTATTCCAACAATCACAAACTCAGATAGGTCCTAGGCTGCACACCTCTGCCACAAGGGTGCAGAAGGGGTCTTTTTAATGTAAGATGGCTGGTTTTAGTCCTCAAGTGATACCAAACAGTCTAGATTCACTAGCCTATGCTATAAAATGCAGAAGTACTAGAAATTTAAACTGCAGAAAATCACAGTCACAACAGCAAGAAGCAGGTTATATAAAGCAGCAATTCAGTAGAAGATTCCACAAGAATATAGACCCTAGACCTTCCTAGTGTGAAATAACTGGTCTGGACCCCAAGTTCTTAAACCAGAACTAAGACACTTACAGAGTAACATACACAAAAAGCCTTCAACCAGCAAGTCCCAGCTAAGAAGGATGTAGGCTATCCTTTCCGGGCCACAAGAGTTTAGACCACAAATCTTCCTAATGTAAAATAATTGGTTTGGAACCCAAGTGCTTAAACCACAACAAAGACACTTAGAACAACAGGCACAATAAGCCTTCAGCCGGCAATTACAAGCTCAGAAGGCAGAGGCTACTCTCTCCTCCCACAAGAGTGTAGACCACAAATCTTCTTAATATAAAATAACTGGCCTGAAGTCCACATGCTTAAACCAAAACTAAGAGGCTTAAAATAACAGTTACAATTTAATCAGGCTACTAACAAGCAGTAATAAATGCAGCAGAATAAATGCAGTTGAACACTTTTAAGAACAAGCAGCAAAAGCAAAGTAAAGTAGGAGTAAACACAAATACAGTAACAGCAGCTGAATAAAGTGCACTTTTTTAGTTAAGCGGGAAGGGAAGAAACAGAAGATAATTCAAGGTTAAGAAACAAAGGGGGAGGGCCTTCCCAACTGATCTGTCCATACTCAGTAGAATGAGCTGATGCAATGGGACTGGGAGGAGTGTCCAAAATAGATTTATAGTAGTGGGAGAAAACTCAAAAGCCACCAAGAAACAGATAAAAAAAAACAGAAGTAACCAAACCTTAAGTGAAAAACTTCAATTCAAAATAAAATGCAGACAGAGATCAGCAATATTCAGGCAGAGTACAGCAAGCAAGCCAAACAAGCACAACTATTTCTAGTTAAATGAGGAATGCTATGTCTCAGCTCCTCCCATGGATTAGCTGATGCTATTCACTGTTTGCAAAGGAACTACCGGTGATCGTTTAAGAATTGTGGTGTTTTACCACTTGCATTAATTGTAAATAAATATGAAAAATGATGGCCTAAAACTTGTGAAACATTAGTTATTAGCATTAATTGTAATGTATCTAAATAGACTCTATATTTATTTATTAATATTTGTAGATAGGGAAAGCCTGACTGGGTATAGGTCTTTTGTAAGTGGAGGCCAGAAAAGGAAAAGCTCCAAATTATAAAAAAATATATATATATTTTTATAATATATTAATTGACAAATATGTTATATTACAAGTAGTTTAAATGACAAGTTTTTTAAGGCAATTAAAAATAAAGTTACACTCTGTAAAGTTATGAAGGCAGTATTGTATTATATGAAGGAATAAGTTGTAGCAACAGACAGTAAGTGAAGCAGTGAGATAAGGAGAAAAAGTTGGTACGTTGGATTTATACAGCAACAGAAATATATTGAGGTGAGTTACAGGTTATTCAGTTAAAGATGAGGATGCAGAAGAATTAGAGATGAGGCTGGGAAGGGTTAGGGTTTGGAAAGAAGTGTTAGCCTAGAGTACGACAGGAACATACTGTTTGTATAACCATAGCCTAGCTTATGCAGCTATAGCCAGAGAGTTTAACCTGTTCTTACTTCCCTACTCCATTCCTTGTACTTATGAAGTTTTTTCATTGTAATTTATTTATTTATTTATTTTACTGCATTAATAACATTTTTCTGAATGGTGATGCAATGCTGACTCTAATTTGCTTCACCATAATAATCTTTAGTGTTCTGAAGGTTCAAAGTAGTACAAACTCTTCCTGTTTTATTAATTAATGAATAAGACACAGGCTTATAATATGATTTGCAGTTATCTTCCTGGAAATGCCTATAATATTATTTTCTTGGTTATTTATTTGACTTTGGTAACAAAGTAATGCCAGTCAGACATAAGTACATTTTCTGGGGTAACTGAAAGTTTTAAAATAACTAAGTAACTTATATGTAGATTCACAGTTATTACTGGGTTGTACATTTGTTTTTATTCTAGATATTACCACATAGTAAACAGTACTGCATGCAGTGATTTTCAGATTATTCCTATAAAGAGAGGTTTATCATTCTGTATACAGTGTACTATAGTTGTATAAGGTCCATTATATATATATATATATTTATCATTTCATTAGTGATCAAAGAGACTAACTGACTTGCTTAGAGTTACTCAGTGTGCAACCACTTACTAAAGAAAACAAACTCTAGTCTAACTGACTTGCTCAGAGCCATGAATGTAACTGGACACTGAAGGAATGAAACCCACAACTAAGGGATGGAGCTTGTTAGTAACACAGAACAATATATTTCAGCTTTGTATTGTGAGACAGTTGCAGCTTCTTGTAGCTTATCATATTAGTTGACTAAAATGGTGAGCCATGGACGTGGGAGATGCTTGATGTGGGAGTACAAAAAGAAAACACTCAGTTTAGAAGAGAAATTGACATAGTATCATTTATGTGTGTATTTGATATGAATGCATATATGTATGCCATATGTTATGGTTGCTGTTGACATCCCTGGTGTTTCATATAGATAATGATAGATGTAGCGTGAATCTGGGGGATCTGAGGCAAGGTAATATACAAGCTCACATCCTAACCCTAGATTGAGTGACTTGTCAATGAGGTCATAAACTTATCAGCCTTTTAAAGGCTCAGGAATTATCTTCAGTACAAGAAGAGATTTTGAAGATCTCACAATGACTAACTTTGTGAAGTAAAATGTTAATTTTGTTTTTCAGTAGTAATATCCCACAATCTAGCTGAAAATGGAGGGGTTACATTGTTTGAAATTCAAATGTCATGCTAATTATATGTCAAGATTTTTTCCCAAGTGTATTCACTTTTCCTGAGACTTGTCCAGATTTCGTCATGCTAATTATATGTCAAGATTTTTTCCCAAGTGTATTCACTTTTCCTGAGACTTGCCCAGATTTTTAATGTCTGTAGGTTGAGAGGTAACCAGACTTCTCAAGGTGGGCAGTAAAAGTGAAATGATGATGGTAGTGTTGGATGATAATGCAGATTGCTCATATCCAGATTTTTACCTTATATTTTTTGCCTGTCCCACATAAAATGTGGGGTTTTGCGGCAAATCTTTGAGTATTGTAGTCATTAAACAATACAGAGATTTGGGTTTCAGACTATATATCCTTCAGATAATTTGTATTAATGCAAAATAATTTATTCTATCAAATTCTAATAAGACAAGAACAATATTTACAATCTGTCCATAATTTTAGATCTTCCCCCGTTATTTTTGCATTTGTTTCTGATTCTAATGCTAAGAAATTGAGAGGTATGCTTATACCTATCCCTCAGAACAAGTTATATCACACCTTCAAAAATTAATTAGACTTTGAACTTTTTAAGAAAAAAGCTGTACTGATATAATTATATCGCTATGCTTCACTATTAGAGACTTCAGAATCATCTAAAACTGCTACTAGTTTTATATTGTATGATGTGTGTAAACTAGTATATTTGGGATGATACCAAATAGAAGTAACTTCAACTTAATTTACAAAGATAAGTATTTAATAAACTTTCATTTTTTGAGCAGAGGTTCTAAATAAAGTAAGACAGGCTGAAGAAAGAAACTGCAGGCTCAAGGTTTTGGGTTCCTGTTGCCACTATATTTTTTCTAGTTGTTCATTAAGTGTGTGTGTGTGTGTGTGTGTGTGTGTGTGTGTGTGTGTGTGTGTGTGTGTGTGTGTGTGTGTGTGTGTGTGTGTGTGTGTGTGTGTGTGTGTGTGTGTGTGTGTGCGTGTGTGTATGTATATATATATATTTTTTTCTTAATCAGTTCATTCTGTGCCTCTGTTGCTTTACCCTTCAGTTCATCAAAGGTTTAATCTTTCTGTTTTTCTAGTCACTCTCAAATAATTCTATACCTTCTTTATTAATTGTTCCTTCAACATTTCCACCTCACTCCCTGAATTTATTGCATTCTCATCTGATAACCTCACCAACAAATTGGGTACTCAAGCTCTTAAAATTGTCCTTTTCCAGCAACAATGTGTGGAAGGGGTATTTGTTTATAAGCAACATCTAGTCAAAGAGAGGCATGGTCTACTAATGTTAAAAAACTAATTTCATATTTTACAATGCTATCTACATACAGTAGCTATATACATACCACTATATAATAAATGCTTTATCAGTCCTTGTCCAAGATCTATATATACAGGAATAGTAGGTGACCTCTGGCAGGCCAGCCTGCTTGTTCCCCTCCTGTTGCCAGCCTCATAGCAGTTGGTATGAGATAATGAGCTCTTACTCAACAAAAGTAATTCTGAGAAAAATATGGACATGTGCAACACACACATCCACCACATTCTCCACCAACCTATACTGAAATGTCTGACACTAAGGCTGTGAAAAAACGTTGCCACAGCCTCCAAGAAGACTATTCCTCAACAAAAATTGTATAATAGATTGTGGTCACACCTGATCTCAATACTGTAGGAGTTCTGCAAAAAGATCCTATTCCTACAAGTTTACTGAGAATTTTGTCATTGTATAATGTAAGCAGATCTAACATGAAGAACCTAGGTGTGTATTAACTTTAATAAGTCTAATACATGCCTGCTCTGTGACTGAAAGTCACTGTGAACTAGTCTGTGCACTCTAAGGACCTCTTACTAAGTTGGCCGTTGTCCCCTTTTGCTTGACCAGTAGACTATACTGCATATACCAGTTATGTAGCCTCAGGAAATGACAGTAAACCTGTTTTACTTTGCATGGTTACATTAATTACTTTGCACTGGCTATAAACTGATTGCTCTTAGTTATAATTTGATCTAAGGATGGGAAGTCTGCTACACTCAGCTTAACTTTTCTCCCCTACTCCCAATCCTTGGTTACCTCCCTGACTCTAATATTATACTTTCTACATATACAGATCACTTGTGACTCTTATTCCAAAACCCTTCCCAAATATCCTTACTACTTCCATGCATATAATCCTGTTTCCTGTTTCTTACTTCTCTAGGTTCATTTACATTTTAACCCAATTCCTAACTATGTTTCTCCCTCCCATACTGCTTTGCACTATAGCCATTCATAGTGACAACCATCCCTAAAAGTACCTATCTGTTCCATATTGTATCTTTTACTTTTCCCAAATAAACCCTCATTTCTTCGAATTTTGATTACGTTATACTCTATCCTTTCATATCCCTCTAATCCTTACATTCCAGAAAAGATACCAGGACAACTTAACTCTCTCCTTTTATAAAAAAAAAACACTTCTCTCCTTATCTATCCTCTACCAACTTTCAGAATCCACCATAACTAAATCTACTACTCTGCAATGTCTTGTTTTCCTTTTTCAGTGGTAGTTCCCTACTACTTGACATCTATAAAATACAGTGTCCTGTACTTAATTATGCTCTCTTCAAATTATTCTCTATTTTTTTCCTTCGACTATGCCATCTTTCATCCTATCATCCTATCATGACTCAATAATATCTCTGAATATCTCTCCAACTCTGTCCTAACCACCTATCCATGTTTCCTTTTTATACTCTCCATACATTGCTACAAACCTAATCAATATTACCTCTCACATTTATTCCAAATATAGATTGATTAACTGCACTTCAGCTCTAACCAAAACAAAATTAAATGCAAGAATCCTCTCCAAAAAACAAATATGGATAATTCCCAATGAAGTAAAATCCTTCTAGTAAGAGTTGTACACCCCAAATCCTGACCTCACCTATCACAATGAACACAGACATAATTCTGTCTCACACACTTCTCTAGCCCAACAACAGTCAGTCCCCATCCCTGGTGATCTATTTTTTGCTGCAATAAATGTTAGAAGTATAAGAAATAAAACTGCTGAACTACATGCTTGGATTACCAAACATAAGCCTGATGTTCTCTCTGTAAGTGAAACTTGGCATAAACCCAGCATAAACAAAGTTGAAGTTATACCTCCTGGCTATAATATCATCCATAATGACCATATAATGAGAAAAGGTGGTGGCATTGATTTAAAATGTCCCAACACCTATCACAGTTCATCAGAGCTTTTTATTGCTTTTCTCAAAATAAACAATTATAAACAAGTATGTATTTCTGTCCTTTACATCCCTCCTAGCAACAATACAGATATACTGGAAGATATCCTACACTGGATATCAATAACATTTCCACAAGAAAAATACGACTACGTGATGTGAATGTGAATTTTTTGGACATAAACTCTAACTCCCTTATATCTAGCATGAACTTATATGGTTTCACACAACTAATTAATATTCCCACACATTATAGCAAGGCATCAAGTTCAATGTTAGACTGGATCCTAGTATCAGACCCTAGGAATACACCACCACAGGTTCAATGTCAGACTCTCTCTGCGATCATCTCGCAATCTATATGACCAGACATCTCACACATCCACTTAAACAGCATATTTATAAAAACAGCACACAGCTTTCCACGTTTAACCCAGAAATGTTCATTACTACATTATCATCTATTAACTGGAACTTCCTAAATATCCTCCCTTTAGAAGATGCTGTAAATGAATTCAATACATTTCTAAATATCACAAACAGCTTTGCGCCTCCTGCAAGAAAGAGACTAAAAACAAATAATGCAACCTGGCTATCCAAAAGTAGTAGAATGATAATGGAGGGCAGAGAAAAACATGGGAAGAATGAAAAAAAATGTAAAACACCATAATATCTTAAAAACGTCAGAATATTTTGCAATCTTACTAAAAAGCAAATGAATGAAAACAAAAAAAAACTATACTATACTAACTTTCAGAGTAATGCTGAATACAGTCCTTAACAATTTTGAACATCAATTAAAGAAATCTTACATCACAGCCAAAAATCAACCCAAACCCCTTTCTCAGTAACTCATCACTTGAAATTGCAATACAGTTCAACTCTTATTTTATAGATAGTATTGCATTCCTAACCAAGGATTCCTTAATATCTAATCCCAACCTCGCCCAGCAGCCATATATCACCATATCCACTTACACCTTCAAACCTATACCCACATCCTATATAAAACTACTCTTAAAAGAATGGGCTTACTGTACATCATGGACAGTATTAATATGCAAGTAATGCCAGCTGAAAAATGAGTCCGCCTCTTTATGGCAGCATATCAAGCTGCTGTGGAACTTGGACTGAGAAAATGAAATGGCCACCATTATTTTACGCTTGCTAAGCAGTGCTTCTGCTGTTTAGTGAATGTAAAATTTAAAAAAAAAAAAAAAGTCAAGTAAAATAGAAAAAAATGTGCGTATGTCTGTGGGTGAGAGTGTATGCATTTATGAGTGTGAGAAAGAGATCGGTTGAGCTATTTTACACTTGCTAAGCAGCACTTCTGCTGTTTAGTGAGTGTGAAATAAAAAGCATGTGTGTGTGTGTGTGTGTGTGTGTGTGTGTGTGTGTGTGTGTGTGTGGGTGTGTGTGTGTGTGTGTGTGTGTGTGTGTGTGTGTGTGTGTGTGTGTGTGTGTGTGTGTGTGTGTGTTTGAGAGAGAGAGAGAGAGACAAACAGAGAAAGAGAATGAAAATTGAGAGCTATTGAGCGATTCCCTGGCAGCATCACATAAGAGCTTTACCTACCTCTCAACCATATCTCTCAGCACAGGAAATCTGGACAGAGCCACAAATAATGAGGAAACAAAGGGCTAAAAATAGGGACAGATTTTAAATATTAAATATCTTATATACTTCGAAAGTTGGTAGAATAACAGGGTTTTCATTAGCATACATTTTTCTGAAGCAGAGATATGTGTGTGCGTGTATGTGTGTGTGTGTGTTTGTGTGTGTGAGAGTGAGTGAGTGAGTGAGTGTGTGTGAGTGAGTGAGTGAGTGAGTGAGTGAGTGAGTGTGTGTGTGAGTGAGTGAGTGAGTGAGTGAGTGAGTGAGTGAGTGAGTGAGTGAGTGAGTGAGTGAGTGAGTGAGTGAGTGAGTGAGTGAGTGAGTGAGTGAGTGAGATTACTAATGGCAGCAGCAGCAGTAAAGAGGTTAGCATACCTTTGCACCTTTCCACTGAAGAAATCTGAATAAAGCCTAAAATAAAGGGGGAACAAAGGCTCTAAATTAGAAACAGATTTTAATTATTGGTCTTATAAAATTACAACGTTGTCTAGGTAAAGGATTTATGTTAACATGAGTTTTCTGAAGAAACTAAAAGTCAGAAGCTCAAATGTATGTCATTATTTAGTAATTTCAGTCTCCAATGACTAGCAACCAAGTGATTTAGGAGTAAGGGACCAAAAAAATAAACTAAATACCTGATTATTTTTTAAATGTTATATTTTGGAAGTAAAATGCTTCCTCCAGCACTGTTAATATATACTACAGCAAGTATGAAACATTAGGCTGAGGAACTATTTTAAATAAAAAATATGCTAAAAAAAATAAAAAAAAAAAATATATATATATTTATAAAGTAAAACAGCAATTTTACAGCCAGCCCATTCTCTAAGCACAATATTACCCTCCAGGGTGTGTGTGTTAATGTGTAATTAACACCCTTCCAGGGGTGTAGAAGGCCTCCATCTGCAGCACTGGGCATTATAACACCCCTGGATGGGGGTTAATTACACATCAACACACACCTTGTCTGGCAATATTGCTTGCTTAAACCATGCTCTTCTTCACCTGATGACATTCCAAGTGAGTACCTAAAATAGCATACAATAGCATCACCTGTCCTGTCTCAATTCTTATAAATAGGTCAGTCTAGAAATCCCATGTTCCTTCTCCTTCTAAAAAGTTGCATATTATCCTTGCGCACAAAGGAGAAAATTCAACAGACATTAATGACTTTAGACGTATAGCAATCTTATCTCCCCTTGCCAAAAAAACTTAAAAACTGTATTCAGAAACAATTGCCATTCCAATCTCATTTGATCACTCAATTTAGTGCAGTGAGATTGTTTGGATAGGACTACCCCCTTGCTTATTTGACTTTGGACACTCCTCCTGTCCTAATCTCATGAGCTCAGTGTACTGAGTGCAGAGAGAGAGTTTGGGAAGGTCAACCCCCTTAGTTCCTTAATCTTGAACAATCTTTTCTTTCCACCCTCTCCACTTTAATAAAAAAACAAAACAAAACAAAATCATACTTTATTCAGCTGATTTTACTGTAATTGTGTTCTTCCTGCTTTATTACCTTATTTTTTGTTGTGTGGTCTTAAGTGTTCAAGTGCTTTTATGTTGCTGCATTTATTAATGCTTGTTAGTAGCCTGATTAAATTTATCTGTTATTCTAATCAGCTTAGCTTTGGTTTTCACACTTGTGCTTCAGGCCAGTTGCTTTACATTTAAGAAGGTTCTTGTGGCCTGTAGTCTTGTGGACAAACCTTTATCAAAACCCTCTCTCCATAAGTCTACCCAAGCATTCCGAACAGTATTTCTGGACAATTCCCATCAGTTTCTCCTGCCAGCCTGGTCGACATGAGCATACTGAGACAGTGTAGCAACTGCCTCATGTTTAGTGACAGCCCTCTTCTACTAGCACACAATTCTTTTACCTGCAAGAAATGCATGTACATCAGTAATCTGGAGTCTATGCTCTCTCATGTCATACTCAGTATTCCTGACAAAGAGGAGATTGCCAGCACAAACACCATACCACTCACATCACATAGCCAAGCACAACATGCACACACACCTATGCAGAGGTCCTCAATAAAAACTTACCTAAACAGCAGAGACCTCTAAAACATACTCACAAACATTCCACACACAGCACCAAACACATCACACACAGAAGACAACACACCCGTGACTCACAAACACAGCCCATAAGGCAAAACAATAAACCATTACAGCCCACAAGACATAACAATAAACCAAACATACAAGTCATTGGTGACTCAGTTGTGAGACACACCAATATCTCCCTCACCATGCTTGACAAGGAGAAGATCATGGTCAGTTGTCTGTCTGGTGTCAGAATCTGCCACATTACGCACACACTTAAGTCTCTCCAAAACAAGTATAAGTATGACTCTGTCATTGTCCATGTTGGTGTGAATGACTTGAGATGTACCTCCCTGGACTATATGAAAAGAGACATAATTGAGCTCTCAGAGTATGTGTTCCAGGCAGGTATGACCTTAGCACTAAGCAGCATCCTACCTTCACTAAGAATGATACCACAATACCAACAAAAATAATTGACTTCAACAATTTGCTTAGTTTCTGGTGTCATTCTAAGGGGATTCAATATCTGTCCTCCTGGGCTGACATGGTCGACAGGCCCTGATGCTTTGCCAGAGATGACCTCCACCTGTCACCACTGGGTTTCCAGATCCTCGCCAAAGCTCTTGCCTCCCCATTGTGCCTTTTTAGGAAATGTCCCAAAGACAAATCTTCCAACATAAAAGATCTGTCAGAAAGCAAATTGGAGGTCAGGCTGCTTAACACTTGAAGCCTTAACCTGAAAATGGACCCAGTGGAGGCTCTCCTTGCACTGGAAAATGCCGATGTCTGTGCAGTCATGGAAACTTTGTTCAGGGCTGCAGAGAGCACCTCTGCCTTACCAGGCTACACTTCATTCCACACATTCCAACCCCAAAATGAGGTCAGGAAGACTAAAGATGGTGGAGTCTTTATCTTCATTAAGGACAGGCACACCTCCAGACTGGCTTGCCAGCATGATGCACTGGAACTACTCCAGGTGTAACTAACAGTTGACAAGACACCCATTCAAGTTATAGCCATCTATAGACCCCTCCTCCATGACTCAGGACACCCAGTCCTCTTACCTGGATCTACTTGACTCCATCAAGATACCCCCTAACACCCTGATCCTTGGTGACTTCAACTACCCCACCATAGACTGGGTGAACTATTCTTGAACTAATGCACTCACCCAATGATTCCTTGACTTCATCAATTCTAATGCACTAGATAAGCTTGTCACATCCCTCGCATGGGGAGATAACATTCTGGACTCAGTTCTCACCAACATGGGCGACCACTGCACCACTCTCATAGTATGTTCTTCCCTGGTGACATCAGATCATTGGACTGTCTCATTCAAAGTTTCTATCTCACCCAACCCCCCCCCCCCAGTCATAATCAAGCTAAAACCTTCTCAAAAGCTGACCACAACCTCCTAAGGGAGGGTATCTGTAGCTTCACACTGCCGCCCGCCTCAGAGGATGCAGACAACTATTCTGAACAGTATGCCGATACAGTATGCAAGCACCTGCACAACTGAATGGACTCAGCCATACCCAATAGAACTAAAATCTGCTCCTCAAGGAAACACAGACCTGTTTGGTGGACAACCTCTATCAGTAGGCTTTACAATAAATGAAAGAAACTATTGTCCAAGGGTAAAAAGAAACAAATTCCAAATTGTAAAAACTCCCTCCTTAGCCTCAACAAGCAAATTAGATCACTAGTGAAAATCTTCAAAGCCAATTATGAATTGAAACTAGCCTCCAGAACAAAGGGAAACCACAAAGTCTTCTTCAGTTACATCAGAAACCTCCATAGCAAAGCCCAGGTTTATTCCGAATTAATACTTAATAGTAGCACTTACACTGATCTTGATGACTTTGCCAACCTGCTAGCAGATAGGTTCAGGAGAAACTTCACCCCTCTATCCCTTCCAAAAACCCTATCAACATCCCCAATACTTGTCTAGCACCTCACATCTCCATAGATCAAGTGTTAAAGGCCCTGTCCAAGGCAAAGAACACAGCTTCTGTTGGACCTGATAGTAGCCCAGGCTGTATTCTGCACCATCACCAGCAAGAATTGGCTTCACCATTGAGCACCCTATTCAATCACAGCCTGAGTACAGGTTTCATTCCAACAGAGTGGAGAATTGCCATTGTCATCTCTTTGCACAAAGGTGGTACCACTACTGACCCTGGAAACTATCGCCTCATTAGCTTGACAAGTCTGATCTGTAAAGCCATGGAACGTGTTATTATGGATCTCATAAACAAGGACATAGGCATTCTCCAAGAATTTGACCCCACCCAGTTCGAATTTGTCAAGGGCAGATCTTGCATGTTGAATCTGGCTGACTTCTTTGAGACTGTCACCAAGGCCCTGGATGAGGGAAAGTCAGTGCATACAGCTTACCTTAACTTGGCCAAGGCCTTTGACCCAATCTCCCACTCAGGCATCATAGAAAAGCTAACACAACTTGGCGTAAATGCCTATCTCATTAGGTGGGTGGCCAACTGGCTCACTAACAGGACCATCAAAGTCAAAACAGGCACTTCCACCTCTGATGGCAGACCTGTCACTAGTGGAGTTTCCCAGGGATCTGTCCTGGGACCCCTACTGTTTGGCATCTAATTCTCAGAGGTCCAGGCAAAGACAAAAGGCCTGTGGCTGACCAGGTTAGCAGACTACTGCAAGTTGGGTGCTGTCATTGACACCCCAAATGATGTTAACATACTGCAAGAGGGTCTCACAGCAACTAATGACTGGTGCCAAAGTTATGGCCTCAAGCTAAAAGCAAAAAAAGTATCATCATACCATTCGGCAAAAACACAGCCCATACTGATTACCACATCAACGGCAACCCTCTAAGCACACAACCTGTGGTGAGAGACATGGGCACTCAGGTTGACAGCAACCTCACATTCGACCATCTTGTAGCGGCAGTGGTCAGAAAAGCCTTTAACATGGTTCATCTCATAAGTGAAGGGATTGCATCCAGAAAAAAAGGAGGTTATTACCTCTCTATACTCCTCCCTCATTAGACCAATAATTGAGTATAACACCCCATTTGGTGTACACCTCTCTAAACATCTGCACCAATTAGAAAGGCCAATGAAATACCTCACAAAGAGAATCCATGGCCTCCAACACCTGTCCTATGTGGACAGACTCAAATCACTATCACTCACTTGGTATGGTACAGATTGTTCAGGGGTGATCTGTGTCTCGCATCCAAGGCAATCTTGGAGCCTGCCCTACTAGAGATGCTCCATATCCTTAAGTCTAACTCCTCATGCATTGCCCATGCAAAAGGCCTGAATCTAATATGCATCAACAAAACCTGCTGGAGAGACAGGTTTGTCTCCCAGAGGTGGACCTATCTCTGGAACAGACTTCCCCATACATATCCAACAGAGCACATTGCTGACCCTCTTCAAGTGCATCCTTGATGAGTGGATGGGAAATCACAAATTTGTCCCAGGGGTTCCACCTGTGCCCCTCACTGACAGGGGCAACAGGTGCTGACTGGATTATCTTTTTGAGGATAAATCCTTGGCTGGGCTTGTAAGGGCCCCAGGGCCATTAGTCTAGTAACCATCTATGATCCTATGATCCTGTACACAACATAGCTTCCAGCCTTCCCATACTATTAGCTCTGCCTTTCTAACCTATATAGATACTGTCAATAAAGCTAGAGATAACAGCAAATTAGTCTCTTCCTTATTTCTAGACTTGTCTGAAGCCTTCAACACAGTTTGTCACAGCAAGCTTCTATTTCAAATGTCCTCACAAGGTCTCTCTCAGCACACCCTTCTGTGGTTCAAAAGCTACCTGCCCAATAAGTATCAGGCCACCCTAATACAATTGACAGATGGTTCCACTGTCATTTGCACATCTGATAACATGGTACACCTCCAAAAAATTACTAAGGAAACATTAACAGCCACTTCAGAACCATGGCTTCACAACTTACAACTCATGTTTGAGCCAAAAAAGACTAAATGACTACTTTTTTTCTCCAAATCCCTCTCTAATGAAAAAAAAAAACATTAAAGTCTTCTCTCTTGATAATACAACTGATTAAGTCAATTTTCATAGCAAATTATTAGGGGTAATAGTGAATGATAATCTTACATTCCATCTACATGTGCACATTTGCATAAAAAAACTCACCAAAAACTAGGGATGCTTTACAGACCCACGAACATTCTCACTGATGCAACTAAAACAACACTTGCCACTACTTATCTCCTTCCCACACTTCTTTATGGATCTCCCTTCCTTACTAACCTCGAAGCTTCATAAAAATTAAAACTTGAACAATGCTATAACAAAATTGCTAAATTTGCAGCAAATGCCCCTTTCAGACCCTCCACTGTTTAGCACCAAAACGTTTTAATTAGTTAGAAATGCCTCATCAGCTAACATATGCACAGCTTCTTACCACCTATAAAATTATCCAGCATATCCATCTTTCTGTCCAGCACTAAAAAACATTCAACACAATTATATTCCCAGTCAGTCATTATGATCCAGTGACCAAATACTGCTGTCTGTCTACATACCTATGAAATCTGCTGGGCATTGTCTACACTCGCACAATGTTGCTAAGGCCTGGAACTCCTTGCCTGTATCCAGCAGGTCAATACCTTCCCTCCCATCTTTCAAAATCACTCTGAAATACTTCTTGGTGAAAATCTGGCTCTTTTCTTGCTCAAAACCAGGATAAACTATATCCCTAAATGTGAACAATTACCTTTTCATTCTATATACCTCCTTACTCTCCCTTCTTCGCTAACTTACTATCAGATTCTCTTCCCTGACTTTCTAAATAAACCATAAACCTGTTTTCCCTCACTTTATATTACAATTCTTGTTTGTATTAAGACTAATTTACCTTTAATTTCTCTACACAGTGTCTAACATTTCTCTAAATATTAAATTATTGTAATATAACTTCTATTGATTATTAACCAATGTTTTTATATTATGTCTAATTAGTTATAATTGTTTAAACTGAAGATGCTTTTTTTATTTTATTTTTGAAGCTTGAAAGTTATCTTTAAAATGTTTTGTAACAATTTTGAAGGTTTCTCCCCAGGCCTCTGCTGAAAATGGGCATCTACCGAGTTGGGCTTTCCCAGTAATCAAATGTCAAATACATAAATACATACATACATAAATACATATGTAATAAAAATCCAACACCACATCACCTTCAGGCATACTTTCAACTGAGAGTTACCAGGAGCTAAATAATCTCAAATCTAGTACAACAGAGACTATAATCTGACATACAGATTTTCCATTCACTAGTTTGGACAAAGACAGGGTTATGTTGATTTGTCTTCTGGTGCCACGATCCCTAATATCTCAAGGAGCCTTAAGACTCTTTCACCTAGCAGACTATGACATGGTGGTGCTCCATGTAGGTATGAACAACTTGGGATGCAAAACTCTGAAGCTTAAGCAGTGAGACAGGCATGTCAGAACTGTCCATGCATGTCACAAATACAAACAAGACTGCAAAAATGTTACTTCCTCCATAGTGCCTTTGTAGGTAGAATTCAACTAATGGACTTTCAAATATAACTAAAATTCAAAACAAGATCACATTAAAAGGGTACTGCTGAATGCTAGAAGTTTCAGCAACAAACTGCCTGACCTTGAGGATCTCCTGCTTTAGGAACACATCCATATCTGTGTAATTGCTGATACTTTCAGGGCCGGATTCACAAAGGCTTGCACGGAGTCTAAGAGTAGAGTAAGACTCCATGCAGCCAACTTGTCTGCCGAGCGAGCCAGAAACAGCCAGCAGGGGCGTGCAAGAGAGCTCCTAAAATGACTCTTGCATGGACAGGGTAAGTTTATGCAAATTACCTCATTTGCTGCTGAAAGCTATGCAAATGAGGTAAATTTGTGATCCAGGAAACACGAACCTGTCCGAGTAAGAGTAGTGTTATTTGCAAAAATGTACTAGGTTGGTAACTGAGTACTGTTCTGTAAATAGCAAAACGGAGCAATGACAGCTCCAAATAAAGGATGCATCCAGTTGAGGAAGCATGCCAATGGCCAAATATAAGGCCATTGGCATTTATATGTGTTGCAAAAATTTTTAAAACTTAAAATATTTTTTTCCCTGATCCCCGATGTTTAAGCATAGTGTAGCATTGCGCAAACTTGCGGCGCTCTAAAAAACAAAAAAATAAATAAATAAAAGGCAAAAATAGGGATTTTATTCAAAATATTCATCTGCCATGCAAGTGAATGGCAGGCTGAAGACAACATGGCTACTCAGTAGAGGTTGCTAAGGGGGGAAGCTTAGTCTGAGAGATGTAACCAAGCATTAGTAGGCAATCCTATGCAAATGAGGATAAGGATAGTGAATCCCAATATTTCCTGCTATGTGAACCATGTTCCTAGAGTGTAAGAGTAGGATAAGGGGAGTAACAGAGTAGAAGATGGGTGACATCATGAGGGGGTTTGTATCAAAAAGACTGTAAGCTTATTGGAGCAGAGTGGCATGTGTTTGCTGTGAGTTACTCAGGACTAAAAGAGGTGTGTCTACAGTTGTCTAAACTAAAATCCAGAAACTGAAGATATACGCCATGGCTATCACTAAAGTTTCTAGCAAAGCTGATTACACTGTGTGCACGCGTGTGCGCGCGTGTAAACCCATCTAAGCCTGTGTGCACGTGTGTGCGCCCGTGTAAGCCTGTATAAGGCTGTCTAAGCTTGTATACACGAATGTGCACCCGCCTAAGCCTGTGTAAGCCTGTGTGCATGCGTGCATGCTCGTGTGCATGTGTTTGCACTTGTTTGCACAGCGCTGCCCCCTGTGGAAACAGAAATGGGAAAAGGAAGGAAAAGAAGTAGTAGGAAGTTAACCAAGGAGAACTAGCAGAGCTGCCAGGTGAAATCAATCAGAATCAGCCAATTACACAGGCAGTACAGTAGCCCAGCACAGCACTTAAAACTCTGCAAACAACATTTCCCCATGTTTTTCTCAGAAACACTGCAACACTGCAGTCTACAAAGAGAAGTGAAAACTTAAAAAGCTTAAACTGAGACATAAAAATGTTAGGGGCTGCCATTGTTGTTATAAGGCAACATGTGCAAGATGCTGAGGGTGGTGTCATTGCGAATGCTGCTGAGCAACCCACAGTGAGGAGACAGAGAAGAGTGTACAGACCCAGGGTAACCTACCAGGGGCTACATGAGCTGGAGATAGTGGAGTGCTATAGAGTGGACAGAGACCTCTTGCAGCAAATTGCTGAGCTGTGCAGGCCATGCTTCACACATAGAACCAACAGAGGGGAACCAATCCCAGTGGAAACCAAGGTATGTGTTGGGCTAAGTATACTAGCAACAGGTACCTTCCTGAGACCAACTGGTGATATGATGGGGATTTCACAGGCATCAGCATCAAGGGTACTGCACCAGTTCCTGAATGCTATGTCAGCACATGTCGGTGATCATGTATATTTCCCCAATTCCCATGAGGTATTGGCCATCAATATGCATCTCTTCCAGCAAATAGCAGAATACCCTGAGGTAATGGGTGTAATTGACTGCACGCACATACACATCAAAGCACCAGCTGGTGAGCGGGGTAGGGCCTACATCAACCACAAGGGCTTCCACTCCATCAGCTGCCAGGTTGTGTGTGATGCCCAGGGCATAATACTGAATGTGTGTGCTGGCTGCCCTGGAAGCTACCACAATTCCCATATCTGGCATCTGTCACAGCTGTACCAGACATTTGCCAGTGGGGACATCCCTGACAGTCACCTAGTGGGGGATGCTGGATACGCACTGGAGCCGTGGCTGATGACACCCATCAGAAATGCACACACACCTGAACAAGAACTCCATAATGAGGCACACGCACAAACACGAAATGTAATTGAGCGTGTGTTTGGAATGCTGAAGTCACGGTTCCAGTGCCTGGACACATCTGGTAGAGCCTTGCAGTACTCACCAACTACATGTACCCAAATTGTCATGGTATGTGCCATGCTACACAATATGATCCTGCAAAAACATCTGCAGCAGGAACAGCATGGGGCAGGGCCAAACAGCCCCCACCATTGCCAAGGCATGCACAGGCACAGTGTGACTCAGAGGAGGAACAACCTGAGCCTGCCCCAGTAGGCAGAAGGAGGCGTGCCCAGTATGCCTTGTCTTTGGCAAAGAGGCAACGCATGGCACATACACTGGCTCAGTAGGAACCATGGAAACGATACCTCTCTCTGACTCGCACATAAAATAAAAGGGATGCCTACGTTGACACTACCTTTTTCCAAACATGTATAGGCAGTGTAGTATGTGCATCTGACATAGGCAGCCCTGCAGCACCACCTGAGGCATGATTGCCATGTTTTAAGCAATATAAAGCAGTGCTAAGCAGCTTTCACCAATATCTAGTATATGTAAACAAAATTGCTCATGCAATGTTGGGCAAGGTTAGGGCAATTTGAGCAATGTCAGTTAAACATGCTCATATCTGCTTTACTGTTCCTTAAGCAGTCTGGTCTGAACAGCATGAAAATAAAAAGCAGTGACAGGCCTTGAAACCAGGATACTGTGCATTGTAGTCACAGTACTGAACCACTAAGCCATGACAGCATTTCAGTGGCACAGACACAGCAGGACAATTGTACACTAATGCAAACAGAAAGCAATGCTGTAACATGCCCCTAAAGAGGCAAATGGGTAACCTTCCCCACATGCCTATGCAGACAGAGAACATCAGGCCAGGCGTTGTGATGTGGGTTGTGTAGGCTATAAAGTTGCAAGCTAATATACGTGACATTGGACGCAACGATCTGTAGTACAATAGTATGCCTCAAGCCAGTATGATAGGCAACAGTGCAGACTGTAATAGTGTCCTGTACATAGCAGTGCAGGCACAGCAAATGTGGATAAGTGTCAGGTGAAACCCACATCCTATGTACACCCACAGTAACAATCCGGTGTGCCCACGGGTAGAAATGTACAACGAATAGCTGTCCCCCCTGTATGTAGAAATATTCATAAGTCTATGCAAAGTGTCTCCTGGAAGCCATGCAGGCACAGCATGATCCCTGTTGATCTATGACACAAAGGTGAGCCCTGCTGTAAAAATACAACTTCATTTACCATACACATATAGTATAAATGTGTATACTGTGCGTGCTCACACACTCCAACAAATGTAGTGGATGTCATTCAGCATCACACTGAAAGGTCATACTGGGCATGCTCACACACTTAGGCTAAATATGGATGTGATAATAAGGGATCTATGGACAAATGTGCATAGTCATCTCTACTTCCAGAAACACATTCACAAAGTGGTCTGAAAATCCTGCTATGTGTTCACACAAACTGCCAAGGTCTGTGCATGTAGGTCAAAGGAGGTTGCCACAACTCAGCAATCATCAGAACTGTCAGAGAGTACCACAACACACTTGCAATGAATCTGACTAGGCATGTTCAGCAGCTAGAAACACCAATGAAGTACCGTAACAAGAGGATTACTGGCCTCAAATAGTTGCCCCATGCAGCAAGAGTGAAATGTAACCCAATCTGTACTCTGTTGCATACTGTCTACTCAGGAGATCTCTGCCCAACAGACAAGTCCATGTCATGGTTACACTCAGATCTGTTCTGAGTTACAGCTCAATGGCACTAAATGTACAGAGCCAACTGATATTGCCAACACCCTGGCAGATAGGATCAGTGTTAACTTTACCCCCCTCTCACCCATGAAAGAGCACATGTCTATAATGAAAGACTGCAAAGTTGCTGTCATCCTGGCTGCACAGGTAAAAAACACTCTCCAAAGCCAGTATCACAGCAGCCATGGGACTAGACAACTTCCCAGGCTATGTAGTATCTACACCCCTGAAGTAAACATTAACATGGAAGGCCTGTGGCTACTGAAGTTTCCAGAGGACTGCAAACTAGGAGCCATCATTGTAAACACTAAAGATGTGGACATCCTACAAAAGGGCCTCACTGAGACAGATGGCTGTTGTCCAAGCCATGGGCTGTAGCACAATGCCAAAATGTGCATTATCATCACCTTTGTTAAAAACACTGTAGCCAAGAACTACAACATAGGTGGCAGTATACTTCACACTGTAAGCATGACAAGAGACCCTGGGTCACAGGCGGACAGTGGATACAACTGTGATGAGCACATTCCCACAATAGTCATGAAACCCTCTTATGTGGCACACCTCATCACAAAATGTGTCTCATGCAGAATAGAAGAGGACATTGTTCCCCTCTACTCACCACTCACTAGAACTCTAAAAGAGTACAATGCCATTGTTGCTATGTACCTCACAAGACAACTACAACAACTGGAAAGCCAGCAGCAATACCCCACAAAGAGCATTAGTGGCCTGAAATACATGCCATACACAGACCATCGCAAAATGCTCCATCCGTACTCACTTGCATATCGCCTACTCAGAGGTGTTCACTGCATAACATGCAAAGCTATGTCAAACACAGAGATGTTGGATATGATCCACATAAAACACTCACAATTACCCTGACCTTTGGACCCAATACCACGAGTGAAATACAAAAGGAAGGGGTGTAGCCATTTACCTTATGGATATCCACACCTCCAGGTTACTGGCACAGCATGAGGCCTTGGAGACCATGCAAGTGCAACTAACATTGGGCAAAGCTGCCCATCAGATTGCAGCCTGCTACAGATCATGTACCTTGTCTCAGGAACCTCACTCAGTATTCTGGAGAACAATGGCAAATATAAAGGTCCTATCAAACACCATTGTATGAGGAGATTACAAATACCCAAACATTGAGTGGGTGAATTACTCGTATACAATGTCCTTTGCCCAATGTGTCCTAGAGTTAAGAAACTCTAACACCCTGGAACAGCCGGTCAGCATGCCCACTAGAGGTGACAACATACTGGACATGATCATCACCAACATGGGGTACCAGTGTTCCACAACAGAGATAAACCCCTCGCTGGTAATATCAGATCATTAAGTAATCACACTGGACATCCACATCCCGCCCCCACACCCAGTCAATGAAACCACTGTGAAGATATCTGCAAAAGCAAACTGCACACTTCCCAAGACCAAAGTGGAACGTTCCGAAGACCCCTTGCTATAGGATAATGGTATGCAATCTGCAGAATCATTTACAAGTGCATCCTATGAGCATCTACAGGGATGCATGGAATGAGACATCACAAATAAAACCAAGATGCAGTCCTCCAAAAATTGGACAACAAGCAGGTGTTTGTTGTCCATTAATAAGCTAGACAAGAGAAGGAGGAAACAAACACATGATAGATCCAACTTCACTAAAGGAAAGGCATCACTGATCATTATCAGGAAGAAACAATGATCACTCATAAAATAATCCAAGGACTGTTTCTAAAGACAAATAGCCAAGGAATGTAAGAATAACAACCACAAAGCCTTCGGTAGCTATACCAGACATGTAGGTGTCAACTTCCAAATATGCTGTCAGCTACTGAAAAAAGGAATGACATACACCAAACCAACTTTCATTGCCCACACCTAGGGGGACAAGTTCAGTGTAACCTCCCCCCCATCACCCCCAAAAGGGCCTGTGTCCATCACAGAAGGATGCAGAGACCCAGACATCATGGACATGCAGGTAAAGACAGCCCTCACCAAAGCTAAGAACATAGCATCAATGTGACTGTATGTTGTCCCAGGCTGCGTCTTACACTAGGCCCATAAGGAACTACACCCTCACCTACATTCACTGTCCAGACTCAAGCGTACCACAGGCTATGTACCCAAATAATGGCATACACTAACAGTCATCCAGCTACACAAAGGGTGTGCCAAAACAGAACCTGGAAACAATTGCCCAATATGTGTACTCAGTCTGGTCTACAGAGCTATTGAGCAAATTGTCATGGAACCCATACACTGAGACATTGGAGATCTCCAGACACTGGACTCTACACAACTTCGCCTTGTTAAAGGCAGAGCCTGGCTCCCTAACCTAGTTGACTTATTTAAAACAGTTATCATGAACATAGATGGAGGTGAAAGTAGTCCACACAGCCCACCTGGACCTCACTAAGGGCTTACCACACCATTCCCCACTCTGTCATCATGGACAAGTGTACCAGCTTGAACATGAACAGCTATGTCACAGGATGGGTGGCCAAGTGGCTCACAGATCAAACATACATGTTCATAGTTGTGGGTGCCATGTCCAACTCTAAGCCAGTCACAAATGGCATCACACAGGTCTTGGTCCTGGGACCCCACCTGTTCAGTAGATACTGCTCAGAGGTACAGGCAAGCACGGCAGGTGTAAGGCTGAACAGGTTTGCAGATGACTGGAAACTGTGGTCCATAATTGACTGTACAGCTGACACAGACATCCTCCAGAAGTGTCTTACAGAGACAGACACCTGGTGTCAAACAATGCCCTCAAGCTGAATGGCAAAGTATGCATAGTCATCCCCTTTGGGTAATACAAAGTGCACACAAATTACCACATAGGTGGTAATCCAGCATGTATGGAGAAAGTCATTATGGCCCTGGAGACACAGGTAGATAGTAAGCTCACCTTTGATGATCACATGGTCAAAGTGTTTAGACATTCCTTCAATGTAGGCCATCTAATGTCACCTAATGTAACCCACTCCGTATAGTCTGATTATGTCACCATCCTACAAATATACCTGTGGAAAGGATAGCTCCCAGTAATGTGTATAGTGCATTGTGTTAATGCGTACTTCTGTAGTATCATGAAGTAGTTAGGTAGGGGTTTGAATCCTGCACTGGACAACTATGTGTGTGGTCTCCTTGGGAAGGAGCAACCTTTTAGGAGAGTAGTGAAACACCTCAAAAGTGGTCATCTAACCTTTGTCAAGTCTGATGATGTCACCATCCTACAAATATACCTGTGGAAAAGAGAGCTCCCAGTAATATGTATAGCACGGCATGTTAATGCATACTCCTCTAGTATCATGAAGTAGTTAGGTAGGGCTTTGAATCCAGCACTTGGGGAGTGTGTTGTCTGTATCTTTGTGACACTGTTGGTCAATGTATTGTGGGTTTTGCTTTTACTACTGTATGACATATCAGTATGCATTGCACATGTGAGCCAGCTTTGTGGCAAATACATATACGTACATGTTACCTCAATGATTGCATGTGTGGGAACCCTGCTTTCTCCAAGAACACAGCTGTCATCCTTGCCAGACTGTGCTGCTGCTTCCCAGACCTTAGGTCACATCTGTATGCTTGTGACAAGGCCAGCCACTGCAGTGATCCCTGGCCTAGGTCATCTGTGTCACACAAAGTCATTACGGTTCCTATTGGAATGTGTGAGCGAGGGTCTATGGCCGAGGCATATGTCAGACCTGTTCAAACGCAGCAAAGTCTGTCAATGATGACTATTCATAACAAGTGTTGAACAACCTTTGTGGATATGCATGCAGACCCCTTATTGCTTATGTGATCCACAGAGGGATCTCAAAATACCTTTGGAAATGTGATTAACAAGGAACAGATGACGTAACACTTGGTTGCATGTACATATCGGTACCTGTTCATCATGTTGGTGGCTACTACCTATGTGGTACTGTGGGGATAATGTGTTCCATAAAGGTGGATGGCTATGCTTAGTTTGGCTTATAGCTTTCCAGCATGGGTTTGACAACAGGCATCTGTCTGTATGATACCCTTGTGCAGGATGTGTGTGTCATCTGGAGAATGCATTATAGGCCACAGTACGCATTACCAGACATGGACGGACATATCCCTACTGTGATTGCTTGTACCTGAGAGAGCTATATGCCAAACAGGAGTGGTCTCAGTAATGGGTGCAGGTGAATACCAGTGGTTACTGGCATAGTATAGTACCTGAAGGATCCAAATGTTGCTGTGTGTCCTACATCTGTGTGTTGGTTGTCAAGACATTATCTAACGATTGGTTATGGTCAGGCTGTGGAAGTGATGTATACTACCAGAATGCAAAACAATGACAGATAGTAACAGTATCACCCACAGCACAGTGTCAAACCATGTCATACACACATGTGTAGTCAGGTTCCAAAATGTGTGTAGTACAATGCATTCTGGCCACCAATAGAAACTATGGAGTGTTACTGTGTAATACAGAGCATGTCACCCTGGCCATGTGTCCACTATGCATGCACATGCAGACAGTGCACCTCCACCATGTTCGCAACTCTACACCTGCACATCTGTGCTACACACATCCCACACATACTGTCCACTCTCTAACACATGCTGCCAATACTGCACACATCAGCCAAGTGGCACGTGGCCGGACAATACATAATTGGAACCAAAACTGGTGTAAACAACACTACAATGACAATCATAGCATTAATGCATCATGCCTTCTCAGCTACACCTTCAAGCATATCCTTACACTGTACTGCTGACAACATGCTAACATTGCTATACTGCTATAAAGACACCCTGTGCAGCAACACCATGGTAGCCTGTTCCTGCATTGATGTCACAGATGACAGGAGGTGGCACAGGTTTCATCATATGCACAGGGTGTGTTGCTGGTTTGCCAGAGGCCTACAGTGAGCCATCCAATCGACATGTATGTATGTGTGTGTGTGTGTGTGTGTGTGTGTGGGGGGGCAAGAATACTGGAATGGGCCAATGTTGATGTAATGTGTGTGGGTATGTGTTAGCCCTAGGTGTCTGGAGTATGTGTGCGTGTGTGTTTGCATGCACACAGTTCCACCATGTGGCTGCCATATATGGGTATTTGTGGGACAGCCACAGACTGTACCTGCGAGGCTTCACAGATCACCATCTCTGGCCACGGATACGGTACCTGTGCCTGGCAGGGGTGCTACTGACACTATCAGGTACTAAGCCAGACTGGGCACTATCCCCAGAGGTGGATGGATGTGCACTGGACACAGGTCCCTGCTGGGACTGTCCAGAGCAATGTGCACGTGGTCTTCTAGGTCATTCTATGGACAGCCCACCCCCAACAATGCTGGGGCTGGTACTGGCACTATGGGAGTGGCTGTGGCTTGAGGGACATCTGTGGTGACTGCCAGTTGTTGATGTTGCTGGCATATGTCCACGTCAATGACTCAACCATCCCGCACTGTCCTGACACATGGACATGACATTGCGGAGGATATCTAATGTCTCTCCCCAACGTCTATCAGTGACCTAGATGTAATGACGGATGGCACCTGCTAGGTCACGGATACTGTCAATGACAGCGGTGTTATGTGCCCTCTGTGCCCTTAGTCCCTGTCTGGTGTACCGTTCCATATGTGCCTGTGCCGCCATGACAGCCTGGAACATGTGTGACTTTGTCAGACCTGTGGCACATCTGCCAGTGGCATGATGAGCAGCACTGCTCCTACGATAACCCCTGGACATCTGCCTATGTGGTACCCTTCCAGACATCTGGGTATGGCTGCTGTGTTGGGATGCATGTGCCATGGATACCACACTGCCCTGGCCAATGCCAACTGTACTCTGTACGTATACATGTCTTTGATGCATGTGTGTTGTTGTTCAGTGATTGGTCTCACCCTGGTATGCACTGTGTACATGGACACGACAGTGCTGTGCAAGTATTATAAGCTCTGCAATGTTCTGTGCACCATCTCTCACAGGTATACATACCAAGGCTGGATGTGTATCTGTGTGTCACATAGATATCCATTTCTGATTAGAGCGTCTGTGTCTTCAGCAGATAATTGTGGACACAGGATTAGCACATGTATGATATGTATACGCCCAGGATGAGTGGTGCATGTTTACCTGATGGAATACCATTGCTCAACATGGCCATTGTACAGTGGGTATGGTGAGTGTAGGACATATTGTGGACATGCCAGTGCCAGACATGACATGGCATGCTACAACACAACTGCAACATTAAACATCACACAGACACAGTGTGTGTCATGTGACCTATACACTCAATAGCATTACAAGACATATATGTGTCACTTTGTACAAATGGTGATTGCTATGCATATGTGTATAGGTGCCTATGTTTGCACACTCACAACACTGAGGTGCATAGCAGGTAATGCTATGTGTAGTACTGTGGTCACTGTAACTGGATGGGGTGTACTACCATGAGCCATCATCATGCAGTATCATGTGGTCACTCAAGGCTACTAATGTGTGCCAAACCGGCACATACCATGCTGTACCGGAACTGCAGTACCATGGCTACATTCACCATTTCACAGCCAGTTGTTACATGGGTTTGTATGGTGCAAAATAGGGGGCATTGCCTACCATGAAAGTGTAATGTGTCAAAGAGTGTCGCACAGCCACATGTGAGGCATCTACCCCTCAGGTATATTATGTGTGCTGTGTGGATGAAGTGTGGGATACTGTAGTATGACCTTACAGCGGGCGTCTGAATACGCCATGTGAAGCATGTTAACGTGTGCTGCATATGACAGTGTTGTGTATGTTGTGTGCATGTATATCGACTCTGCCTATCCAATGTCCACATCAGTGTTGCCACAATTCTGTGTATTGTATGTGTTTTAGGCAGCTACCCACGTTACTGGGATGTGCATAGTCTCACAGCAAACATGCACAGCATGCATTATGCATATGTGTGTTACATGTACATGGCCTACACCTCACCTATGACATGCACAAGGTAGAACACACTCACCAGCATGGGTCGGCTGCCTTGCTGTCACACCAGAGTGACCTACAACGATATGAGACACTTTGTCAGTGGCAACAACTGCGGCATTACTACTGTGTGTTTGCAATCATACAGTAGTACAACGGTTGACAGTCACAGGCCTACAGATTGTATTCCTAAGTATTACCATTGCACAACACTAGGCACCACATCGTCTAACTACACAGTACACATCTCACATAAGCGTGCTCTAACAATTGAGGTAACAGTAGTCTACAGCTATGCCATGTTACCTGCACGCTCCATGTCAACTTGCTGGGTGACTCCGTCCTCCATGATGACACACGTTAGTTGTTGGGGTTGTTGTTGGCCAGGAGCCACCTGGCTCAGGAGCAGCTCCTCCACTCTGGTGAGGGGGGATAGATGGCTACCCCCCCCCCTCCTGTGGCAAGTTGCTGTCTGCGGATATCAGACGCACGCTGCTGGACATGTCTAATTAAATCACTGCAGTGATGGAGTACCTGCTCATATATCCGGTTATGCATGCCTATGTCATTTACCCGACGGACAAGCTCTTGCCACAGTGCAGTCCTCTCATGCTGGTACTGGCTTGTTCTAGAGAACAGCAGGGCATACTGCTGCACCAGGCTGGATGTTATGACCTCTTCCTCCACCATGCTAAAGGCGGGATTACAGTGATGGGACATAGCCCTGGAAGACAATGAAACAATATGTGTGAGCAAGTCATGAGGCACACATATATTTCTAATGAACAGATATCAATTAACTGCCATATATAGCAACCCATTGGCTGTCAGAAGATACGCACTTTCAATACCACATGTCAGTACTCAACCCACAACTGCCTGACAGTGCCTGGCACACTCTATATATCAAACCACATTTTGCACAGCAACAAACTTACAACAGCATGTCATACTATACAACAGTACATGGCACACTGTATGCGACACAATGCACAACCTAGACACAGGAGGTATATATCATGCTAATGCATCATGACAAGTGTAATCCATTGCAATGATTGTAAAGTCCAGTGACAGTATCACTGGTATACCACACTAGTCGTTGATGGCAGACCCCTGCCTAACGTGTGTGCACATTTGTGAATATAGGTGGCATACTGCTTTACTACACTATACATGTTGCTACATATGCACCTATATCCTGTAACACACATATGACCGAGGCCATGGTACAGGCATACACACACACACACATACATCAGACATACATACCAGACACATAGGTATGGCAACACAGGTGACCTCTACCTGTGTACCTTACAGTACTGTGTGTCAGTAGTTACGAGACGGTATGCCTGAGGTATGTAATCTGTGAGGACTACAGGGAACACACGGAACAGTGGTTCCAATCAATGTGGACGTACACCATACTGTGCTGTTTAGGCATACAGCCTCAGGTAGTATTACAGTTCATACAGGGGTTGGATTTGCCAGCAGTAACACTTAATAAGCATGCATGTACTGCTTTGGCCTACAATGGGCACCCCAGTCGACAACAAGGGACTATGTCAGAACGTATGGCATGCTGCTTTTTCAGCCTAGCAATTGTATACACATCTTCTGCCAGGATCACAGCTAGGACACATAATACCATGAGAGAAACAGTTTCCCACTAAGCTATCACACATAAACCAAACTCTGACACATTCACAAACACATTCACCATCACACTCAGTCAAACTCACATAGCAATTTTTGAAACAAGTACATGTGGGTGTGTATCACTTCATAGGTAGGTATGAAGCTATTGGCCCTAGGGCCTATAGAAGCCTAGCCATATGCTACTCTGGCCTTTGAAACACAGGTCATTGCATTTCACATGGCCCTGTCAAGCAGAGCCACAGAGGTGAATGCCTGGGTGTATTCACTATCTCCCATACAATCTTCATGATTATTTATGATGGCTGCTAATTAGGAGCTTTGTTTGCTATGGATATTTGGTTTGTTCCAGGGTATGGGATGTCTCTGTGATGGGAATCTATCCCTCCAGCATGTGCTGTTTATCGTGGTCAGAAGGTTTGGATCCCTAGAGCTTGTAGCATGTAGAGATTGGGATCTGTTTACATGCAGCATGTCCAACAGCTCTGTTTTTTACATAGCTTAGTATGTTAGGCAGAGGTCACATCTGGGTAGGCGGTATGTGACACAGTGTAGTTGTGGGGTAGTGAGATGGTCTGCATAGGTCATCTGTTTGAGGCTGGTATTACTCTTTGTGAGGTATGTCTTTGTCGTTTCCAGTTGCTCTGGATGTCTTGTGAGGTACATACCACATGGGGCATTATACTCTATAATGGGCTTTATGTGTGATGAGTAGAGGGGAACACTGACCTATATTTCCCTGGATGACACACCTTTTGTGATGAGGTGTGGCAGGTAGACAGATTACATGACTAGTGTGTCACTGTGATTATCGAAGGGGAGACTACAGTCCACCTGTGTCCCATGGTCTCTTATCACACTTTTGGTGTTAGGTAGACTACCACCTATGTGGTAGTTCATGGTCACGCTGTTTTTGCCAGAAGTGATGCCAATGCAGTTTCAACACTGAGCTTGAGTCCATGGCTTTGTCACCAGCCATCTGTCACAGTAAATATGACCCTGTCTCTGTTGTGTGTGTGTATATATATATATATATATATATATATATATATATATATATATATATCTATATATATATATATATATATATATATATATATATATATATATATATATATATATATATATATATATATATATATATATATATATATATATACACATAAATATAAACATACATTGGTGTACACATAGATATCCATATAGGCACATATACGGTCCACCTTTCATGGTGGGAATATCAATTATGCGAAGGTTGCGAGGTATACTGTTATGTACTAATATTGCACAGTGTTGTGCGGAATGCATTGAAGGTGTTCTTAGCACATGTAGCTGTAGCAGGCCTCACTGGCTGCAACACTGCAAACCTGACAATTCATACCCACAGCGTTTAACCACCACATGTCATATACCAGCACTGTATGCTGTCTTGTTTGCCACACACTACAACCCACATTGAAGTATGCACATAACAACCTTCAACAACATATATATGTCCACCCTTCACAAACAGTTGCAGTATGTCCCTTGCTCTATGCACATGTACAGATGCTAATATATCTGACACAGGCAGATCTCTCCATATGTGTGTGCCATACACACACAAGGTCTACACTGTTGTAAGTCCATGGACCTCACAGCTGATCTTCTGGGCCTTGCTGCAACATGAACAGGTGTCACATGTGAGCACACAGTAATATTAGAGGGTGTATATATAGCTGCAAATGCTAGATTAGCATACTAGCCTGGTACAGCTGTTGCCAATGCTAAGCTACACGTTAATATGACTATCATGCATTTGTTACTCTGTCACATCCTTGTTTATATAACTGTATGCACTACTCCCCCAAACAGCCATTGTACACACTACTGTACAGAACAGACATAATATGGATCAGATGTTTGACATTTAATGCTGAACTACATATATCACAGTTATATCCCACTGCACACAACTACACACTGATTTCTCCATGGCAGTAGTTATGCAGGGCATCTGTGCATAGATACATACTGCTGCCACATATGGATGATTCAAAGTATGTAGAGTACACTTCTAAAATATCTACTACATGCCAGTAAATACATATCAGTTATATACCTTTACTTTGTATGGGTTTGTATTATTACGTTCTGTGTGTGTAGTAATAACATTTTTTTATATATATATGTTATTTATTTTTTGTTTTATGTTGATTTTTTTTTTTGCTGTTGATGTGGCTGTTGCTGTTGTTGTTGCCGGTGTCTGTTTGTCTGTGTGTCTGTGTGTGTCTCTGTGTCTCTGTGTCTCTCTTTCTTGCTTTCTTGCTTGCTTGCTTTCTCTCTCTCTCTCTCTCTCTCTCTCTCTCTCTCTCTCTCTCTCTCTCTCCGTGGCTGCAATGAAATGATTGCATGTGTGGACAGCAAGTACAGCCTGCTTTTAGAGGTATCTGGACATGTACATGTGATGGCCTCTGCACCAATTGGTGGCCACCATTTGGTAATTGCATGCAGCCTGCTGTGTGGTAATTGCAGTACTCACTGTCACAGCAACCCAATGCTATAAATTACTAGGTCAGGTAGGCGTATGCCTTTCAGCTTTCCAGAGTGGGGCCCATGCTTGTTTGCTGTGGACACCGTAGTGTAAGTCAGAAGGTTGGTATACTTCGTCTAAATGTTGCTAAGGGTGTAGCCAGTTATTTGTATGTTGTACTCAGACCTGAATGTTGCCTCTTCCAGTACACAGTTGACAGTGTAGAATTGTACTCACCCCTAGAAATGCTAACACAAGATACATGGGAGTATGGAGTTTCTTTACAACATCTACAATGAGCTTCCATACATATGTAGTTATTGAGATGTTTCCATTTGGCACATGAACTGTTTGGGAACATCTATACTGTGGATATTAATGTACTCACTTCTGCAGTGTTTGTGCTTTTTACTTTGTTGACATTATCACAGGATGCTCATGAAACTGGACATTTCCAGTACTGAGTATGCCTACCTACATCCTTGCTGTACATTGAACACACTGGCATTTTGAACACTTGTGTGGGGATTGTCCTGCTATGATACTGTGTGGGGGTTGTGAAGTGCTGCTGTAACAGTATTTACTGCTAGAATGTCTGGTTCTGTTATCACAGTCATGTAATGCAATTCCACAACAACTGCTGGTATAGTTCCACAGAACAGGTTTTGTGTTATGGCATTCCTACCTTTCCTTTATATTCACACATTCTGATGCATGATATATACATTTCAGCAACATCTTACTGTATATCTACTGTGGCCTAGTGGTACTTCATGCAGTCTAGTAGGTCCGTGGTTCGAGACTGGCAGTGGTGTTTTATTTTGCTGCTGAGCAGAACAAGGCCTCTCATATGCAGGGTGACTAAGGCACTTTTAAGCAGTTGTAAGCGGGTTTGCACAACGCTTAGCAATACTAAGCTAAGTGCACACATGTGCACACTCGTTCAAACCCGCTTACTACTGCTTAAAAGTGCTTACTCCCGCTAACCCCCGTGCTCATTTCTTTGAAAGAAAAGAAAATGGGGAGATAGGAAAGTGGTGAAAAAGGGGCACAAAGAGGGAAAGACAGTAGGGAAACCAGCTCGGGATGTGCAGGACGGGTGTAGGGACGGTCCATAGCTGCCCATTTCTTTAACAGCAACAGCTGTACATATACTTGTAATTTGGAGGGAATTTTGAAACCTTACACCCCTGAGAGAGGGGTGAGGACAACGAAGTATGTTGTACAGCCAATTGAATTTCAGTGTGTGTGTCCAGCGGACATTTGTGTAAAATGGGCAGCTATGTATGGGGCGTAATTTTTTTGTGGGAGCAGATTGCCCATTTTTTTTTTTTTCAGGTGAGAGTGGAATGTGAGGTAGGGGAAGTAGGTATGTTGTGGGAGGTAGGCTGGGGAGGTAAACAGACAAGACAAACAAGACGCATACAGGGGCAGAATATGACACATGGGGTGGGTGAACACAATTGACGGGGAAGGATTTTTGGAAATCGCAAGCCCATGAGACCACAGATGGTAACAGTGGAACTGAAAACCCCACCCATGGGCAGTCACCACTGCACCTTCACAGCCCGGAGGGTGGCTGTGCTGGGGGCTGCGTAGGAGGGGTAGGCTCACCCGTGAGTTGCGCCACTTGCCTCGAGCTGGCGTAGAGGATCAGCGACTGTACATTCGATCTCCCTAAGCACCAAAGCCCAGACCGTTTGGAGGGTGATAGGTGGCCCTCCTCAGGCCACGTTTGCATGGGGGGGGGAACTAGCCCCATCCCCTGCAGCGCTTCCACCCGAAGGTGGCACAGGGCCACCGGAGGCTGAGGTCCCAGGCTGGGCACCGTACATGCTGGTTCCAGGTGCCATCGCCAGCTGAGGTGGGAGAGGAGGGTCCACTGGGACCGGCCTTCCCATACGTTCTATGTTTGGCAGGATTTAATGACAATATGGGTTAGTAACAGACAACAGCATTCCAAATTAGTTGTAACATCATTCAGTAGTATTCCCATTAACCCAACACACAAGAATTCCAACAGCTGAACAGCAAGCATTACACATGCATATTTAGAACAACAGTGGACATTCCAACAGCATGCACAGTTGATTGGTGGCAACAGGCCACCAAGACTGTGGTATGTAAACAGGGCACATGCATCAAAGTACATGCAGATATTTATAAACCAATAGGACATATGTCCCAACAAAGTTTTTCAGATTACACATACCCATTTAGGTGTGGAATGGCATTATTTATGACCATAAAGTTGGGTGTAAAAAGATCACTCCATTAACAACTTATATATACTTATAACTTTACTCTACATTCCTACTGACTGCAGGTATATATCCCCTACACGTATTCTTACACTAGGCAGTGTCCATGAAATTGTGAAATGGGTTTTGATAGCTGTTTCAATACCTGACCTGTATCTGACATACAAACTGTTCAAGATGCAGATGTTACTGATACGTATTTATATATTTCATTTATATTCATATATCTACATATCTGGCTGTCTTCAGGTAACATTATCAGTTACATTTAAACAGACCCCTACATTTCTAGCAGCACACTAACATTTCAGGGGAACACAATCACAAGCTACTCATGTGCCACATTAACCTGTACATGCTAGCCATGAACCAACAGTTGAGGGCTGTATATATGCTTAAGAGCTACTGGCATTCCCTTCATCCACTTTATATGGACCTACACAAGTGTGGATTGACAGCACTTAATACAACTGTACTATTTCCATAATGCAAGGGTACAACAACATATCAAAGAAAGTGACACGGACACAGTCCAGGAATTATACCTTTATTAATTACATTACACACTTTTGTAGTGGCTTTCTCATTCATTTCATATTTTGGTGCATGCAGTATACTTTTATTCCAGACTTATTATATCTTTATTAATGGGTTACAACACTTTTTCATGCTCTCTCACTTATTTTATATTACAATACATGCAGAGACTTTATTTAAGACTTATTATACCTTTATTAATGGGTTACAACACTCTTTTTCAGGCTCTCTCACTTATTTTATATAATAATACATGCAGAATAATTACTAACCTGGCTGGTGGCGCAGCCTATCTGCATAGGCTTGCCGATTCACAGCACGAACACCTGCAGCTGTGAAGTAAATGAAGGGATATTGAGACATACCTATCCATTATATAGACTACAATAGCATTTCTTACATACTTTATTCCATGGCTACCTACTCAGTAGAGGGGCATCTTGCATGTCATGGGCATCCTGTATCCATCGGTTCAGTTAGTCCTTCTTCCATCTCTTCAGGTCCTCTTGGTGGTGACAGACCTGCTCACCAGTCCGAGGGACGCCTGTGGCACTGGTGAGATCATGAGCTAACCAGTTCCAAGCCTCCGCTTTGTACTCCGTCCCTTGAAACTGGCCCTGCAGGAGTCTTGACTCATGATGGTGAACAAGGAGCCAAACCATGTATTTTGACTCCTCGATGCCCCACCGTTGCCCTCAAAAGCGAGTACCCTCTACAGCACCGGCCATTCTGACTGCAGATGAGAGCTACAACCAGTTATGGAGAGTATTCCCGCCTATGAAGCTTAAATATGCCTCATTTCCTGCACTTATTTGTGATTGGCCATTTTTAAAAATTCTCAGCTAACAGAAAACCTGCTTAGCAATGGTTAAACTTCCATTTATAAGTATATGTATGTTAACAGTGCATGTATATGCTATGCTGTCATGGCTTAGTGGTACAGTACTTTGATTATGGTGCACAGTGTCCCGGGTTCGAGCCTTGTCATTACTTTTTATTTTACTACTGTCCAGACAGGCTAGGGGTTGTGGCTGTGTTTAGGTGACTTTGCTCAACTTTGTTCTACGTTGCTCCACGTTGCCCGACGGTGCACTGGTTAGCGCGGTGTGCAGCTCCACGCAAACCTATTGCGCTAGGTAAAGCGCTGCTTAGCTATGGGCAACTATATTGCGCTAGGTAAAGCACTGCTTAGCTATTGGCAACTATATTGCTCTAGGTAAAGCACTGCTTAGCTATGGGCAACTATACTGCGCTGGGTACAATGCTGCTTAGCTATGGGCAATTATATGTCAATATCCTTAATGCTGCTCACCTTCTTATATTTATATATATACATTTTGTTCACTGATACATAGGCCATTTCAATGCTTTTTACTAAAATTTCATTCATATATGTCAGGAATTATTTTATATACTAATTTAAAACATGAAATAGAAAGGGGAGTGGCTGTACTAGAACCGGGAATGCCTCCTCTTTGTGCGAAGGCTCTACCACTGCGCTATTGCTATTTGGCTTAATTTGCATAAACATTTCTTATTATGCTCTTCGATGTCGAAATTGCTAACTGTAGCTAAGCAATGGGCACACCCGTGCAAACACGCACAAATACGGGCAGCTATATTGGGAATTATAAAAAATAAAATTAAAGGTTTACATTTTACAATTACAAAGGGGTTTAGTATGTGGGGATGTGTAGTGTTTGCTATGTGTACATTTCAGCAGACTCGCTCATTGCACTTGTCATTTTCACATTTATATAGTTGCAGGGGGGTGGATATTTGGACTGCTCTGCAGTCCAACGTGCCCCCTGCAGTCTTACATGCTCCGTGTTAGCCTTCCAGTTGAGTCAGTGCGCCCTCATGAATATGCATGGTGCACTGACGTCTTCCTGTTACACTGCCGTTTCCGTGTAAGACTTATTTAGTCTTACACGGAGGATTACTGAATCCCCCCATAGTGTTTAGAAAGTACTCCCTCTGTACCTGGGTTTTGAATCTACCCTGCCTTCAGACCTGATGGCATATTCATTAGTTTTCATATTTGCTGTGCACAGTATCTCCACCAGAAAAATTCCTAGAAACCTGCAAAGTGAACTCATTAAACTCCAAATAATATTAAACAGGAACAACTCTCAGCTCATAACCTGTTACAAGACACCCTGTATATCTCCAGAAAAGCATGTAAGGTTACTAAATATATCTGGTGAACTGCTGTAAAGAACATCATTATTTTTAGAAATGTTAACTACCTCTTAATAAACTGGAGTGACTGTACCTCCAGTGTAGTATATGCCCAAAATTCTTAGATTTAATAAGCAAAATTAAATAAAATAAATTTAAGGAACAATACCTCCCTAAACCAAATTGCTAACAAACCCTTTAGAGGATATACTGTTCTTGTCCTAGACCTTATGAATGTCAGTTCTTTATACACATTTAACCAGGTATCTCCTTTCCTACTTTAAAGAAATCATAAACTAGTGACTTTCACATTCAAAATGTCTAAATTCTCTGAAGCCAGTATCTCATAATTCAAGGATTTTAAATGTACTAGCCTTATCAAATTAAATGTTCATCATCATCATCATCATCAGCCACCTTTTTCCCATTTTCTGCATGGGGTCGGAGGGGTGTGTTAACTGTCATAATTTTTCTTGATTCAATGCCACACTCCTGCCTTCTTCAACACTCATGCCTGATTGTCGCAGATCATCTCTCACACAATTCATTCACCTCTTTGCTGGATGCCCTAATTTCCTCTTACTTTCTTCTTGTCTGTCCTAACTTGTCTTCACCAGACTGTCTTCTGCTTTTCTGCATGTGTACAAACCACTGTAATCTGTTCCTTTGATCTTTTCTGCAATTGGAGTAATTTTGGCTTCTGCACTTATGTCCTCATTTCTTTGTCTGTTCCACAGTGTGCATCCTGCCACCCTTCTCAGGCACTTGACGCTATTAACCTGTTCCACTGCCTTCCCTTCTATCTCACTTTTCAGCTTCTTCTCATTTCTATAGTTTGCTGCCATAACCACTGTCTTAGCTGGACGTAGTTTCATCCCATGTGCCTTCAGTTTTGCACTTCATTCCCCTATCTTTTGCTGAAGTTCTTGCTCAGAGTCTGTCTGTAATGCCACATCATCTGCATACAGCAACTTTGTTGATCTGTCACCTCTGAGCTGTTTGGTAATGTAGTTCATCACTATTGGGCTCAGAGGTGAACCCTTGTGCAGAACCACTCCCACTAGGAACCCCTCTGTGAGACCGAATACTGTGTTTGTACTTGAGTCATTGGGTCCTTGTACATAGCTTGCACTAATTCTAGCAATGCTTCTGGGACTTCAAACCACTGCAGAACTACCAGAATCGGCTTTCTTGGGATCTTCTCATATGTTTTCTCCAAATCTAGGAATGCCCAATTGGACTCTTTCCACATCTCTAGCTTCTTCTCCACTATCTGTCTCACTGTAAACATCGGGTCAGCTATGCTGCATCCTGATCTGAATCCAAACTGCTCTTCTCTCATCTTACTTTATACTACTTTGTGTATTTGCTTATCAATCACCCTCTCCAGAACTTTAATGCTATGTGACAAGAGTTTGATGCCTCTGTACTGCTCACAGTACTGGATGTTTCCCTTGTTCTTGTACACACCGGCATAAGTATGCTTATTCTCCAGTCATCTGGGACACTGTGACCTCACTTGAGCCTGCTGCGTTCCCTCACTTCATTTTCTTTAGTGCTATTCTTGCTTCTTCTAGGGTGGACTCCTCTTCTTCTCTCATTGTAGGCTGTGTCTGGGACAGTACAGCCTCTGTGTTGTTTTCTTCATTCAAAAGCTGCTGGAAGTACTTCTTCCATCTGCCTTTGATGTCCTGTAGACTTATGAGATGGTTGTTACTGGCATCCCTTATGAAGGGTGTCTCTTGGCCTTACAACCTGATATAGTTTCTTTGTGCCACCTACTAAGTCACTTTCCAGAAGCTGGTAGAGTGCCTCTGATGCCCTTTCTTAGGCTCTTTGTTAGCCAACCAGTATTCCTTCCTAGCCTTGTCCATCCTTTCTATCTCCCACTTTTTTCCTGCACACCTTCTTTCTTTCGATGATTTCCTGGACTTTTTCATTCCAAAAGCAGCTTTCCTTACGTACCTTATTTCCATACCTGTCATGGCCACATATCTGTTCTTTAGTCCTCACACATGCTGTTTTGAGGTGCTGCCATTCTTCTTCACTTCTACCTATTTCTTCTTGGGGAGCTAGAGCCCTGAGTAATTCCTTGAACTGTTGTACTTTCTTTCCAGTCAACTTCTGATTTCTAATTGTGTCTACCAGTGATTTATGCTGTTGGCCGACTGTTTCTATTTCACTGGGGAGGAGATTCTATCCTAGTGCCCTTTCCTTACAAGGATGAAGTCTATCTAAGTTGCATTTGCCAGACAGAAGTCAACAATTGCCTCTCCTTCATTATTCCTATTGCCACATCCACTTTGGACCAAACAGTCCTCATATCTGAATATGTGCATTCAAATCACCCATTATCAACACTTCTGAATGTACTCTTTTCCTCACAATCACAACCTTGCTGGGACATAGGCTGAGATTATGAATGCCATATCATTACACTGAAGTCTGGTTGAAGGTCTCTAATTCTGATGACATTCCTCACTGCCTTCTGAAGCCCCTCTCTCTCTTACCACAATTCATTTCTAGCCTCCTGAGTAGCAGAGTCTCTATCCCAAGCCAAGATGCACTGCCCTTCTATCTTATCCATATGATCCTGACAGTGAACCTACCTTGAGTGTAGCAATTCTCAGTTCATATTTGGCAGGTTGATTGGTTTTATGGACACTGGCCAGCCAGTATGACTGCTGGGCTTCATGGCAGACACACACTCACCAATAGGGGAACAACACTCCTCCCAGGATTAGCATGGGTCCCTGGCATAGGTCAGGTCTTCAGCCCAATAGCTATCCCCATTTGGTGACATTAGTCAACATGACTGAATCACCTAGAGCCCTATTTTACACTGGAAAGTGGCCTGTGATCTGTATTCTCCTATCCTGAGGATGCTGTGCATGACCAAAATACAACTCTCCCTCCTATAGGGCACCATGTAGAGTCAGTGCTGCTACCCACAGCTCTATTCCACTCAGCATGTTTTTCAGAGGTGGGAGGAACCCCAGAGAGACACAGGAGAACATATAAATTCCAAAGAGGCATTTGCCAGATGTCAGGAATTGAACCTTGTACATCAGCAGCAAAGACCTTAACCATTATGCCAAATGGTTTCTCACTCAGTTTCCATGATAACGTTTCAAAATTCACTGAACCCCAGTACTGCCACAGCAGTTAGCATCAAAAAGGAGTTTTATGCCCACTTTGACAAATCACCCTGGTGTTACACCAACATAAATAAACTCCATGATAAAGGAAATACTTTTATTTGGCCCAGTTAATTTCTATGGGAATGTGTTCAAGATCTGAAGAAGTTTTCCTGCTGCTGTATTCTTCCCTTATCCAAGCCATTATTTAATACAATGTCCCTTCTGGTATGCATAAACAACTCATTACAAAGGTCCCAAAAATACCTTACCAAAAAAAAAAATCAAAGGTCTGAATTCTTTTCACTATCCTGATATATTATCAGAGCTTTCATTATACTCAGTGGCCTACATGTTTCTCTGAGGTGGCCTGTGTGTTTCTTTTGTGCCATGAAAGACTCCATCCTATTTGACCCTTTCTTTCTTTATAAAACCAATGTTTTTACAGACACCCACACTAGGGATCATGTTTCACCAAAAAATAAATATGTTTTGCTGGAGATATAGGTTCTTAACTCAACATATTCCTAGCCTATGGAATAAGTTACCACTACATAGGATCATAGGAAGTTACTAGGTTACTAGGTTAATGGCCCTAGGGCCCTTACATGCCTAGCCAAATTCTACCCTTATTTCCATGATCAGCACCACTTTCCCCTGTCCAGGAGGGACATAGGTGGAACCCTTGGGGTGAATTTATGGTTACCCATCCTTTCGTCCAGACTGCACTTAAAGAGGACCAACGAGGTGCTCTGTTTGACATGAAGTGGGAGTCTGTTCCAAAGGCATGGTAATCTTTGGGAGACAAATCTGTCCCTCCAACAGGTTCTATTAATGTCACATACCAGGTTAAGGTCCTTGGAGCAAGTAACTTGTGTACCATTTGACATATGGAGATGCAGCATTTCCAATAAAGCAGGGTCAAATATTGCCCTTTATGCAGGACAGATACCACCTCTGAGCAGTCTGTATGAAACAGGATAAAGTGGCAGTGATTTCTGAGAATCCACATAGGACAAATGCTGAAGACCATGAATTTTCCTTGTGAGGAACCTTTGTGGTCCCTCCAATTGCTGCAGGTGCATGGAAAGGTACATACCAAAAGAGGGATTGTACTCAATTATTGGCTTGATGAGGGAAGATGACAGAGAGGTTATAACTTCTTTTTTCCTGGAGTCAATGCCCTTGCTTATGAGATGAGCCATATAGAATACCCTTCTTACCACTGTGGAGACATGGTGGTCAAAGGTAAGGCTGCTTTCAAACTGTGTGACCAAGTCTCTCACCACTGAGCATGTACTTAAGGTTCTGCTGTTGATGTGGTAGTTAGCAGGAACATTGCCCTTACTGAAAGGGATGATAATACATTATTTTGCATTCTGTTTAAGGTCATGACTTTGGCACCAATCATTTGTTTGTCTGAGACCCTCTTGTAGGATGTTGACATCATTTGGAGGTTCTATGACAGCTCCCAGTTTGCAGTCATCAACAAATTTTGTTAGCCACAGACCTTTAGTTTTTTCCCGTACTTTGGGGAAATAGATTCCAACAGTAGAGGTCCCAGGACTGATCCCTGTGCAACACCACTGGTTACAGGTCTGCTGTTGCAGGTGGATTCCCCAATTTTAACTATATGGGTTCTATCAGTGAGCCAGTTAGTAACCCATCTAATGATATAAGGGTTGATACCTAGCTGGGTGAGTTTGTCAATGATGCCTAAGTGGGAGATAGTTTCAAATGCCTTGGCTAAGTCTAGGTAGGCTATATGCACAGATTTCTCCTCATCCAGGGCCTTGGTGACTGTCTCAAAGAAGTCCACCAGGTTTAACAGGCATGATCTCCCTTTGATAAATCCAAACTAAGTAGGGTCAAGTGTTTGGAGATTACCTATATCTTTGTTGAGGTCCATGATGATTCACTCTATGGCCTTGCAGATAATGCTAGTCAAGCTAATAGGTCTATAATTTCCAGGGTGAATGGAAGCACCTCCTCTGTGCAGGTGAATAATGCTGGTCATTTTCCAATCAGCTGGGATGAAGCCAGTATTTAGACTATGATTGAAAAGAGTACTCAATGGTGTTGCTAATTCTTGTTGGAGCCCATGTAGGACACAGCCTTGGATGTTATCAAGTCCCACAGATGCTGTGTTTTTGGCCTTAGAGATGGTGTTTATGACCTATTCTTTGGAGATACAAGGTAGGGAACAGGTAGTAGGGATGTCATGGTGTACATGTGGCAGGGACAGGGGAGTGAAGCTTTCACAGAACCTGTCAGCCAACAGGTTAGCTATGTCCACAGGCTCAGCATATGGGAATACATGCATTTAATCGAATGGTAGAATTCCGACGTACTAAATGTCAAAGGCAGTGAACCAAGTCTACACAACGTTGAACTTTCAAAGACTGAATCCATGAACATCAAATGTCAGCCAGGCAATTATCCCCCCCCCCCTTTAGACCCATGGTAGCACTTGTTTTGGTGGTTGAGCAGTCAGAAATGTCAAATTCTGTGTTTTGCTCGACATTCTGACTGTTCGTCAATGTGAAATTTGACATTTAGGTTCGGAATAAGTAAAGTTCGGGGTTGGTGACTTTGACTAAATGTATGTATTCCCAGTATGTGGTATCATTAACTACCAGTTTGGCACAAATCTGGGCCTTTCCTTTTAGATTACTGATGTAACTAAAAAATGCTGTATGGCTCTCTTTAGTTGAGGAAGCTAATTTGGATTCATAGTTTGCTTTGGAAAAATTCACAAGTCTTATTTGCTTGTTTAAGCTGAGGCGGGAGTGTTTCCAGTTTAGGACTCTCTCTTTCTTACTTTTAGATATTAATATCTTCCTCTTATTGTAAAGCCTGCTAATGGCAATTGTCCACCAGGCAGGTTTGCTCTTCCTTGTGGGGCTTGTTTTGGTCCTATCAGGTATGGCAGAGTCAATGCAATTATACAATTGTTTGCATAAAGCATTGGTGTAGAACTCGGCATAGTTGCCAGTTCCATCTGAGGGAGGAGATGCAGTGAAGTTATTTATACCATGCCATAAGAGGTTATAATCTGCTTTGAAGAATTTGTTTAAATTAGTCAAACTAAGAATCTGTCTGACTAACGTTAAGGCTATTCTTCATGATTAGATGGGTAGACAGAAATTTACACCGGGTTTGCCATTTGCAGCCGTGATCAATTTGAGAGGTAACCACTATTAAGTATTTAAAAAGGAAGGCATGAACTTTTAAGTGTATCTGCTTAAAGGTGTATACTGCTAGTCCATCTTATAGTCTTTGTGATTCCCTGTCTAGTATTGTCCTTATGTTCCTATATTGAAGAGTTAGACATGTCTGTAAGGAGTGCAACTTTTTGTTTAGACTTCAAGCATTGAGAAGTGTTGTTGTTGTTGTCTTTCAGCTTTTCCCGGTTAGGGGTCACCACAGTGGAACTCTGATCCGCTAATGATTGGCAGTAGATTTTCACGAACGCCGAGGTGCCAGCTCGACGTCCAACCTTCAACGAAGGCACGCCCATTTACGCATGTCTTCCGAACGCCACCCAACCATGGGGAGGGCATGCAGATTCCACACAGAAGGCACTCCCTGCACTCCAGTCGAGAATCGAATGGGAGAACCTTTTGCTGTGAGGTAATTACTAACTTTATATCATTTTGTTTTTGTCTTTATATGTAGGTAATTTGAGGAGACTGACCTTACCTGAAAATGCATTGTGGGGAATGAAAAAGTCCTGGCCGGTATATACAGAAGCCATGAGGAGGGAGACGGAAGCCATTCCTAGAAAAGCAGCCAGGCTCCCAATCATCTTCTGCTAGGCTGGTATATATGGACAATGCAGTGCTGCATCAGTAGTGTTGTCGCCTCACAGCAAGAGGTTTTCAGGTTCAATTCTCAGCTGGGGTGCCTTCTGTGTAGACTCTGCATATCCTCCCTGTGTTCATGTTGGTTTTCTCCAGGTGCTCCAGTTTCTTCCCATGGTACAAAGAAATGTATCTGGAGTGTTTCTCCCTGAGCCTCTGCTGAAAACTGGCTTTGTTCCAAGTTAGACTTTCCCAGTAAACAAATGCTAAATAAATCAAATAAACATATTGAAACCCTTTGGAATGATACTAGTAATTGAAGTCTGTATCTGTTGTTTGTATGTCACATCCTTCTTGATGATTGTAGGATACTTCTGAAAACTAGTTTCAAACCAATTTCAGATGCATATTCTGAGTACTCCATTATATCCCACTTCATATGAGTAAGGAAGTGTATCTCTAGACAGTCACATGTCCACAATGATCATGTGTATGTGTACTTTGGGTGAAGGGGCATGAGTGTTTGGCACAGAAGCTGGTGGCACCTGTGAGGCAGCTATCTATCATTCTATCTCTGCTCAGTCGGATGAGTTGTGCATCATTACGTCTGACAATGGAGACACCTGTGACTAAGACATTACCAGATATACTCTTTCAGCCTTGTCCCTTACGGGCTTAGACCTGCAATTGAGTGATTCCCTTTTCTGGTTGTGTTTTCTATAATGGCTACATATTGCCTTTTAGTTTGGCAATAAGTGTATATATATATATATATATATATATATATATATATATATATATATATATATATATATATATATATATATATATATATACCAAACTTTTGTTCACATTAGTACCTGGTTAAGCCTAACCAATTACCTCATGTGAAACTCAAACCCTGCACCTTGTGCCTGTAAGATAAATACCTTAACCATTATTCCAACCTCTGTCCACAGAGATACACTTACTCCCTCTCATGGAATCTGAATCAAACCCTGGCACCTACTCCACATCAGGAAATAGAACCTTGATCTCCCGAATGAGATACTCACCACTATACTAATGAGGAAGACCTTTGTTGTTTAGCCATAGACTTTCTAAGTACCTCAGCAGAAAGGCATCTTTGTTTGTATAGGACATGTAGGCAGTCATGGTTGTGTGAGGTGGATGCCAGTACTGGCACCATGCTGTGTAGCGTATATTGTGTTTGAAGAGACATTGGCAACATTAGTTAACATGACCAAATCACCTTAAACCATATTTTAAACCATTGAGTGGTTAGCCCTGTCATAGCACACAGTTTTTATCCATGTTCTCCTATCTTGAGGATACTAGGCACCACAAAAGATGCCAAAAGAGGTTAGCCTGTACAACTCTTGCCCTGATAGGGCACCATGTAGAGTCTGTGCTGCTGCCCACAGTTCCATTCATTGGTGAGTTTGAGATGGAAACACTCAGCATGTTTTTTCAGACATGGGAAAAACCCCATGGAACAAGCTAGCTCCAAACAGGCATTGGTTAGTGGTCAGGATCAAACATTGTACATTGTGCATGGACAGCGAAGACCTTAACCATTATGCCAACTGGTCTCTGGTTTTAAAAACAGAAAGATAAAGAAGATAGCCAGACACCCTGCATAAGGGATGCCAGCAAAAACCTGCTCACCAGTCCACAGGATATCAAAGCTAGATAGAAGAAGTATTTCCAGCAGCTTCTGAATGAAAAAAACCTACAGAAGCTGTACTGCCCCAGAAACAGCCTATACTGAGAGAAGAAGAGGAGCCCACCCTAGAAGAAGTAAGAACAGCACTAAGGAAAATGAAGTCAGAGAAAGCAACAGGCTCGGATGAGGTCAAAGCAGATATGATAAAGATGCTGGGTGAGATGGGGAGAAATGGCTCCTGAGGGTACTGATAACAGTGTGGAGAGAAAGGCATGCCCCAGATGACTGGAGAATAAGCATACTCATGCAAGTGTACAAGAACAAAGGGGACATCCACAACTGTGGGCAGTACAGAGGCATCAAACTCCTATCACATTGCATGAAAGTTCTGGAGAGGGTGATTGATAAATGGATACGCTGAGTAGTAGAATGTAAGATGGAAGATGAGCAGTTTGGATTCTGAAGCACAATTGACCCGATGTTTGCAGTGAGACAGATACTTGAGAAGAAGCTAGAGATGAGGAGAGAGTCTAACTGGGCATTCCTAGACATGGAGAGAGCATATGACAAGGTCCCAAGACAGCTGATCTGGGCAGTACTGCCATGGTTTGAAGTCCCAAAAAACACTGGTAGAATTAGTGCAGGCTATGTATAAGGACCCAATGACTCAAGTGCAAACAGTTTTTGGCCTCACTGAGGGGTTCCCAGTGGGAGTGAGTGTACACCAAGGTTTAATTCTGAGCCCACTGCTGTTCATACTGGTGATGGACTACATTAGCAAACAGGCCAGAGGGGACAGATCGACAAATTGCTGTATGCAGATGATGTGGCATTACAGGCAGACTCTGAGCTAGAACTTCAACAAAGGATTGGAGAATGGAATGCAAAATTGAAGGCACATGGGATGAAAGTAAGCACAGCTAAGACAATGGTAATTGCAGCAAACTGGGGAAATCAGAAGAAGCTGAGAATAGAGATAGAAGGGAAGATAGTGGAACAGGTAAACAGCTTCAACTACCTGAGAGGGGTGGTTAAGGAAAAGGGAAGGCTGAATGAAGAGCTCAAAGCTAAAATTAGAGGGACTGCAGCCAACTAGCATAGACTGTCAGGTGTAGTCTATGACAGAAGAATGCCAAATAAGCTGAAAATTAAGGTGTACAAGACAGTGGTGCGACCAGTACTACTGTATGGTACAGAAACCTAGGCAGTAAAGCCAGAACAGTTGAAGAAGCTAGAGGTGATGGAAATGAAGTGCCTGAGAAGGGTGGTAGGATGCACACTGTGGGACAGACGAAGAAATGAGGACATAAGAGCAGGAGCCAAAGTAGCTCCAGTTGCAGAAAAGATCAAAGAGAACAGATTACGGTGGTTTGGGCACATGTGTAGAAAAGCAGTAGACAGATTTGGGACAGACAGGAAGAAGGTAAGAGGAAGTGAGGATGTACAGCAAAGAGGTGGAAGGATTGTGTGAAAGAAGATCTGTGACAGTCAGGCATGAGTGTTGAAGAAGGCAGGAATGAGGCACTGAATCAAGAGAGCTGGCGACAGTTGACACGACACCCTGACTTCATGTAGAAAAAAATGGGAAAAACGGGGCTGATGATGATGATGAGATTGTTTTTAGTGAGTCTCAAGCAGTTCATGCATTGTCTCAATGTTCCTATTGCTACCATATTGGCAAAAAAATTGTGAGGTAAACCATGACTTCATAATGTTTAGTGCCTGGTAAAATAGTGGGTACTAAAAATTTATAATGGAGTGAATTTGTAGCAATGGACTGTTATTTAGAATACTAAGATGAACAATTAGTCAAAGAATCAACATGACAATTATATATGCACATTGTCAATAAACAAAGGGCAACAAAGGTCAGTAAAAGGTATAGCATTAAGTAAGTGAGAGATATGTGAAACAGAGACTAACAACTTGACTCGGGATCCACCACTATAGCTTTGAACAAAAGATTGGATAGGGTGTCACCACAGCAGCTTAGCAGGCTTGCCTTAGGCCAATTAAGCTGATTTGATGCAATAGGGGTCCTTGGCTAAGAGGAGTCCCACAGCAGAGTTTTTACATTGTCAAGTTGCCAGCTCAGCACCCAACCTTCCACAGAAGGCACACATGCACACCTAGGGCCAATTTAGAGTGTCCAATCCACCTGGGGAGGAAACCAGAGTACCCGAAGGAAACCCACATGACCACAGGGAGGATATGCAGACTCTGCACAAAAAGCACCCCAGCTGAGAATCAAACTGGTGAACGTCTTGCTGGGAGGTGGCAAAGCTAACCACTGCACCAGCATGGCCACCCATTATTTGTGCCACTCAAATCATAAAATGCTCCTGTAGAATTGTTACAGTCAGCATTTTCCACTCTACTCTGAAAAATAAACAGGACATTCAGAACTGTACTGCTTTTAGCAGTGCATTCCAATTTTCAACCTTGCTAGACAGGCTGCTACAAAATACCTATCTGTACCTTTAATACTCGATTTCTGTAAACTGCAATTTTTTATATGTGTGTGTGTAGCTTCCAATCAGGCTAGTCTGTGACTTGGGGGTCAGCATGCATGATGTTTTTTAGCCTCATTAGCCCCTGATCCATTTGTTTGTTACCACACATAACCATACTATGTGATTGCTTGGCACTAGTAAATAAAAAGGTAAGAAACATTCCGTAGTCTGCTTTTTTTTGCTGTTCATTCACTGTTCAATTATACTAAATGAATCTTCCCATTGCATAGTTTAAAATTCTTTTTGAATGTAGAATATCTAAAAAGAACTGCTGTCACTTAAGAAAAAGCCCACACATCAGTGGTTACAGACTGAAGCCTTACAGGATTTTAGTGTAATTTTTATTTGAAGAAGTAAAGATTAGTGACTCCCCCAATATTAATTCTTAAAAATAGTCATGGCTGCAAGTCTGACTGTTGCTACTGCACTTTCTAAATTTAGAGAGCTGCCACATTGCACATGCAATTGGCAGTGATTACCGAAGAGCTACACTGAAATGCATAGCATATTCTGGCATTATTATCAGAAGTCTTTTCAGTAGGCAATCATTACAAAAACAGAAAAACTAGAGACAAGTTTTAAGGCATTTATGATATATTTTTGCTAAATAAATGGTTTCATATTGAAATGTCAGAACTCGAAATGTCAAGTGCCAATAAGCTGAAAAGAAAAAAGGACAAAAACACTGGAAAAGAGCAAATCTTGAAAATTGCTCATCGCCTTTAAACTTCTTTTTGCAGGATGGACAAGCTTTCCACATACACTCGAACTTATATATACCATATCTAAAATCGACATATCTCACAGAAAAAGGAATATTCAGAGAAATGGCATCTTGGACTCAATATATGTAAGTCAATTTTTTCGGCCATTCAGTTTCTGTATTTTGGGACTCATGCTAGCAAGTGCCAACATTTCAAATGGTTACCCAAATAAACATACACATACTATTCAGCTTGCTTCTGCAGACTGGCTTTCTCTTTTGTCCTTTGACAGTATTCGCACAGAGTATATGCCCTGTATGGAATAAGAAGTAATGCATGTTTCATCTTATGAAGGGAAAAATACTGTTTGAACAACTGTATCACAGCTCATGTAGCTATATTCAGAGAATGGAATCATCAGCAATGTGACTGCTGCAGCCGTATGTGTCCCAAACTGAGTAAAATATTGTAATAAACTACCATAGTCAATAAAAAAATAATAGGCATTCAGGTAGACAATTTTTGTGAGTATATCACTTATCTGAGTTTAGTTATGGCACACAGATAATACTTTGAATGTTCATACATAGTCTTTAAGAAAGCTGAATGTAAGATGATTTTTTTTAATTCTTTAAATAATGCTAGAAAATATACATATAGGCTACATGTATTTTCATGGTGGGGGAGGGGAATAAAAACACTGCACCTGTTATTTTTATTAGCCATGTTATGTCTCTAACCTCAGATTCCCTTCTAGTGCACCCAGAGACTAGCATTATATTTCCAAATAAAACATGTGTACATATAGTTACTACACTTGCAATGAGAGCAAAGAATTATATTAACATTAGTTTGGTGCATATTTTCATTGAAAACATAATAAAATAACATCAAAACTGAAAGTAGAACACTTGTAACACAAAATTTATTAAGATGTCTCACCAGGGGAGGCTCGTGCTATAGGACTGCAGCCCCCCACCCATAAAAAGAAAGAAGAAAAATAAATTGCGAGTCCCCCCACTGTAGAAAAGTTAATAGAATAAAAAATAAATAAAAAACATTCACGAGTCCCATGCATGCATGCTTAGTTCCCGACTGCTGTGTTAGGCAGTCCAGAACTCCACACACACATGCATGCTTAGTTCCTGATCTCCAGACTGCTCTGTTATGCAGTCCAGATAGGGAAGGAAGGGACCTCTGCCCTGTCAGCCCAGAAGTCTGTGTGATGATGACCGCACAGACCAGAAGAACACAAGACTGCATCACCCACAGTCTGGAGGCTCTAGCCTACTCATGTCTAGTGGGGAAACCAGAACAGGCTGCTATGGAGGACAGAGAGGTGAGCGGGCTTCAGGCCGCTATGGAGGACTTAGCTGCCATGGAGGTGGCAGAGGACTTAGATCTGCTGGAGGTAGGATGTGTATGTGTGATCTGCTGGAGGTAGGGTATGTGCGTGTGATCTGCTGGTGGTAGGGTGTGTGTGTGTGTGTGTGATCTGTTGGAGGTAGGGGGTGTTTGATCTGCTGGAGGTAGGGTGTGTGTGTGATCTGCTGGAGGTAGGGTGTGTGTGTGTGTGTGTGTGTGTGTGATCTGCTGGAGGTAGGGTGTGTGTGTATGTGTATAATGCTCCACTTGCTACATGGTGGTAGGTAGAGAATAAGGCTTGAACCCTGTACCTTGGGCCCAAGTGGCAAAAGCCTAAATTCCCTACCCACCACCATTTGTAAAACATTTGCAGATTTTTGTCTCATATTTGTTCTGTCTGTTCCTCATAAAATCTGAGGTTTCTGTATTTTTGTTTCTTAACACAGCCAGTGGTGCAGTGGTAGCATTGTTGCTTGACAGCTACAGGTTGTCTAGTTTGATTTTTGATTGGGGTGCCTTCTGTGTGGAGTCTGCATGTCCTCCTTGTGTTTGTGTGGATTTGCTCTGGTGTCCACGATGGATATTTGTCCCTATTTGTTGGACTGTATTCCCCCATTCTTGGCTTTGTCCAGGTTTTTTGTGCCAAGGTTGAGAGCTATGGTGATAACTGAACTCACTGAATATGTTTGGGGGCTGTATTCCCCCATTATTGGCTTTGCTCAGGTGTTTTGTGCTAAGATGTTGACAGCTGTGGTGAGAACTGAAGTCACTAAATGGTAGCCATTTAAGTTTCAGTCTTCCTTTCTCTCCTAAAATGGATGATTTGGCATAGTGGTATGTTGCTCTGACTATTTTGCACAGGGTCCTGGGTTCAATACTTGGCAATTCAATGTATGGTAGTAACGCAGCATTTTATTCAAACAACTTTCCAACATTATACAAGCAATGTTTAAAATGTGTCCCTGTTTTTTTGGTCTTTTGCCCCCCCCCCCCCCCATTTTGGATTTTTCCACATTTCTTGTGCTGCAAAGTTCAGAGATGCAGCTGAGTGTCAAGTAGATTTTATAAGAAGCTGAGAGCTGCAGGGGAACAAAAGGTTAGTGCTGCTTATATTTAGTCTGCATGCATTGTTAATAGCACAATAGGTAGTGTACTTGCTTTTGATGCAGAAGGCTGTGAGTTCTACTCTCACACTAAGTAGATGTATTGCTGATATTGTACTGCATTGTAAAGGGGGTGGATGCTGCAGTCCTTTTTTGGTGAAGATACCTAGTAACTATGAACCTGTTATCAGTTTGCAATCCATTCCCTATTGCAATATTACTAGCTTATTGTTTTTTTAATGCAACTTAGGCAATTTATTCCTCAAGGGCAACAAGCACTTTATTTGTAGATGAAACAATGAAATATAAAGTTGTTTGCTAGCAGCAACCTCTTCATTAGTTACCGATTTCTTTAATGTGGAATTAGTTAAATGACTTTTACTTCTTCAGAGATTGTGCATATTTACTGATACTGGTGGACTGTAGAAGTTTGAGTAGACTTTTATGATAGAAATGTTCTGAATTGGGCAATTTTATCATTATTGGTGCATGCATTTTGTTTCATTGTTTACTGGAAAAATGTTCAAAACAAATTTAAAATGCCCTCTAACAACTGTACTATATTGTACAAGGAATATAAAAGGGGTTGGGAGGGTGGCCTAATAGTTAAGGTGTTACAAACACAAGGTATAGAGTTTGAATCTCACAGGGGATAATTGGCTAGGCTTAAAATGGCTTGTAAGGGCAGTTAACTTAGTACTAATCTATGAACCTATGCAATCAGGAAGGTGTATCAAAGACCACGTGTATGTTTTGTGGGCAAGGGGCCTATGATTTGAAAACAGCCCAAAGTTAATCTTTATCTACCACTGGCAAAATGTATTTTCTTTGAATGTGGGTTTCAATGCTGTTTCAATGAATGTGAGTTTCAAGAGCAGAGAAGTTTTAATGCTAAGTCTGTTTACATTGTGAGATTGCATTGCTTTATTTAGCAGATGTCTTAGTGTTTGTGCTGTAAAATGCAAAATAAAACGTTCAAATGAAGTCCAAATCATCATAGAAGTAAAGCAGTATGCACATTAGTGTTTATGGTAAATGGGGTGAAATAGCCAAGTAATGGTTCAATGGAATGGCTGCAGGGGGGAGGCTCCATTCGATCATGATTTTGTGAGGGGGAAGGGCAGCAAACTCAAAGACAGCCCCTGCTGAACTATACCTCTCAAATGTCCAGATTTTCACAGAATGAATAGATTTTTGCTTTTTATTTTTGGTTTGTTCCTCATAAAATGTGTGGTTTTCTGACAAATAATTTAGGAATTAAGTCACTAAATAATGACAGACACTGAGTTTCAGACTTCATAACCTTCAGAAAAATGCATGCTAAAACAAGACCTGTTATTCTATCAATTGTCTCAGTTTATACAACAATTTATAGTACTGTTTATATGTTCCCCCAGTATATTTGGCCATGGCCAGATTTCCTGCATTAACAGGTTGAGAGGTACCTGCAGATAAATTGCTTTATAGAATTAGGCATATCCAAACCTCTCAATTGTCCCCAATTTTGGCTCAAAATGTAGCTCTTCCCCTATTAATTCCGCCGCAAAAATGGCAATTTTGGAAGAAAACATGGAGGGCTTACAATTAAGAAATAACTGTAATAATCAGAGTTATAGATTACTTTTATTTCAGAAATGCATGTAGATTCTTTTTTTTTTGTCAGCTGCTCAAGTCAGCAGTACTAATATTAAAAAAGTGTCCCTTCTTTGACAGATTCCCAGCTGTATTGTATGGCTATTTTATATTTTTGCATCACATTTTTGGTCCATTTTTCATAAAATTGTATTTTTTTGGCAAATTAGTGGCAAATCATTAAAGACTGAAGTTAGAAAATAATGACAGACATTTGAGTTTCAGATTTCGTACCTTTCAGAAAATTCATACTAATGCATGACCTACTCCATTATCTTTCTAAGATTATAAGAGCAATATTTAAAAATTGCCCTTATTTTTGGGCCTTTGTCCCACTTCTATGTATGTCTCTGTCCATATTTCTTGTTCTGAGGTTGAGAGGTATAACAAATGTGTCAGGGCCATCACAGTCAGCCAGAGACATTTCAAATTGTGACATACTTGTTGCACCCCACGCCCCCATGTAGTGACTCTGGATGTGTCCAAGGAAGGCAAGGAGCAGTTATGCAGTGTAAATGTGCAGAGTATCCCCCCATCCAAGGTAGACATAAGTGCTACTTTTATTCTATCTTTGATTTTGCAGAATGTTCTGGTTTCTGTCATATTTTTATACTGTTGATTTATACTTATTATTACTCAGAAATTGTCTGTTGCTCTGTGTTTATGTAGCAATGCTTTAATGACCATCATGTAAGCTAGTCTGAGATTGTAAGATGCAAGTAAGCTTTAATAAGCATACTGTTAAAGAATTACCAACACTGAAAGCCTTTTTGTTGTGCAGAGAATACTTACATAACTAGATAATGTATAAGCCTTGGGTATTGAAATGCATATGACAGTATTTGTAATAAAGGACAGGATTACATTATTTTAAGAAGCTCATTACATTTGTTGGACACTTGCAGTCATCTTTCCAAGCTTTACCTGTAAACCAAACAGAATGCCAATCTATCATGTGTGGTCCATTACCTGTACAGTAATCCTTTAAGCAATGTATCTTGAGCTTGTTTCTTGTTTCATAGATTCATAGGTTCATAGGTAGGCACTAGGCTATCGGCCCTAGGGCCTATACAAGCCCAGCCAAAAAGGTACCCTGGCTTTTGCCACCCAAGAAAATTATTTTCCTGTGCCACTGTCGAGCAGAGCCATAGAAGTGATCCCCTGGGTGAATTTCCTATTTCCCATCCAATCCTCAAGATTTTTCTTGAAGAGTACTAATGAGGAGCTTTGTTTGATATAGATAGATAGTTTATTCCAGAGTATGGGAAGTCTCTGGGACAGGAATCTATCCCTCCGACATGTTCTGTTTATTATGGTGACAAGGTTTAGGTCCCTAGAGCGTGTAGCTCAGAAGGATTGGGACTTCTTTAAGTGAATCGTGTCCAACAGCTCTGGGTTTGACATAGCTTTGTATGTTAGGCAGGGATCACCTCTGAGTAAGCGATATGCAACGGAGTAAAGCTGGAGTTTTTTTAGACAGTCTGCTTAGGGCATCTGTTTGAGGCCGGTAATCCTCTTTGTGAGGTATTTCTGCACCCTTTCCAGTTGTTGTAGATGTCTTGTGAGGTACATACCAAAAGGGGCATTGTACTCTATAATGGGTCTAATGAGTGATGAGTAGAGGGGAACAATGACCTCTTTTTTTCTGGAAGAGAAACCTTTTGTGATGAGGTGTACTACGTAGAAGGATTTCCTGACTACTGCAGTGATGTGATTATCAAAGGAGAGACTACTGTCCACCTGTGTCCCAAGGTCTCTTATCACACTTTCGGTGTTAAGTATACTACCGCCTATGTTGTAGTTCATGGGTACAGAGTTTTTACCAAAGGGGATGACAATGTCTGCTTTTCATTTTTTACTTTGATCATGTTTTCCCCATGAAACAAGTAGATAGTTGTCAGGCAGCAGGACTTTTTTGGGTAAGAAACATTTTTACAAGTGGGGGTATCACAGAGATTGCTCCTTTCAGCATGTTACTTGGTACTTTTATAAAGCTGAATATAAATTATAATTAGAACTGCAGTGCAAGGAGAAGTGGTTTGACTTGAGTGCTGCTTGTTTTTCTTGTACTTGATTTTGACTGGCATTCCAGTAATGTATTTAAAAAGAAATTTATTTTTTCATGCCTCACAACCTTTTTGTTTCCATCTAGATATTAAGTAAGCTGTCATGCAGTCAATGCTCATTTTGACTTGATTGGACTCTCATAATGATGGTTTAGTACCCAGGGCAACGTATTTAATTAAAGTTACAGTTTTTTGGTTTTGAGCATAGCTCCTCACCGTTCTAGTTGACCGCACCCCTTCCCATTGACCCCACCCATTCAGCTGTCTCCTGCCGCAACCCTTTGATGTGAAGTCACCAGCTGCCATTGTGTCTCACAAAAGTTGATGTATTCACATTTGTTTTAAAAGGTTGGATGATATTAATTAAAATACATTTCTACTTAAGGTTCCATGAATCGCAAAATGAATACAGAAATTATAAAAACAGTAATACATGTCATTCGGAACGATGTTAATGCAGATTTAGCAGGGAATAATAGGCATAAAACAATAAGGAAAACAGTAACACAAGAATGATATTTATGAGTGGCAGTCAGTCCTTTCAAACAGTAAATATGAAAGGTGGTCATCTAAGATTTGGGGTGCCTTCATTATTACCATTAATTGTAATGTATCTTAATATGTTATATATTTATTTATTAATATTTGTAGACAGGGAAAGTATGACTGGGTAAAGGCCCTTTGTAAGTGGAGGAGAGAATAGGAAAAGCTTCAAATTATATAAATATAATGAAAACATTTTTATAATGCATTCACTGACAAATATGTTGTATTACAAGTAGTTTAAATGACAAGTATTTTAATACAAACAAAAATAAAGTTACACTGTGTAAAATTATGAAGGCAGTATTGTATTCTAGGAAGGAACGAGTTGTAGTAACAGACAGTAAGTGGAGCAGTGAAACAAGGAGAGAAAAATGGTATGCTGAAATTATAAAGCAAGAGAAATATACTGAGGTGAGTTATAGATTATTCAGGTAAAGATGAGGAGGAACGGGGTGAATTAGAGAGGAGGCTGGGAAGGGTTAGGGTTTAGAATGAAATGCTAGGCTAGAGTACAACAGGAACATAATGTTTTCATAACCATAACACAGCTCATACAGGTAAATCCCACGAGTTTAACCTCTTATTACTTCCCTATTCCATTCCTTGCACTTATAACATTTTTTTAATTTAAATTTATTTAATTATTCATTTTGCTGCATTAATAACATTTTTCTGCATGGCGATGTAATGCTAACTCTAATTTGCTCCACCATAATGATATTTCATATCCTAAAGGTTCAAAATAGCAAAAACCCTTCCTGCATTATCAATGAATAAGACACAGGCTTATTATATGATTTGCAGTTATCTTCCTGGAAATGCCTAAAATATTATTTTCTTGGTTATTTATTTGAATTTGGGAACAAAGTAATGCCAGTCAGACATAAGTACATTTTCTGTGGTAACTGAAAGTGAATTGAGAGGGTAAGATCTTTTGATATTATGTTTGTTTCACATACGAATACTATCTGTTTGTGGGCCACCCAAGCTTTTGCATACTGACAACAAGAGGCGGAATCTTTATTATAATACGTTTCATATATTTAACCATATTTGTAATATGCAAAATGAATAAAAGTGTCATGACCAGAATGTGTTCTGTTAGCTGCCATGGGGAACAGTTTGAACTACATCTTTTTAATGATATCATGTTTAATAATAACCATCACAATTGGTTTGCAGGGCTAGATTTTTATTTATTTCAAGTTTGTTAACTGGGTGACTCAGCTAGTCCAAGGACCCTGTTCAGTTATGATCCTAGCCACATTAGTAATTACAAACATACATGACAAATGCATAAAATACACAGCAGGCACATAATAATGTAAATAACAGAAATATATATTTACACAGAAATTTAGCAAAGTACCATTCAATAAATACATGCATAACATGAAAGGAAACATGAAATAAATGAAACATATGGAGAAAATTGGTTACTTATGTGATGACCCACCACTAGACCAGTAATCACGGAGCCTCAATCCTCACCACTGGCAACACTGGGGGATGTACACTGAGACAATGACAGGTACACACACACTATTTCTGGATGCAGCTATTTGCATCAAGTGTAATTTCCCTTAAGAGCACACAGGGACCACAGTCAGTCCAGGGCTGAGTTCTTCCCCTTTCTCCAGATCACCAATAAGACTTCCCACTGGTACAGCTACAGAGTTGAGATCTCAGCAGGGTGGCCAAGCCAAGACCTCCAGCATCCTCTCTGTTCAACCAGTGCTTCATGTCCCTGCCCAAGAAGCTGATATGCACACTCTTTGAAGTTTGATTTATACACACACACACACACACACACACACACACACACACACACACACACACACACACACACACACACACACACACCTGGAAAAGGCTGGCACAAGTTTATTAGCTATGCCCCCTTTTGCCCAGACTATAAAGTAGCTATCACTGCCACCAGCCAGCTCCTTATCAGCTACTTCAAGGCCCTTAACAAAGGCTGTGCAATCTTACTGTGTAATGTTACTATTAATACAAATGGTAGTTTGACCAAGAGCAAGGCTATTAGGAGTGGCCTACACAGTGTAACCAAATACATATGCAAGTATTCTCATAGCTTAAATATCTCTTAGAAAGATCAGCAACAATGAAAGGTTTAAATATATTTAAGAACAAATAATAAAATAACAAAAAACTACTCAGTATGTAATCACAGTGTCATCAGAGTTCAAAATCACAAGAAATGTTTAAAACAACATTGCAGGACAGTTTCAAATAAATAAACAAAATGTGTAACCTAAGCTTTGGTATATTCCTGACTATATCTAAGAGAATTATACTATACCCTAGAAACCTACTTAAGAGCACAGCATATGTCATGATTAAATCTTCTATTTGTTGCCAGGTCAAAGACAGAATACAGAATGCTGTGTCTCACTCTCAGAGACTTCTTAAATTAATATCTCAAATATTACTGCTGCCCTTCAAAACTGGTGACCTGACCCACCCACCTATGAAAATAAGTGCTTAACGCAGCAATATATGCACACACACACACTTTCATCTGCCTTGTGCCTATGCTTACAAAACTTTTTTCTGTAAACTTCAGGTGTTAACTGAAAACACTCTAATAAACAGTGTTTAACAGTATTATAATTTAAGCAATCAGTATCAGACAATTTAGAATCAGCAGTTACAAGCTTTACCATGGACTAAGGGTTTCAGGAACTGTACCCAGAGCCCTTGGTCAACATTATACTGTTTACATACCCTTTCAAACATATGAATAAAACTCTCAAAATTATCACCCTCTGTAAATTGTGGAAGAAATTTACTGACCTTTATTGCTTCTGGGTTTTAGTTATTCCCTTCCCCATTACCTCCATGACCCTGATGAGGAATTAGCATCTCATTTTTTTGCTGCCTCTGCCTCTCATTTTCTTCAGCCTCCAAATGCCACATTCTCTCTGCTGATTCTATTTCCAAATGTTTGGCCTCCAGTTAAAGTCTCTTTAATTCCTGATGGATTTTGAAGTGCCCTGTGGAATGGTTGAACTGTCCATTTTCTGAGAGTTGTACATCCCCAAGGCCACTCTGGTTGTCATACTTGTTGCAGTTCTGTGATGCAGCTGTGACTAAAGCTGGAAACATCTCTGCTTTAGTTAGGTTGGCTTTCCCCAGTCCTTTGGCTTGGCACATCTCAGCCAACTAGCTCCTTGTCAGCTTGACATACTCCTCTGCTGACATCCTTGCCTGCTCTCCCTGAAAATAAATATAACTATTGTGATATTAAACTGTGAATGTTAACCATGTAGCTGCTTGAGAGTAGAAGCACCTTCTTTAGTCACCACTGTTTACAAGCTACAGGAGTTCAATATCCACACCACTGAATCCCAATATGTGCATATCCCTCCACTGCCACCAATAAATGTGAAGCCCCACCACTGGACCAGTAATCAAGGAGCCTCATTCCTCACTCCTGGCAACAGTGATGATGTACACTTACCCCGGGATTCATGAAACTTGCGCCAGGCACAGGTGTAGCGTAGGTGGTATAACACCAAATATGGCCACCGAGCGATTCAAGTACGATCCAGTTCCACGTGCACTACCAGTGTACGCCAGATCTGTGCAGCTCTCGGTGTAGGTATGCAAATCACCCCATGTGCAGTACTGCAGCATGCAAATGAAGGTACATAGTGATTCATGAAGTGGCGTAGGCGTAGCATAAGCCTACAGAAATGTATACCAAAAAAAAAAACGGTTTACATTTTGACAAACAGAACATCGGAGCATTGAAAGCGGACCAGACTCATGTATTACAAAGTTAACATATGCCAGTGGCAAAATATACAGCCAATGGCATAAGAAAAGATGCACAACACATAAAAAATAACATTTAATGTCATGGCCACAGTAACGCAAAGTACAACCGTAGGGCATGTGCGTGCAAACAGGAACACAAGGAAAATATATACAAATGTCATAAAATAGCAATGTAACACAAATCATGATTTCACCATAATAGTCAATGGTATGCATGCTACACCACAACCAAGCTGTAAGGGTTGTTAAGGGCCTGTGACAGTGTTCGGCGCGGTAACTATGAATTAGTAGTCAATGCCATGCAAATGAGGCAAGTAATAGTGAATCGCAAACGTCCTGCCGACCTAAGGATGTATCATACGGTGCAGTGCTACAACACCGAGGAGTGGTCTGGAGGAATACATGACATCAGCAGTGGGGTGTGCCACTGCAGCTGTAAGCACATTGGAGCAATGCAAATCCGGGCTGCCTGTTGCTAAGCAAAGCCGCAGGACAGGGGCGTGGATGTAGGTATAGCTTTGCTTAGCTGAGAGCACACATGGTGCCTGAAAGCGCATGTGTACATGGATGAAAACATGCCCAAAACCCCGTAAGTGGACGCACGCTCTGCACACCACAGCCCAAAAAGGAAGTTTAGGGGAAGACAATAAGGAAATGCCACAGTAGGGTAATTGGAGTACAACTGAGCAATTAACACCTATTAACTTACAGTGGGCCATTGACGGCAGCTAACAAGGCTGCTAGCAGCAACCTGCAGAACAGGATAGGGGAGGTGTCGGATTGCAAAGAAAAGAGAACTGTAACTGCCGAGCAAAGCAAACCTGCAGTAGATCGGCTATAGAACACATTTCGCAAGACAATCCTGGTTCGGGAAAGTACAAAACAAGAAAGCAGGCTGCTGGATGCATGCCAGACAATGGGAGGGGAATCGTTAAGAAAAGTAGAGGCAAGGGCAAAAGGTAATCCACGGCAGTTAAATGTAATTCAACACCAAAGGCAGCACAATAGCAGTATCTGTGGTAAAACACATAAGATGCCCTGCAGCTCCGAATGTACATACACACCCTATGACATCATCAGTGTTCAAAGCACAATAGTATAAAGTGTGAAGGCACCTCACACACACTTGTGTATTCCCAAACACTGCACCATCGGTGTAAAAAGACGGAGAACTTTTACAATGTACTTGTTGGGAGCTGCCATAGCTGTGATTCATCAGCATGTGTTGGAGACTGTAGGTGTTGTGGAGGATGATGCTGACAACCACCTCAGGCCCCGGAGGAGGAGAAGAGTGTTCAGACCAAGGGTAACCTACCAGGGGCTACATGATCTGGAGATAGTAGAGCATTACAGGGTGGACAGGGACATCATACAGCAAATAGTTGAGCTGTGCCGGCCACGCCTGAGATCCAGAAACAACAGAGGGGAACCCATCCCAGTGGACACGAAGGTATGTGTAAGCTTGAGAATACTAGCCACAGGTACCTTTCAAAGGCCAACTGGAGATATCATGGGGATCTCACAGGCATCAGCATCCAAGGTACTCCACCAGTTCCTGGTTGCCATGTTACCACATGCCAGTGAGCATATATACTTCCCCCAAACTCAGGAGGAGTTGGCCAGCAATATGCATCTCTTCCACCATGTGGCTCACTACCCGGAGGTACTGGGTGCAATAGACTGCACACACATACATATCAAGTCGCCACCCAATGAGCATGGTAGGCACTACATAAACCACAAGGGATACCACTCCATCAACTGCCAGGTCGTGTGCGATGCCCAGGGCATTATCACGGATGTGTGTGCTGGCAGCCCTGGAAGCTACCATGACTCCCGCATCTGGCATGCCTCACAGCTGTATCAGGCATTTGTCAGGGAGGACATCCCATATGGCCACCTTGTGGGGGATGCTGGCTATGACTTGGAGCCATGGATGATGACTCCCATCAGAAATGCACACACACCCATGCAGGAACTCCATAATGAGGCACACGCACAAACCAGAATCATCATAGAGCATGTGTTTGGGATGCTGAAATCACGGTTCCGTTGCTTGGACATATCTGGTGGAGCCTTGCAGTACTCTCCAGGTACGTGTGTCCACATCTTTATAGTATGTGCCATGCTACATAATATGATCCTGTGGAAACAGCTGCAGCAGGGACATAATAATGAAGGCCCTCACAGCCCACCACAATTGCCAAGGCCATCACAGGCACAGAGGGATTCAGACCACGAACACCCTGTGCCAGCCCCAGTAGGCAGATGGAGGCATGCCCAATTTGCCCACGCCTTGGCAAAGCGGGAATGTATAGCACATACACTGACAGTGTAGGCCCCTATGGACTGACACACTTCTCCACCTGCACACACAGTAAAATGGATGGCACACACACATGACCACCTGCAAATTGTAATGTATAGGTGGCCTACTGTGTGACTCTTACATAGGCATCCCTCAACTATTGCACACACAACAGCTATTGGAACAAGGAAAGTCAACACCTGAACAGTAGACAAAGCTAACAGCATATGTTGATACTGTATGTATAGGTTCCTAGGTACATCGGTAGGTACATGCCCGATTGTCAGAGGCCATTCATCAGCCTAGGCAAAATGTGTCTGCTATCGCCACCCCATCAATTAACCAACTGTCCCTCCGTGAAGCAGAGCCAATTGCGGGATCCATGTGTGTAACCACTGTTCCCCACCTACTCTGTATGGATTCCCCGGTGTGTTAATGAGGGCCTCCATATAATGTAATCAGGGATCTAGTGCCAAAGCATGAGGAGTACTCATGACAGGTATCTGCCACCCCAGCATTCTCCAGTTATGGTTGTGTCAAGGTGTAGCACATTACAGTGTGTGGCTCACTGTGACATAGATTCTCAATGCTGGAGCACATCCATTAAACATCACTTGGACATACCATTAAGTGGTATCATCCACATGTAAACTAACTGAGTTACACATTTGACTGCAGTATGGAGTAACAGCCATAGTACAGTCCACATACAAAACACCATAACACTTGTACAAATCCCAGATGACCAAGTGGTAAAGCCACTGACTGTGTCATGTATGTACCCGGTTCCACGTCCTGCAAGGTCTGTTACGTAATACTGATGGCACGAATAATAAGAAGTTATGTCTTACCATAACGTTCCATGTTGGTTGTCTTCTTCTCGCCTTCTTTCTTGCTGGATGGGTTCGGAGCCAATCCTCGGCTCCGACTCGGCCTATACTATAGCTCGAGAGCAATTTTTACCAGCTCGAGGCAGCCCTATATCCCACAATACCATGCGCTAACTCCCCAGATCTCGTTTGGAAGCTAAGACATAGTATAAATAACAATATTATAATAATAATATTATAATCCTCATTTACGAGTACAGATTACCTGCTAGTAACACTAAGGATACAAGGAAAAGAATGCAACATATTGTATCTCCAGAAATGGAAGGACTCAGAACCTCGAGTCTATCCAGGCTAGGGGGCAGGAGGGACGCAAGAAAGAAGGCGAGAAGAAGACAACTAACATGGAACGTTATGGTAAGACATAACTTCTTAATGTTAAGTTGTCATTCTCATCTTCATTCTTGCTGGATGGGACAGCGTCCCTAGCATCTTAGTCCTGGGTGGCTCAATGGAACAGACGCCTGATTACAGTGGAACCAAAATCAGCTCTATTTCTGGAGGCTAAATCAAGCTTGTAATGGGCAATAAAGGTATGTTTGGACGCCCATGTAGCTGCTGCACAAATGGCATCTAGTGGTAACCTTGCTTGAAATGCCGTTGAAGTTGATAGTGCCCTGGTTGAATGAGCCTTAGGCCTAGAGGGAAGTTGCCTATGTCTCAACTCATAGACCAAGGTAATAATAGATGTCAGCCATCTGGAAAGAGTAACCTTCGATACTGGAAGCCCTTTCTTGCCTGCAGCATAAGAGAGAAAGAGCTGGTCTGACTTTCTGAATTGTTTCGTCCTGTCTAGGTAATACCGTAATTGGCAATGAACATCTAATGAATGTAATTTTTGTTCAGCCCTGTTGGTATAGTCTGGGAAAAAGACAGGCAAATCAATGGAGTGGTTTAGATTTGCTTCCGATAACACTTTTGGTAGGAAGGAAGGGTTTGTTCTGAGAGTTACCCTGTCTTTATGAAAAACCAAATAAGGAGGACAGACAGACAAGGCTTGAAGTTCCGATACCCTTCTGGCAGATGTTATAGCTACTAAAAACAGCGTTTTCCAAGAAAGAAGTTTGAGGGAGCAAGAAGCTGCAGGTTCAAAAGGGGGCAGAATTAGTGAGGTTAGAACTAAATTCAAGTCCCATTGTGGGGGTGGATCTTTGACTGGAGGTCTGAGCAAAAAGATGCCCTTGAGAAAGGCTTTACAGAGTTTGTGGGACATAATATTTGCTTCTGAGAGTCCAACATGAAAATTAGCAATGGCCGCTAACTGTACCCTGATAGTGGCCGATGATGACCCTGAATGAAAAAGCTCCGCCAGAAAGTCTAGAACCTCATGAATGGGTGCATGAAAAGGATCTAAGGACCTAGTTTGTGCCCAGTGTGAAAAATGCTTCCATTTACTCGCATAAGTTTTCCTAGTATTGGACTTATGGGAAGCCAGAATGATATCACAAACAGGAAGAGAAATAAGGGGAAGCCTGGCTATGGCTGGAAGTGGAGCAACCAAGCTGTGAGGTTGATGGAATGTAGAGACTGATGCAGCTTGCCCGTGAGGTGGGTCAACAGATCCGGAAGGGGTTCCAGATGCCAAGGCTGTTCCAGTAGGTATTTGTGCAGGAATGGGAACCAAACTTGTCGAGGCCAAAACGGGGCAATGAGGATCATTTTGGATCTCAATGCGGTTGCTTTCTGAATTAATTGCGGGATCAATGGAAAGGGAGGAAAGGCATAAAGAAGACCCCAGGGCCAAACATGAATAAGAGCGTCTCTGAGGGGTTGGCCTGGCAGAGGAAAAAGTGTGAAGAAGTCGAGGCACTTGCTGTTTTGGGTAGTTGCAAAAAGGTCGCAGCAAGGCTGGCCCCACTTCCGAAAAATTCAGTCTGCTACCGCTTGATTTAGAGACCACTCGTGAGGCATGAGGATAGTTCTGCTCAATCTGTCTGCTATGACGTTGGACTTCCCGGGGATATGCGTTGCTATCAGAAACCGTTGAGATGAAATCGCCCATTGCCAAAGTCTGAGTGCTTTTCAACAGAGGGGGTAGGACCTTGTTCCACCCTGCTTGTTTATGTACCACACCACAGACATATTGTCCATTTGAATTGCTATAGTCCCCATGGAAACAGAGCTCTGAAGGGCTTGCAACGTCAAAAGCACCACCCTCATCTCCAGGACATTTATGTGCAGGTAGCATTCTGACTGTTGCCAAGTGCCCTGGACCGTTCTGCCCTGATAATGCCCCCCCCACCCGATCAGGGAGGCATCCGTTGTGACAGTGGCAACTGGAGGGGGGAGAACAAAGGGTCTGCCCTGAAAAGGCTGAGGGGAAACCATCCACCAGGAGAGATGTTTCTTGCAAGATGGGGTTATCAAAATGTTGTGGGTCATTGGTAGCTGTTGAAAGGACCACTGAGAAAACAGCATCCACTGAAGGAGCCTCATGTGGAAGCGGGCTAATGGAAGTAGAAGAATCGCCGCCGCCATGAGGCCCAACACTTTCAATACTAGCTTGACTTAGACTCTGTTGGGCTGAAACAGGGCTGAACATTCCGCTTATGTCTGTCACTCTGAGGTGGTAATGTTGCAGACATTTCTGTGCTGTTTAATACGGCGCCTATAAAGTTTATACATTGACAAGGCGACAAGGAGGACTTTGCAAAATTTATAGAAATACCCAGACTGTTGCAAAGTTGAATAGTGTAATCCCTGGCCATTATGAGATCCTGTTTGGTGGTAGCGGAAATGAGCCAGTCGTCTAAGTATGGAAACACCTGGAATCCTTTCTGTCTCAGGTGAGCCGTGACCACTGCCAAACATTTGGTGAACACCCGGGGGGCTGTGGTAAGACCAAAGGGCAGGGCTCTGAATTGAAAATGACTGACTCCCAGCCAGAAGCGGAGAAACCTCCTGGAGCGCCTGTGTATCTTTATATGGTAGTACGCGTCCTGGAGGTCTAATGAGCACATCCAGTTGTCTCTGCCCAAAAAGGGTAGAATGGATTGCAGTGTTACCATCTGAAATTTTGTCTTTAGTACTGAGTTGTTTAACCTGCTGGGGTCCAAAATGGGTCTCCATTCTCCTGTCTTTTTTGGTACCAAAAAGAATCTGGAGTAGATTCCGGATCCTAGCTGATCTGCTGGGACTGCCTGGATGACTCTTTTTTCTAACAGCTTTTTTATTTCTAGCTGAGCCTGACCCCTTTGTGCAGGTGGTACGTCTGGTAGGGGTTTTGGCGGTTGTACCGGAGGGGAAGTGAAAGGGATTTTGTAACCCTCGGATATGATCTTCTGTACCCATGTGTCTTGGGAGAGGGATTGCCAGGCTTCCGGGTACAGAGATAATCTTCCCCCGACTGCCTCCGAAGGCGGACAGTCGGGCAGCTTCTCAGGGATGCTGAAAGGGTTGGTCAGGAAAAGATTCCCTAGAGCCCTGGTTCTGAGGACCCCCTCTGCCCCTGGGGCGGTGTCTGTTATTCTTTCCCCCTCTGCCTCTAGGGGGAAATTCACCACGTGCGGCAGGTGCAACTCCCTGAGGTTTGCGGAACCACATCTTTCCTCCCTTCTGTCCCTTAGGATAAGGTCTAGAAGGCATGGAAAAACGGACTCCCATGGCAGAGAGAGTCTTACCATCTTGCTCACATCTGGTGAGGGTATTCTTCACCTGAGGTCCGAACAATTCTGAACTGTCAAAGGGGGTGTTGGTGAATGATGCCTTGAAGGGATCGGCAAAGTTACAGAGCCGCATCCAAGCATGACGTCTCAATGCAACACCTGTGCCAGCAGCCCTACTCGCTCCATCGGCTGCATAAGAGATAAGCCGCATGGAGGAGTTAACAATGGAGTTCAGGGTAGCCAGCTGAGAGTTTATTTTGTCCTTAAACCCCGCAGCAGAAGGATCCTGTACCGTTTCACCCAGATCTTTGAGCAAGTCTCTCTGAAGGTGGGTGAAATGACATAAATAGTTCAGCGATCGCATAGAAAAGGTCGCTGAAGCAAAGGTCCGCTTGCCGTACCTGTCTATCGTCCTGGACTCTTTGTTAGGAGGATGAACAGATACAGAAGGATCAGCCAATTCCTTCTTAGTGGCTGCAGCTACCATCATAGCATCAACTGAAACACCTTTGGTGAGAAAGGATTTGTCATCTGGTGCAGAAATAAATTTTGAAGGCCTCCTAGGGGTAGGTTCCATTGAATCAGGAGCTGCCCATGCCTTTCTAGCCACTACCTCCATTAGTGGGTCGAAAGGGGGAGACACCCAGGAGGTGGAAGGGCGAGATCCAAAGGTGTCAAGGTAAACCGACTCATCCTCGGAAGGTTTGAGAGTGGACCAATTCCCCCTCTGTCTTAGGATTTCCAGGATGTCTGAAAAGGAGACATCCTCAGAGGGGGATCTAGGGGAACCTTCCAACTCATCCAAGTCGGTGTCTGACGTGACAGACTCGGGGGAGTCTATGTGCTTCCTCTTGCACTTTCTTTTCCTAGGGGGTTCCCCTGAAACTTCAGGGGAACCTTCGGAAGAGGAGGAGGCACCCAAGGTGGGTACCCTACACTTTGGATCTCTGCTGTCAGGTGTAAGAGGATGGCCAGAGACCGTAACAAGCACTACAGAGGGAGGAGCTGCAGAACTTAACCTTGGAGTGGACACTGGGTCCAGCACACTCCTCATCACCTCGAAGGCTCCCCCATCAGATACCAAGGGTAGCCCCAGCTCCGAAGAGACCGGAACCGCCCTCGGAACCGACAGAGAAGGCTCCGAGAATGATGTCGGGGCCGAACTAACCAGAGCCAAAGCTTCGAGAGGGAGAGCGGGGTCGGACAAGGGTCCGATGCCACTCGCCCCCTCAGAGCCGACAATGGAGTCTCTGTGCCCGGACCTCTCCATGGATGGAACCAATGAAGAGGTCGGAGCTGACGACAACGGAGCCGAAGGAGGAAGTATCGGCTCCGACATGGGCAAGGTCATGGTTCCGACAAACTCCGGCTCCGAACTCGAGATATGAGTCAGAGGAGGAATGGATAGCTGTATCGAAGGAGCCACAGTCTGGTGAGATGGGCTCTGGAGCATTTGGGCAAGCGCCTGAGATTTTACGAGTCTACTGACCACCCTCTCGATATCGTGGTCGGAGAGCCTGGATGACCTCGATGAATGAGTCCTATGACTCCGCTCCAATAGGAGAGGGGACCTCGGAGCCGATCTGACTGACTCTAGCGAAGGGGACCTAGAGTGCTTGTGTGCTGGGGTCGGCTCCGATGATGGTTTCGGAGCGGAAACCACTTTGCTCGCCTCGGAGCCAGATGGAACCGAGGTCGGAGCCGTCTCGATAACGCCAGCCCTTGGATCAGAAGCTGGAGCCGAAGGTTTGGCGGTTTTTGACGACTTCCCTGAGCCAGACTTGGACGGGGAGTCATCAGGCTTTAACAAGCCCCTTAGGATGAGCTTGTTACACCTTTCCTGCAGGACTCTTGAACTAAATCCGTGACAAACGGAACAAGAGTCCTGCAGGTGTAAAGGCCCCAAGCAATAGACACAAGAAGTGTGACCGTCTGTCAGAGACATTTTCTGACAGCACGAGTCACACTTCTTGAATCCTGAAACCTTAGGGTCCTTTGACATCCTGACAAAAAAGAAAAGGAACACAGTCAGTCCACACACACACACTTATTTAAGTTAAAGGGAATGGACTAAAAACCCACACATAAACTGAAAGGGGTGGGGGAAAAACTAAAGAAAAGCCCGTAGACCCAAGATAAAAAACTAACTAAAGAAGGGGAAAAAGGGCTACCGAAAGGGTAAGGCAGTTAGAAGGGACCTAAAGAAGGGTAACTAACTGGAAAAAAACTACTGAGACTGAATATATATATATGAAAAAAGCACTTACTGACCAGAGCCAGTAAAAACAGACTACCTCGCAGCGAAGTGGCAAACGAAATCTGGGGAGTTAGCGCATGGTATTGTGGGGTATAGGGCTGCCTCGAGCCGGTAAAAATAGCTCTCGAGCTATAGTATAGGCTGAGTCAGAGCCGAGGATCGGCTCTGAACCCATCCAGCAAGAATGAAGGCGAGAATGACAACTTAACATTTGATGTTGGATGCAGGTCATTAGAGCACATTTAAGCACATGTTAGCGGGTTTATGCGGTGGCAAGTGACGGTAAGCTTCGTTTAAACATGACTACATGTATATGCGCAAAACAGGTCTATGCTTTTCCGAATTCCATGCAGATCACTGTCAAAGATGTCCAGAACAGGTGAAACCAGCATTATTCACCCTTGTACTAATAGTGCCTGCTCTGAGAGGTAAAACGACCACTGGCAGGAGTAGAACACACAGCCATGTACACAATCACCTACCCGAGATATACCAATGGCAGGTGTGTATTGTGACAGGTTAAAACACAAAAGGACGGAGTTCAGCAAACAGTATACACTGCCATGTACCCAACGAAATGTGTGTACACTCTCTCTCTCTCTCCCTGTCTATCTATATATAATAGGGATAGAAAGAGTGATAGAGAGATGTATGTCGATATATACGGATATACATATATCTGCGAATATATAGACAGGTTAATGACTTGTACACAACCATGGAGGTACAAATAAATAGGATACTTCCAACTACCGAATGCTTTACATACCGACACGCGTAATTACAAGGCTTAAAGACCGAAAGACCACAGTACCGGAACACTATAACCGCGAGTAATATTATCACGATGTTAAGGAACATTTAGTTATTGCTGCTGGTGCTGCGGTCTAGGTAGGTACTGTGTTTAAGTGTGGTTCTGATTGCTGTAGTGTGTGTAAGTGTGTGTTGAGAGTGTGGTATGTGTTTTTGTGGGACTGTAATGTGTGTGTGTGTGTGTGTGTGTGTGTGTGTGTGTGTGTGTGTGTGTGTGTGTGTGTGTGTGTGTGTGTGTGTGTGTGTTTGCATTGTGTGTCTGTTCGTGCCAACTCGGAGGTAGATTATTACAGTAGTTGTGGTCATAGCCGGCCTTAGGCATATGGTTACCACCTGTCCCTCTTTGGGCAATTGTGTCCTGACAACAAATATTAAAAAGGGCAAATGCACCTAGATTGTAGGACATAATGATGTCCCATATATTATGTAATAGTTACATTAAATAGTTATTCCTGTATCTAAAATACGTAAATTGTACAAGAAACATAATAAGCAACTAAAGTGCTACAAGAATAAGGTTTTATTTAGGACAAAAGTAAGTTCTATCCTTTGTACTGACAATGGGTATGTGTCGGCCTCTAAACCCCAATGTGTGCCCTGCAAATGTCCCACTATGGCCATTTGAAAAGGTGGTAACCCAAGCCAAAGAGGTTGAGTCATCAACACAACTGCAATGAGTGCAAATATCTGTGACAGAAATACACGAGACAGCTTTCATGTAGCAACATTTCATTACATATCGATGTATTTCAGAGGGATTGAAGTATCAACATCACCTGCATGCTATATAGGAACCAATTAACAATGGCTTAATGAATAAGCCTGCAATAACCATAGTATTAGTCGACTAAATGACAGGTCTTCAATTAGGGAAGGGGCCCCCACACACATATGGAATATGTATAAATGCAGTCCCACAAACCTTTATCTGCTATGTACACCCGCCTACATCTCCCCCACACCTGAAACAATTGCAATACAGACTGTAATAACATCACAAACATCCACTCACTTGATGACATCTGCAGAAGTGTTAACATACCTTGTGAGAGACACACTTGTAATGGCGCCATGTGAAATCGTTGCTGTTGTACAATGGAACAGACGCCGATGTTACAGGTTTTTTTTGCAATAGTCTCGTATCAGATGTTTGAGATAACAGCTACACTCACATGTAGAACTATATACTCTAGCCATCACACACAATCCACAGGGGACATGAATTCAAAATATCTGTGCCTCTCCATATAGCAGTTGCAATTCATCACAATAAAACACATCCAGACTGTCTCCCTCGAAGGTAGGGCAAAAGGACAATGCCCAAGTGGAGTATTCAATTATACTCCACTGTTGCAGTGTAATTGGCCAATGGAGTAGCTGCACAGCTGATGTGCATGTAATAATTTACTCCGGAACACCAATTGGTGGCAGGATACCACATGTTACAGGTATCCACGTATAAAACGATGGCTTGCCATACATTCAAACTGTATGCTCATACCATAGAACCATTTAAAGAGGAAAGGAGTAACACAGATATTATCGTAAACTCGGACCACTAAGAAGGTATGTAGAACACTCAGTATGTTAGTGTATGTAGTGCCTGTTCTGTATTAATGAAAGTGTATGCAATGCATACAGTGGGAAAAGGTATTATGTAGTGATGTCTTGTTGAGCATAGTAACGCTTGTAGAAATTGTGTGTACTGCTGTGGGCCACAAGGTAAACACCTCATACACCACAAGGGATGCTACATAAGGGCTTTAAACATAACAATTCCACTCCAGCCGCTGTCGGTGGTAGGGTTTGTCCAACAAGTACATACCATAACAGGGGATAGTATATGTTGATATACTGTAACAGTAGGCATATGTATGGGCGTATAACGAGAATAACATGCCTAAGGTGGTCCTGCTGTGCAAATATGCTTTGCATTATGGGATATGGTTTCAAAAATGTGAAAAGTACAGTATTGTAGGTAGATATGTCAAATATTTTACATAGCATTACTGTTATATTATGCAAACATAAGGTATGTCTATTGGAATATACAATACACAATAACAGGATACATATGTCTTGTAGTCACCAGACAGTGTAACACATGATAGCTAATTGAAATGGAAGAGCTACTTAATTATCCATGCACAAAGGACATGTAATAGCATCATAGGTTCATAGTTAGGTACTATGCTGTCTGGCCAAGTCCATTTGTAAGCCCAAATACAGTGTTTTCACTGGCGGTACCTCCCGAGGTTAGTGTCCTGTGCCTGTGAACAGCACAGCCATTTGTTTCCTGCACCTGTGTACAGTATAGCCACACTGCAGTGATCCCTTGCGTACATGTCTGTTCCCCATCCACCCAACGAGGTATCTCATGAAGAGTGCTAGTGAGGGTCCCTGCCTGATGTACATAGGAATCATGTTTCAAAGCATGGTGAGTGTCCGTTTCAGGAATGTATCCCTCCAGCACATGTTACTCATCGTTGCGTTTGGGTACATATCCCAGAGCATGTTGCTCTCAGTGGCTTTTGCTTATGTTGCTTATGTGGAGCATATCCATCAATATTGTTGTGGACATGGGCCTTGTATGTTCAGCAGAGGTCACCTCTGAGTATGCAGTATGCAAATGAGTACAGTTGGGGTTTCTGTAGTTGTGCTGCATACGTCATCCTTCAGAGGTGAGTAATACTGCTGGTGTGTTAATGTTGTGGTATTTAAAGCCGTTGCTGTTCCATAAGGTACACCCCAAATGGGGTGTTGTACCCTTGAACGTGTTTCATAAGTCAGGAGTATAGAGGTACAATGGCAGCCTTTGTTCTGGCTACAAACCCATTACAGATTAGGGTGGCCATGTAGAAGGATACCCACGCCCACTTGGCAATAAGGTTATCAAAGGAGTGGGTGCTATATACGTATGTACTAAGATCCCTTATAATGTCTTATGTATGTAGGGGACTACCACCTATGTGATAGTCACTGGGTGATTGTTGTAATCCAAAGGGGATGTCTATGCACCTTGTGGCATGCTGCTTGAGGCCATGTTACCGACACCAGGTATCCGTCACAGTGATACCCTTATGGAGGGTGTGTGCATTAGCTGGTGAATCAATCATGGCCCCTAGTTTGCAGTCGTCTGGAAACCTATTCAGGGAAAGTCTTTCTGTGCTAGACTGTACCTCAGGGAAGAGTATAACGAAAATGAGGGGCCCTATGACCGAGGACTGGGCTACGCCAATTGTAACTGATGTACAGTAGGAACTGCGGTATGTTACCCTCACTGTGTGTGTCCTGTCCGTGAGCCACTTTGCATAACATCTCAAGATGTATGGGTCGCTGTGCAGGTGGATGTGTATATTGACAATACTAGAATGGTGAACGGTGTTGAAAGCCAATGAGAGGACAAGGTAGGCTGTGTGGACCTCCTTACCATCATCTACTACCTTGGTAACTGTCTCAAAGGACTCCACCAGGTGTAGGAGCCATGGTGTGGCCCTAACAAATCCAACCTGGGTGGTATCAAAGGTTTGGAGGCCAACAATGTCTCTGTGAGTGACTTCCATGATGATGTTCTCCATAGCCTTGCAGAACAGTCTAGTCAGGCATATAGGGCAATAGTCCCTCTGGTCCATTGTGGCGCTACCTTTGTGGAGTGTGATAACTGTTGCTGTGTGCCATTCAGGGTCCACAATGCCTGATACAAGGCTATTAGTGAATCTGGTGCCCATGTGGAGAGCCATGTCGTTCTGAGGTTTGTGTAAATCGCAGCCTGGGATGTTGGACGATCACATGGAGTTTGTGTTCCAGGCTTTAGAGAGAGCAGGTTTGAACTGTGTAGTTGTGACCGCAGGAACTCTGCATTGATCCTGTATAGATTTGGGCCCTTTAGGGTGTGATAGGGGTGTAAAGTTAGCTGCCAGGATGTTGCCAATATCAGTCGGTTCTGTAATGTTTCTGCCTAACCATTGTATGTCAGAGCAGATGTGGGTATTGCCATCGAGAGTAGTGACATACCTCCATAACGCTTAGTTGTAGTCCTTGAAATGTGTTGCAGTAATGTTTACATAGCTAGCTTTGGAGGATGTGATAAGGGATCCCAGATTCCTACTGAGGCTGACCAGGGAGCTACCCCACCCATGGGAGTGTACCCTACTTTGCAACAGTCTCCTTCTGTCGTGCATTATGTCCATGGCAGTGGACCCCCAGAGTGGCGTCCGTTATCTGGTAGGTACCGTCATGGCTCTGTTTGGGATAGCATGATCCATGCAGTCGTGTAAGTGCTAATGAAGTGCAGTTGTGAATGTTTCTGCATTTGTAACTATATTGTCCATCTGCATGGGTGTCATGGAGTTTACTACTTCTGTCATAGGAAGCCTGAAGTTGGCTTTGTAGAAATATTGTACTGTGTTTTCCGTGAAGGATGTGGTGCCGGGATGTGGATAACAAGGGTGATTAGCATACATTCGGAACTGACCAACGAGGGGATAACCCCAGGTGTGGAACACCAGTCACACATGTTGGTAATGTCCAGGTCTAGGATATTGTTGGTCTTGGTGGTGGTGTGTATAGGTTGATCCAGCTGATTGGAGTTTATGAATCCCCGAAAGTGTTGGCCTAATGTGTCAGTACATGAGTAGGTATCACAGTTAGGTGTGGGGTAGTGTCAGTCTCAGATCAGTAGTTCCTGTTTGAACCCTACTTTCCAGTACACCAAGAAATGAGGGCCGTTAACTGTGGGGTATGGTGTGGAATCCGTAGCAAGCTACAATTTGTATAGCAGTTCTGGCCACAGTTAGTTGCACTTGGATTACCTCTGATGCATTGTGCTAAGCAACCAGCATGGAGGTGTGTACATCCCTGTGAAATATGGACACACCTCCACCGTGGGTGTTCTGGTCCTGGTTACATGACTGAAAGGTGTGGTCTGCGTAATAGCCTGTCAGTGCAGGGGTGCTCTCTGGAGCCTAGAAGCAGGTCACAGTCACTGCAGATATATCGAAGTGGTCCATTATAAGGAGTGCCTCGGCTGAGTGCATTTGAGATGAAGATGTCAAGCATTGAGTAACATTACCCTCAGGTTTTGCTTGCCTATACCTGTTCTGGTGGTGAATATGTTATTTGAAATGTGTCTAGAACAGGCAGTATAGGAGCAGCAAGAGCCTTAGATGTTATCCATAATCCCAGGGCTGACAGGTGCAGGCCATCTGTGCCAAAGCATTGTGGTTTGTCGACCATGTCATTCAAAGCAGACAGATACTGGATACCCTTGGAATGACTCCAGAAGCATAGGCAACTGTTGAAGTGAATAATTCTGTTGTTGTACTGTGTCATCAGTCTGGACTAATGCAGAATGCTTCTCAGGGCTTGGGCGATACCTGCCTGGGCTACAAGATCAGAGAGCTATTGCATGTCCCTGTACATGTAGTCCAGGAAGTTACATCTCAGGGCATTCACACTAACGTGGAGAATGACAGTCATATTGTACCTGTTGAGGAGTGACCTGAATGCATAGGTTATGTTGTGGATCCTGTTACCCAACAGCCAGATGAAAGTGACTATCGCCTTGTGTAGCCTGCTGAGTGTGACATCAATGTGACCGTCTACAGAGTCACCTATGACTAGTGTGTTGGGTATGTTATAACACCCTATTGGCTGTAGTTGATGGGCACACATGAGTCTGTGGGCTATAAGTTATTGGTGTTGTGTTTGGTGATGGGGGCTGCCTCTGTTGCCTACACAGAGTAGTATGGAGAGGCTCCGCAAATGTTGTACTCTTACTATGTGTGGCCTGTGGTGGTTGAGATATAGTGAGACTATGTGATGAGTTGGGTGTGCTGCAAATGTTTAACATCCCCACATGATTGTCAGGTTAAGTCTGGGTTGGAGAGAGCATTACCTCCAGCATGGCTACATATGTGCATCTCCCACAGGCTGTAGTGTCGTATGTTAGGAGGTGAGCATTGACTGTGTACATGAGACAATTGCTATATTGCGTCATGTTGCCCACATTCATCATATAGACAGGCAATAACACTGGTAATTGACATTTCGACATGCCTGTATATTCAACTATTTCTCACAAGATATGTGAGGTAAGTGTGTACAACAGCTGCTGTACTGTAAGCATGCTGGAAATGTAAGGACAAACAGTGTTTACCTGTAAGAAATGAGTAGGATTGAGTGATATAGTAATTAGTAGCTCATGAAGTGTGTACATGTTCTGAACAAGTGCTGAGCATGTATAAGCAATACAGATAGGGTGTTGGATAATATAAACTCACTGCCCCTCGAACAGGTACACAATCACATATCCATGAACACTACAGAGCCCCTGTAACCACAACTATGATGGTACAAGGTGCACTCAGGCTGCATGTGACCTGTTCAAATCCCTGGTCGTATAATACACATATGGCAAAACAGTTTGCTCTACACATACACTTTCATGTAAAACATAGGTTCATGGCAGTCTGTGAAAATACTGACTGGATCACACTAACAGTTATCACAACTCACAAAGTGGAGACGTCACTCATAATGGGAGGCACAGCACTACTACCCTGCTGAATATGGTCTGAAAGTCTATGAACCTTAATCAACATAGATGTTGTTAGCAGTACATATGTAGATGACAGTACCGATGAATTCACACTGCATAGCATATCTGTGACAGGTCAAAGGACATTATCACCCATACTGTGTTCCACCTACACTCAGTATACTACATGTACCTTTATATGTCACAGGAGTGTTCTACCAGTGGCCTGTTCACAGAAGCAACACTACAAAAGGTGTCTGAGTGACATGTGCATATCACACCAGTGGCAGCTACAGTAAAATAGGGTTAATGTTTTGTACTCCCCCGTCATTGTAGCCCATACCACACAGACAAATGGGAGGCATCTGCAAATGTGACTATGTGAATGGCCATGACCTAGGAGCAATAGCTGACTCAGTATTGTGGACAACATACAGAATGGGCTTTGTGGGTGAGGTGCATGACATATGTGCACAATCTGACAGCTGCTTATTGCATTGTCACTGCTATGTTAATAACCCTGTACCCATTAACTACCACCTAGGCAGCAGTCAACATTATGGACACTGTGTGTAAGGGATGGTGCTGTACAGTTTACCTCCCTGAGCTAGTGACTTCACCAGGCCTATTAGGTAGTCATAAGAGGCAACCCAAGTCATGACAGGGTGCCATCCATGAGCATGGAGATCATTGGACAGCCATACTCAGCACTCAAGTGACCAATATTGGATCACATATCACCTTTAAGGGGTATTGGCCATGCTTGGATGGGCGACACCAGCCTTCACAATCCTCATTCCCACTATGCAGCATGCTGCCTACCCTGCATAAAGACATGTGCAACACTGTGATGTTGGACATGCTACACGTACATATCCTAATCTGAAAGACATATGTCATGGACAGCCATCTTCCTAGTACAAGAGTCACCACATGCTGGCCAGATCCCTGTGCCATACATGTGACATATTCCTGCCATACCATGCAACCCTGTCCAGCAAAGCTGCACATGTCATCTCTGTCATACATGGTGCGATGACCGCATGGTAGATGTATTAGTAACTGTCTGGATCAGTAATGTGGCACTGATTTACCTGTCGGTGGGAACATGGCTGTCGGATACAGCTAGAAAACCTTACATCCTATGCCCATACATGGCCCAGTGCATACACACTACTACATGATCTTGGCCGTACATGCTATAGTTGATAACCATCCCTGCGAATACCATCCGGCTAGCCATTGTCCCATGTGTATCACATGTGCAACACAGGCGATACATGGCAGAATGTTGAACTGCTGTACAGTGCCGTGTAGATGTATATGACAAAACACATGCATGTAAAGGTTTCCGTGCGCATGTCTGCATTGTCACTGCCCATGTCCGTGAAGGCAGTGTATGTGATGATATGTGACATATACACAGCATCAAGATCAACAGCATTAATGTGCACACATCCAGGCATGTGCTGATAGCTAAGAACACCAGTACAGGCAAAAAGACATGCCCACATCAAGACAGCATTCACATGGAGTTTGAGCAATGTAATGAGGCGACACAGGTATATGGTGATAATATCCAATCCCCATCGGGTGTTACATGTGCGTGAACCAAACATGTCAGTCATGTCAGTGTCATGACGATTTGCAAAGACAACTGTTCATAAGTACTAAATGTAATACACATGTATGTGCATCTGTATCTCTGTGCATCTCTGAGATGCTGTGACCTGTCTCCATCATTATGTCTTACAGATAATGCCTCGATCATGACTGCCGGCATATAGCCGCTTGGAGGATGATGCCCTCATACCATACCTCCAGGATAACAATGAAGTACTATTCAGCCATGTGCCACAGCATGCCCAGCAGAGTGATGACCTGTGGCAGGAACTTCGCAGGAGGGTTAATGATGTGGGTGGCCATAACCGCACCTACCAGCAGGCGAGCAGACACTGCACGGACCTGCTCCGACATGCAAAACAGCGTGCAAATACTGTTGCCAGGGAACAAGGTAGAACAGGTGGTGGGCCACCAACCCAGCCCCCACTCACACCTACCAAGGAGCTACTGGCCAGCCTGGGGACCCCATCAGAACAGCATCCACAAACTCTAGCTGCCATCATGGAGGTGGGTGTCTCCCAACCACAGAGCCTGGAGTTGCCTGGTAAGTCACTACTGCACATATACATATTATATCCCATTTAGTTGCATGTGTCACTGTACACTATGTAATGTAACATCATATGCAAAGTATGTTTACACACATGCCACATACTATAGTATGCTACCCTGTGTATGCACACATGTGCATACTCCATAGTATATGCTATTGTACTGGTGAATGTGTTAACATGCAAAGTGCACCCTGTAGCTGCCATACAGTCATGGATAATGATCAAACTGCTGTGTCACCCCTATACAGGTACCTCTGGCATGCCGCAGAGACAGCAGTCCATTGCAGGTGAGACATTTATCAGTATCAGGCATGTGAATGCACAGATCTATTCGCCATGTGGCCAGTTAACACATGTACACATAATGTATGGTCCAGTCACGATATAAAGGTCGCAGTTTTCATCAATCACACTGGCTACCCATGTGCAATATATACATACCAAATGAAACACCAACATGAAACCACAGTAACTGTCATTTCTAGATGTGTGGACAGCTGTGCATACAACGGTGGAGGCATTGTTTAATGTAGAAATATGTACTATACATCAGAGCAACACATGTGGGGTACGCAAACAGTACTACACAGTGAGCTGGGATATGGGCAGCCCACATGATTCACCATTGTGGAATGTGCCCCTGCAATGAGTGCAGACATTGTGATTTGCCATCTGTCATGTCCCAGACATGTAGTGGTCCGACTGCAACATTGTCACACTATCCCATAAAACATACCCCACATAAACATACAACCCTTTGTCTGTATAACCCTGTGGACACTGGAGTATCTGACATCTATGGGTGTATGTCATATGGGACAACACAGACATGTGACATAGATGGCCATCACACACATCTGGCCAACACATGTTCACACATGGCCATGGAGGATGGCCAGAGACATGTAGTAACACACAGTAGATGTGATGTGTGTGTACACCCTGTTGCACATTGTCTACACATGGTCCAACTATAGCCTTTGTTGAATGGTTATATAGTAGATGTGGAACACTGGACATCCTAACAGCCTGTGCACAGCTTGTGGAGGTGTCACTTAATTCGACCACATAAGATGTGTTGCACATCATGACTGTGTCGCAGCATGAAAGTAGTCACCTGTACAGCTTCCACATACATACACAGACACCACATCAGGCCAGAGATACCGTACATTTCCCTTGCTGCTGTTGGACATCACTGTCAGCCATGCACCTCATGTGTGTGTGGTACATAAATGTCATGTGGGACATGGTGTATTGACCAGTCTGCCATGTGTGGACATGGTTGCCAGCCAGCTAAGAAATGTTAGCAGTTGTGCAGGGGTGTCATCGTTATGTCTTCCGGTGACCTGTCACACATGACACAGCATGGTTTAGTGTGTGTACACCTCAGTGACGTGGGTCACAATCCACAGTATGTATGTATTGTGTATGCAAGCAGTCATGGCTATGCACTGTATGTGTATTCCACACTGTATAGCAATAGAGACGCCTCATGATTCCATGCAATGGCACTGTGTCTGTACTTCACACTGTATAGCAATATAGACGCCTCATACTACCCTCAATGGTCATGCACATCTGCTAAAAGTGCATTCTATCTGTAGGGCATACAGACAACACTGCAATGCGACACCATTACACCGCTGTACATGTGTCAAGACACCATTGTGTCAAATATGTATGCATGTCACTGCACACATCAGCAGATTACATGTCATACTACATGTTAATGTCAAGGACATATGCCTCACATCAGCCATGTGTACTGTTAACCTGTGCTGGTCCACATGGTGTACCACAGGGATGCATGCTTACTACCATGATTGTGTGAAATGCATGCCGTCTGCTGTATCACATGCATGCTGCATGCCTTCTGTCATATCACATGCATGGTTGTCTGTGTGTGTCTATGTGTGTGTGTGTGTGTGTGTGTGTGTGTGTGTGTGTGTGTGTGTGTGTGTGTGTGTGTCTCTATTGTAATGTAGAGTCTTTGTTTGCTTTCACAGGTGATGTAGGTGCGTTGCCCTCCTGCGGTCCATCTGATGTTAGTGTCCCCACAGACTCTAGCAGTGATGAACATATGCTTGAGGTACAGGCAGGGTTGTCAGGGGCTGAATCTGTGCCTTTGGTTGCCATCCCACCTATATCCCCCTCTTCCCCGCTCACAGTTCTCATGCCAACACATACCCCATCACCAGTGGCCATAGAGGAAGGACAGTTACCATGTGTTAGCTTGGAACAGGAACGTGTGGTGGCTACGGAAGGTGTGTCTTCATACCATGGTGTCAGTGAAATGACTGCAGATGTGCCACACAGGCATGTGGCCAGTGCTGCTCGTAGAAGGACCTCTGGCTGAAATGCACCTGCACAACAGAGCGCAGCAGCTGGTGTCACCAGACACATGTTTCAGACTGTAATGGTGGCACAGGCACGTGCTGAATGGCAGAACAGAGAAGGGCAGAGGCTTCCGCGGGCTGCTATCTATTCTTTAAATGAAAACATCCAGGCATTGGCAAATGCACAACAGCAGATTGCTGACGTTTTGGACAGGCGATTGGGTGACATGGTTGGAATCCTTGACCATGGCATGGCAATCCGTGAACGTGAGCTGTCTGTGCTGGAACATCTGGTAGGAGTGAGGCATAGGCCACATGGACGTAGGCCAGCTACATTACCTGGTGCAGGTCTACGCGAATGAGCTACCTCACATGACCGCTCCCATAGTGCCGGTAGCAGCAGCAGTGCAGCTGGTGCTGCGCTGTCCACACTAGGACACAGCAGGCCACATGGACAAGGTACTGGACAGTCCCAGTGGGGACACGGTTCCAGTGGGCATGTGTCATCGGACAGTACCCAATCTGTACCTCTGTCTGGTAGTGCCCGTGCAACCCCTGGCGGGCACAGGTCACGTGGCCATGGCCGGACACAGTGAGCTGTAAATCCTGGTCTGTACAATCTGGAGCTGTCAATAATACCCCTGTGTAGGCTGGATACATGGCAGAACTGTGTGCACACATACATGCACACACCAGAAACATCTGTAGGGCACCAACACTCACATGCATAATAACCACACATGTCCAAGTAGATCACAGGCCCTAACGCACACACATGATGTCATCCACTTGTGCAGCCTAGGCCCCTGACAAACATTATCACCCTGTGCATATGATGATGCATGTGCCGCATCCCTGTCATCCACACCATCGGTGCAGGGACATGCTCATATGGTCTGATGCACAGGGTGAACAGAATAGTGAGATAAAGTGTATATTACAATTGTTGTGTACTGTTGGCATGCAGCAGACATACCATGTCGTACAGGATTAGAATGCATTGTTTTATGTTCACAGTATGTGTCTTGGTAACAACAGTAACAGCATGTTGGTAATGATGCCCTGCATCCCTCCTTAAGGTCTGATTGCATGTGCCATTAAGTACCAGTGTTTGCAGTTTCACATGTGTAAATATGGAGTACTCACAGGCATGGATGGCAATACCAGCATGCTATACGTAGCCTCAACCTCACTGTTAGAAAGGCTGACATTCCATAGATCTCTAAACATCTACTGATCCAGGGGCATGTGAGCTGTGTACTAGGCTACAGTGGCTAGAGGCGTGACATCCATACCGGGTGACATCACAGGTACAGCTAGTTGATAGCATGAGGACTCACTGTGTAGCAGTAAAACACTGTCACATAATAGGATGTGAACACACACGGACATACACAGACACACACAGTAACACGCCCACACTCACGGGGTCAATGACACTGTAACACACACTTGATAGTGTTGAGGTGAGGACCCCTACCTATGTGGTAATCACCATTACAGTACTGTGCACCCACATGACAAGACACAGAGAATGAACATGTACAGGTAGTCAGTAATGCCTAAGACTGACGGCATCAACAGGGTAGTAGATTGCATCACCTTGAGGGGTTATGGGCCTATCTGTTCTCAATGGTAGCATACATCCTCACTCCATGCACCAGACAGCCATACATACATACACATACACACACTGGAGTCCACAAATGTCATGCACATACAGATAGCTAACATGTGTGCGATACACACACCACCCCTGCCTATGTCTTGCTTTCTACACTGCAGTATGTACAGATCTCTACAACAGTGTACAGGGGTGTGTAACAATTGGGATGTATTCCCTACTATACGTGGCATATATGGTCACACAAGCAAACACACATGGCAGTACTGTGAATCAAACACCTGCTATCTTATGATACGTCTGACAGACATACAGCAGTATTGCCTGCATTACAATGTGTATTGACATTACCTTCAGCAATTGCACTGATATATACACACGGGAGGACTTAAGTGTTACAGGTGTCAAGTGATTTACAGTCAGTGACACCCTGACCACTGTGTAGGTTGTATATCTTCACCTTCAATTACCAGAAACATAGCTTACTGTTTGCACATATTATGGTAGGACGGCATGTGACACATCTGTGAGCTGTCTTCAGCAAACATCCATCTGCAAAGGTGGCCCACCACTTTATGTACACACATCCATCCATACCTGATGTACATCTTACCGTACTGTCAGTATTTCCCCATATACAGGTGTCAATGATGGGGCTGCATTGCAACTGCATGTTGTAGTAAGACACAGATGAACTGCAAACATCAGCTACTGCTCATGCATGGTAGCTGAATGCACACCACTACATGTACATGTGTACAGGTCCTACATTCCTGTAATGTAGCCATGTTTGTATGCATTGCAATTGGTGAACATGTGTGGTGTGATGACATACATGACACATGGACTGTTGTATGATATGATAGTTGTCATGGGTAACCAGTACAGAGGGAATGTTAACTCAGTCAACATTGCTACCTTATGTACTGTTAGCATTCAACAGCCATGGGCCTACCTTCCATGTGCATGTGTGTAATCGCTGTAGCCACGTGTCTGCACAAAGGACAGCATTAGCTATGCTATGTACATATGTGTTGTGTGTGGGGGGGCATGTACATATCCACGGCGGTTACATGTATGTCACATCCAAACATGGGTGTGTTGCCTGGTGTACAGCAACAGTTATCTGTTACAGCTGTATAAGACCCAGGGTCCCTGTTATGTGTACAGCTGACCTGGTTATGAATAGTGGCACCATAATTGAGTCTTCAACCGACACAAGCATCCTCCAAAAGGGCCTCCTAGAAACAGACAACTGGTGCCAGAGCCATGGCATCAAGCTAAACGCCAAAAAGTGTATAGTCATCCCCTTTGGCAAAAACAAAGTGCCCACAAATTACCACATAGGTGGTAATCCATTAAGTACGGAAGAAGTAATTAGGGACCTGGGGACCCAAGTTGATAGCAATCTCTCATTTGACAATCACGTGGCCAAAGTGGTTAGAAAAACATTTTATATAGCCCACCTAATCATGAAGGGATTCACATCTAGATCCGGGGAGGTCATCGTGCCTCTTTACTCATCCCTCATCAGGCCCATAATTGAGTACAATGCCCCTTTTGGGATGTACCTTGCCAGACACATGCAGCAACTGGAAAGACTCCAAAAGTACCTCGCCAAGAGGATCAAAGGGCTCAAACAGATGCCATATGCTGCCCGGTTAAAGAAACTCCAGCTCTACTCAGTGGCATACCGCCTGCTCAGAGGCGATCTGTGCCTGACGTATAAAGCCATGTCCAACCCGGAATTAATGGACATGCTGCACCTCAGAAATTCCAAATCCCATCGAGCCACGCTACAGAGACTTGAACCTCAGCACTGAAATAAATAGGACATGCTGGAGGGACAGATTCATAACCCAGAGGCTCCCTTCACTCTGGAATAAAATCCCAGTCCAGGTTAGGCAGAGTCCCTCATTGACTCTCTTCAAGAGGAATCTTGATGAGTGGATGGGAGATCGTAGGTTTACCCCAGGTATCACTTCTGTGTCGCTGTTAGACAGAGGCACAGTATACTAACCTTGAAAAAGTGCATAGCAAAATTAATTTAAAATGGGTGGTGAAAGCCAAACACACTCTGGCTACGCTTATAAATGCCCTAGGGCAGATAGCCTAGTATGAACCTATGAACCTATGAACCTATGCCTTTGCTGATGATGTCACCCACCTAGAAGTATGCCTCTGGGAGTGCTGTGATCCAGTAATATCGGTAGCACATTCTGCAACTGTGTAATGCTGTAGTGTGATAAGGTAGTGAGGTCTGTGTTTTAATCCCAGCCCTGCCGTGTGTGTGTGTTTGTTTCCAGCTGCCTGGGGACAGAGTAATGCTTTTAGACAGCTCACTCTCCATGAAATCCCTATCGGCGTCTTTGCCTTTGCTGATGATGTCACCCACCTAGTAGTATGCCTCTGGGAGTACTGTGATCCAGAAATCTCAGTAGCGCGTTCTGTAACTGCGTAATGCTGTAGTGTGATAAAGTAGTCAGGTCTATGTTCTAATCCCACCCCTGCCATGTGTATTTGTTTGTTTCCAGCTGCCTGGGGGCAGATTAATGCTTTTTGACAGCTCACTCTCCATACAATCCCTATCGGCGTCTTTGCCTTTGCTGATGATGTCACCCACCTAGACGTATGCCTCTGGGAGTGCTGTGATCCAGTAATCTTGGGAGTGCTGTGATCCAGTAATCTTGGTAGCACGTCGTGTAACTACGTAATGCTGTAGTGTGATAGAATAGACAGGTAGGTGCTCAATTCCAAGGCATGACAGGTGTGTGTGTGTTTGGCAGTCATACCCTATGTGTTAGTATCTGTGGGTGGCTAGCTTCAGGATGTGTTGAGTGTGTTTTGTTGCTTTCCTATATAGTGTCCACAAATCTCATAATCGCCCAAGGCACTGGGTTGTCAACACATACATTCGCCAGTAGGTCTGGTGAGTAAATGTCAGCAGCCCTACTCTTACCCTTAATACAGTCTGACCCGTGTGACGCAACAAAACACACTTGCCTTGATAGTAACACCACTACATAATGCAGGTGGCACATGTGGTTTCCTTTTCATTCTTGTCTAATGCTTTGGTGTCATGCGGTCCGTTGTTGTGATATAAATGCAATATCTAGGTATGTGTGTGTATATGTATATGTGTGTGTATGTATGTATGTGGACATTAGCACTATTGAATGTTTGTGCTGGATGATCTGTACGTGATCACCTCCGATGCATGTATATCTGCCATGGCGTAATGGTAAAGTACATTGCCTGTGGTGTGCAGGGTCCCGGGTTCTAGTTGTGTAGACACTGGTTATTTTGTTGCTGGGAAGACCAAGGGACATCGAATATGGTGATAGTAAGGCACCTTTAACCAGTTGTGTATGGATCTGAGCGACAGTAAGCAGTGGTTATTCATTTGGAGGGTCAGTATGGGTCATATAACTATGCATTAGAAGACTATACTATGCAAATGAGGTTGACAGTAGTGAATCCCGTTTATCCCCAGGGTGTGATACAGATCACAGGAGTGTATGTGTGTAGATAGCCGGCTGCAGGGCTCAAATATAGGTGAAAGCATGGGAGGGGGGGGGGTCAGGCATACTGTACGTACGTTGGAGACCTGTGCCTCAGGATTGCTCCTGCCTTAGCACGCCTAAGCTAGGGGTGTGTCTATACCTGCCTGGAGAAATTGGAAGGGACAACAGCAGTAGTGGAGTAGTCAAGGTGAACAGGCTGCACAAACAGGTGATAACCAGCACAATCAGCAGATTACATGGCCAGCCCACCCCAGAACACTACGGTAATGTGAGCAAGCACCATACACACAGGTTTCTTCCACACTCTACACCACCTGTGTATACATGCGGGGACATTTCTCAACACAGTCCAACCAAATGAGAAGGGCTGCAGCAGGCAACATAGACCAACATGTGCAGGAGGCTGAGGGTGGTGAGGATGTGTATGCTGCCAAACAACCCTTAGTGACGTGACATAAGACTTTACAGACCCAGGGTAACTTACCAGGGGCTACATGAGTTGGAGATAGTGGAGCGCTATGGGGTGGACAGAGACCTTCTACAGCAGCTTGTTGAGCTGTGCCAGCCACACCTGACACATCGGACAGGCCGAGGGAAACCCATCACAGTGGATACCAAGGTATGTGTTGGCCTAGGTATACTAGCCACAGGTACCACCCGAAGCACAACTGGGGATATCATGGGGATCTCACAGGCATCTGCATCCAGAGTATTGCACCAGTTCACAGACGCCATGTCACCACATGCCAGTGAGCACATACATGTCCTCAACACATGTGATTTGTTGACCAGCAATATGCGTCTCTTCCACCACATGGCTGACTACCCTGGGGTACTGAGTGCTATAGCCTGCATGAACATACGCATCAAAGCACCACCCAGTGAGTGGGGTAGGGCCTACATTAACTGCAGGGGCATACCCTCCAACAGCTAGGCCATATGCGATGGCCAGGGCATTAAACCGAATGTGTGTGTTGTCTGCCCTGGAAGCTATGACAATTCTGATATATGGCATCTGACACAGCTGTACCACACCTTTGCCAATATGGACATCCCCTACAGTTTCCTAGTGGGGGATGCTGGGTAACCACTGGAGTCGTGGCTGATGACAGCCATCAGCAATGCACACACATTTGAACAACCACACCATAATGAGGCAGCCACACAGGCAAGACATATAATTGAGCATGTGTTTGGGATGCTCAGGTCATGGTTCTGGTGTTTGGGCACATCTGGTGGAGCCCTAAAGTATTCACCAGCTACATACACCCAAATTGTTATGGTATGTGCTATGCTACACAATCTGATCCTGTGGTAACAGTTGCAGCAGGAACAGCATGGGGCAGGGCCACACAGCCCCCCACCAATGCCAAGCCCTGTACAGGCACAGTGTGACTTGGAGGAGGAACTATCTGAGCTGGGCCCAGTAGATAAAAGGGCCATGCACAGTATGACCTGCCCTTGGCAAAGAGGAAACACATGGCATACACACTGACACAGTAGGTACCCAGGGATTTCACCCTCTCTGACTTGCACAGACAGTACAATGGATGCCAAACATGACACTACCTGTGCTCAGCCATGTATAGGAAGTGCACTGTGTGCATCTGACATAGGCAGCCCTCCAGCACCATCCTCAGGTCTGGAACACCCCCAAGGTAAGTCAATCGACCTACCAATTGGCAGTTGTATTAGAATGTGTATTTACCCATTGCTATGGTATGGATGTGAGCATACAAGGGAATTTAGTGGCCGACTGTTAGGGCAGCAGACAGTATACGTCCATCATAGCACCATGACATCTGTAGCACATATCAGGGTCACAATAGTAGCCAGTAGTACACAGGGTGTCCTAACCCACTGCAGGTTATGGGCTGAACATCATGTGTGTCCATACAGTCCACACAAGTCTCATACAGCTGGACAGGTGTAGACCAATACAGACAATTGCTATACAATGGCCTCTGGATATGCCCAATGAATGACCCCAACCCCCACAGACACACACACAGACTACAGCAGGCCAGGCAGTTGGATGTATGTTGTGAAGGCTAGGACGTCCGACACCACTATGCTGGTAATTAAAGCTAGGATCTGACGTACACTGGTATGCCTCCATCCACACACTGAAATGGAGTACCTGGCATACCAGTACAGTAGTGGCAAATGTGTACAACTGTCAGCTGTGCCCCCCTTCCAACGTACACATGTAAGAGTCATGTGTGCCACCCCTGGTGCTGTGTAGGACTGTGGATACAGTTGGATGTCCCCCCACGCTGTGCAGAAATGTAGCAACTGTCAATGCCACATGACCATTAGCTACCCTGCAGACACAGCATGCCTCCTGTCGGTGTACAACACAGGGGTCGGCACCACAGTACTGACTATCTGGACATGTGACACATGCGATCCAGTTGACCATACTTGGCATGCTCAAACACATGAAGGTATGACGGTAATGTCAGTCAACAACATGCGTAACAGTCATACTGGGCATGCTCACACACTGAAACACAGGACGGCCAGGTCTGCAAACACCAGTTGTCCGGACATATCTGCCAGTACATTGCTATACTGTTGGATGACTGTGCTGTATGGTATTTGTGTGGTACTGTCTATTGTCTGTACATATGCCATGGTGTATTGGTAATTCACATGAGCTGTGTGCGCAGGGTATTGCTACCAACACGTGCAAAGGATGGTTCTTTGTTTGCAGCCAGAACGACGCCTTTGGATACGGAGTAGGTAAGGCACATTCCAGCAGGTGGGAGCGGTTGTGCGTGGGTTTGCATGGTGTTAAGCACTGCTGACCTCTGGTTACAGCTCCTTATACTTATTTAGACTCCACATTTTTTTAACAGTGCACTACTGGCATACTGGTAGACAAACACGCTTACACCCGCTCGCTCACTCACTTGCACGTGCACCATTTGTGCTTACATTTGTCACTCATGCTGGGTGGGCATGATCCCTTGTGATGCCTATTACATCGGACTACATGATTACAGTATCGGGTATGTCTAACCATTAGGCGACGGCAGGCGTTCGACTGTACGGACTCGGCGGCCTGTCCAAAGGCATAATCATATTATATGCGTGTTCCTCATACAATCTGCTCCTATCTGGCTGATACATGAGAACCGATACTCTGCAATGCTGACATGTAAATGTTCTTTGGGAAACGCAGCTCTCTGCCGGGTCATGCTACCACATACCTATTGTAGGTTTTCCACCTTTTAGATTGGACGACGGAAGACTCTAGGAGTAACACCTTTCCCACTTTGCATGGGACAGTCCCTCATTAGGCATATGTGTCATGCGACAATACTCTAACCATTGCAACTGTCCTGATTAGAGGACATTCTTATATTCTATGTGTCTGTAATAGTTGCATGTAACGGTTATTGTATACATGACACGCCGATGTGTTATGTGAAGTAGCATAAGCAACTTGACTGCTGCTAGACTAAGCTTTGATTTGTGCTAATATGTATATTTCTGTACTATGCATGGCTGTAGGTATGTTATTCCCTGGTACGTCTGACATTTCTACAGAGCAGGTCCCACTTTGGCCATTCGGAATGGTGGCAGACCTATAGGACCTATATGTAGAGCTATCACATTTGGCAAGGCAACACATACCCACAGCCAGTAGTAAACTGACTACTTCACCGGTTTGCATACGTTAAGGCTATTCTTGTAGCATTATAGTTGCTAATACTGTTTCCTATAATATGTAGCTGTTTCTGAAACAACAAAATCAAATCATTTTATGACACCACTACACACAATATATGACCTCCTTTCCTGAAATCACAGGCCATGTGCCGTAACATTCATTTTGCAGGATGCAACTGCCCAGAGTGGTGTGTCCCTCACAAAGGCGAACAGGTGGTAATCCAAATATATTAGGCTATCATCTACCTAAGGTGGTCAGCGGAATATGCACTTTCCGTCACTAGCAGACCTCACATACCAATGAGGGAGAATGAACACTGTATCAGGGACACTGCATAACACCCTGAGGGACACATTTAGATGACTGGTTCTATCAACCAGACACACTGACAGTCACGTTTGTCGAGGTACATGCTGTTTATGACTCATACATGTTGTCATCAGTCATTACCTGTATTCCGCCACCTGTCCACCTAATATCACTAGTTTTGGAAGTGTTTAGTTGGACTTTGTTACATTCTGATTCATAAATATGGACGTCCATGCTAATCGGGTACACAGCACTGATATAGTCTCTATGTGTTCCCCCAATGGTTTACAGACTATCCAGTAGATGTGCTCTTCAGGTTTGGGAGGTATAGGCGTCTGCTATGCCCACATAGGAATATTAATTACTTCCACTGGGTGGGCCTACTACATCTCTGCCAACCAGCACCTGCACACTTAGGCCCATTATTGCATACCCATGATTCACCTACCTGACACCCCTCTACAGCACTCATGACAAATACTTACTGTGAGCGCAGCTGGGGTATGAGCACACCCCTACACATTGCCCACTCTCCCCGTCTCGGGACACATGTCGTACGTTTTGTCAACCCATGTGTTATTACACTTGCACAACCTACTGTTCCATGTACACCTACATCCTGCTCACATCGATAACCAAGGGCTCACACGTAAAGTGAATTTTTGGTGTCCCGCAAGGGACCCCATTATCCATGTTTAAAGTGTAAACCTTGCAGATCTCTCCCACTGGTACTTTCCTGCTGGTGGTTTGGAAAGCAGCACTGTATTTATCTTTATTGCCTGTCTGTATGTCTGACTGGCCTAGCTGGGCAGTGTGGGAGGTAAACATTTGTTTATTGGACCTCCCAGTAACATATGCCTGGTCTGAACATATGTTACCCGTAACTGCTGTAAAGTAACCTAGTTATGTACATGTGTATATCTACAATGACATATATATTTGTTTTGTGTGTATATGTGTATATATCAATAACTGTTGTATGTGTGTGTGTGTGTGTGTGTGTATATATATATATATATATATATATATATATATATATATATATATATATATATAGATAGATATATATATAGATAGATATATATATATATATATTTTTTTTTTTTGTGTGTGTGTGTATGTGTGTATATATATATATATATTTATATATATATATATATATATATATATATATATATATATATATATATATATATATATATATATATATATATATATATATATATATATATATATATATATATATATATATATATACATCTGTGTGTCCGTTAACCAATACATTTCCCGGACATACACACTTACACATGCGTATTGGGTTTTATCTCTGCTTCAAAAGCATACTATTGCCTTAGTCATTATGACACCGACACTTCTCTCCAGTTAACTTGTAATCAGAATACAGCATGTTATACAGCGGACAGATGTCGCACTTTTTTCATGTATGGAGTACTGCTGATAAGTGTGATGTGATACAGTGTCATTTCACCTCTTTCTCATCTGCAAAGCCTATTATTCCTGCTACTGTATTTGTTTCTGTGCACATTCATATTATTTATGTTAATAAATGGAGTGCATGTGTTACAGAGAATGTACGTCAACATATTGATGTCTGCATATTGTTGTGTCTTTCAGTTTTACCGGTTAGGGGTCGCCACAGCAGAACTTCGGCCCGCTAATGATTGGCAGATAGGTTTTAAGTGCCGAGATGCCAGCCCTGATGCACAATCACTTTTATGTTCAGGACGACCCCTAGCAGAATCCGAAAGCAGACTATTTTCACAAGGTGCATGTCTCCACAGAAAAGAACCGTCCTAAATTTTCTAAAGGGGCTGCAAAGGAATGTCAGCAACCATCAAAATTTTACGCATTAGCTGACCTCCATGGGCCACTCCATTGCAACCATGCACAACCGCTTAAAACCCTGGCACTCCTTTGGTGGGATCTGAACATTTTAAGGATGGCACTTGCACTAATCAATACTTGAGACAGTAATTGGTCACAACATGATGTTGAAAGGTCCAGCTCCAATCAGGAACATACTCCCCGCTTGATCAGTATACCAAATAGCCTGACTACAGTGATAACTCAAAATAAATGTCTAGTTCCCAATGTACAATAGGACCATATTCCAGCAAATGATTAGGCCAATAAATCATATATACTGGTGCGGCTATCCCAAAGGTTTGACCAAAGAAAAGGATTGGTCATATATGGGATAGCATTGGCGTTACGCTATTTATACCTTTCTATAACTGAACAGAAACCTATTGCTATTCACCGTCTGATCACTGCCATTAATCCCCATGACATTATACTTAGGGCTCAAACCTAGACAGGAACCCCTGTCACATATCCGTAAATACGTAATATATCACTAGTAACAGGGTGTCCCCTAACCACTCAAACGCACTTCGTAAATGAGGATCGCAACAAAGAAATATATATACGTACCATCCCATTTATACTTTGTGGACACTTCCAGAACTGGAGCAAGTGATGTGTCCCCCTAAGAGTAAAGCAGGTGGTACTGGGCGGAATACCTATGGTTAAAAAACCTTTAAGATTTAAGAGTTCCTCCTAGCATCTGGGTGGAAAAGAGTCCGCTATACTATATTATATTCTTCCCGCGCTAACATAGAGATAGTGCACTTCATGGAGACATTAAATCCTTGAATATATTTACATTTTACAACTCTCCCAATTTTGGGGCATTCTCGGGAACATCAAAATGCACTCGGTACGAAAAAGATTGCCTGACTGTCAAGGTATGACACGACACTTCAAATCCATTTGTTTTTACAATTAACTTGCCGAGTAATCGGTTATTTTTGATTTTGAGCCAAAAAAAAAGGTGCTCACGCTTATCTTCCGAATCGCACGCTGACATGAAACCTAGCCGGACCTAGCTGGTACCAAATCTTCCTATTCGTAGGATAGATCCCAGTTAAGTCAAATTTGGGAACAAAAGTACCGGTCATGCTGAAGTGCAACGCGTATGCTGTAAACCAGGATAAAATATGGCATTCGTACGAATGGGGAGAGTTTTGACCTGCTGTACCTGGGTGGTAGGTCTAAGTCACTTGAAGCTTGTTTCATTTTCCTATTATTCCTGCATGCAAATCCCTTTTGTTAATTGTCTGTGCACACCTCTTTTTTACTTAGCACAGTAGCGTTGCTTCCCCCATACAGACAAATAGGTATCAATCCTTTGTAGACGACTACAGGACCATGTGTTACCCCAGGAGTGTGCTCCTCAAACCATCCACCACCACCCAATGTCGAGCATAGCGTATGCAACTTCTACTGCTAAGAGTCATTACACCTCTCTTGCCAATGTCCTGGAAATAAGGGGCTGGGCGATCCATTGGCACTGACTCAGATTAGGCAAACTTTCCTGGATCCACAACTTGATCACATTTCGGCCTAGCCAATCATTCGAACCCTTTGACACCCATAACTCATCTTTGCAAGTTTTGTAGCTGTAGCAAAGCTGTGTAACCATAAAGCCCAGGTTTCCTTTAGACCCTGCCAGCTTTGAAAAGACCATGTCTCATCCAATATACCCCAGAACAGACCTCATGTCCTCCACCACACTGTCAGCACTCCTACAGCCCTCCTCAAGTATTGTCAGGACATTCCGAAATTTTTCAGGTTACATCAGTAACACTTTCGTCGCTGAACACTATAGGTCTCCTGCCAAGATAGTCCTAACATTTGTATCTCTACGTGCCTTTCCCAAAAAGCTGTGTCAAATGAAACCAAAGGCAGCCTTCACTTTAATTGGAACTCTTGGGTAACATCTGTGGCGGCCTTTCCAATAGGTTGCATTTACACGCTGACATAATGATGACCCCTCGTTAATGTGAAGCTTTTCGGCATGTCAGGGGAAGATAAACCTTCCTTGATAGCATGATTGATCATCTGCCCGTACAACCTTTTCAACGTTCCCTGCTCCCGAGGACAAACCAAGGTGGATTAATTAAATGACTACCATAACTTCAGGTAGTCAGTTATGAGCTGCATTCCATAGAGCCTCAAAATAAAAATTAGCCAAGGCACCCTTAGATATGCACAATTTGGAGAAGCTAAGCTCTGAAATCGTGCAAAATCGGATATAGAAAATACTGGTTCCACGTGGTGAAATTTCAGTGATTTGGTTTCCATAGGTGCCGTTTGGCATCTTGGTGGACCCACCGAATCATGAAAAACAAGAACTGTCATTGACAAACCATTTATGGTTTCCTAGGACGAATAGGGCAATTCCCTGTCACCAGGGATTTGGTTGACTACTTGCCAAACTGGACAGGAATTCTTATGTGGTGAAACCACTTAACCTTAACAGGGCAAGGCATATTTATCCTCAGACATCAATATATTCAGAACGGGTCTCATATTGTTTTAAAATATACATTTACTGAATCTCACCCTTTTAGCCTAAAGCTCACTAAGGCTCCATTGAATGAGAGAGCTAACTGATTGCCATACAGGCACTACTGTATAATCACTCGGGAAACAGTCTATGCTTCTCTACTTCAAGGACAGTAAATCAGGGGATAGTTCCCCAGGGTGTTGCATATGGCCAATTAACCTGCAAACATCGTGGTCATTCAAGAGTTCTACATCTTATAAAGGATATAGCTTGATTCCATACCTAAGGCGATGGCAATCACACCCATGGTGCTGCACTTTTAGGGTGCCTGTCATAATTCTGAAAACTGTAGTACTCTGGCCGAATATGCTGAGCAATCCCCACTCCCCAATCTGCACTGTAAAATATCAAATAATCCAGTTTTCTGCAGTTCCTACAGAATATTGTTGAATTAATGTTAATGCCCCAAGTCCATACATTTAGCCCCCTTCTTATTGCCTGATATTATCCTCTGTGGAACCCCCATGATAGCATTGAAAGCTCTCTCATTTAATCTCCGACCTAGTTCGCCGCCGCTAAATCATGGGGGGAAGATTCTCTGCTGGAGCCACATATCTTACACTCTTTTGCTGTCTCATCTATGTATGCCTAGCAAAAACCATCAATGGCGTAAACACCATCGCAATCTCTGAAGCTATCGAAATCTTCATCCTGGACCGAAATGAAGTTCCTAAGTATCGCCTGGGATATGAATATTCTTCCACCTATATGGCAGAATACATGCCCGCTTAGATACTTTTTTTCACTCCTTCCCCTGCTATATAACCCCTGATTTAACAAAAAATTGCCCACTTTTTTGGCCTTCTGTCAGAATTAGATCGCCTAGATCAGGCAAATTCCCTTAATAGTTCAGGATCTGATTTTCACATTGGCCGATGCCCTAGATTTCAACCACCTATGGACAAGCATCTGCTCCCATGTTCAGGAGTTATGTCTAAAAATCTACACTCTCCAAGGCAGCAGTGCTGCATTAGCCTACCAACCACCGGACGCACTCTTCACCTTTACTTGGTTGACCCTCGAACGGACTGCCATTTGTACTTAAACCCTAATTTACTCCAACATGCATACGATCCTCCTTGAACCCCTCCCCTCATTCGCTGCAGGACTGTAGAGGGGGCCCATACCTCAAGGATGAGGCCTACTTCATGTTCCTAAAATGCTAGAAAATGATAAAGTGGATCATGGTTGTGCTATTGACCAACACAAGCAGACATCTGTTGCAGCAAAATTGTCTGGCTAAAGAGTGAAAAATTGGAATATGAAGGTAAATATATTGTTACAATTAGGAACCTCATTTCGACGCCTATAAAGCCAGGACTTGCTCATCTTCCCTAGCATACCCACGCGGTTCAATTTAATAAGGAATGACAAAAATGGATCGGGTTATGCAGACTGATCGTAGAGCCAGCCATCGCTTTGAGACGGATTTATATGCAAAAAATCACAAACCTCAACTTTGACTCCAACCATTGACTTTCCTGGATATGGCCTTATACTACAATAACGACGCTTGCTTAGCAGAAGGTAGCTCATGAATGCATACATCATGCTCTCTTAACCAGGGATGCTGGGAAAACTAGGCTGGTTCCCCAATAGGGGTTTCGAGACCTGCTCACAGACCGAAATAATCGCCCAATATACACCTGATGGCTAGAGGCATCTTCAGGTCTATGGCACCAAAAATACATAAAAAGAGCTGGGAGGTGCACATAACCTGATTTGGGGTGACCTATTGTCTCTGGTAGAGGCTCTTTAACCAAGCCCCTATCTGTTTTTCTTACTTATTATCTCAAACCACTATTGTCTAAGGTTAGGTCTAGGCTCCAGGACACAACTGAATTTTTGAATATTCTTCATGACAGTCAGTTGGAATCGGATTGGTGGCTTTGCACACTAGATGTCACCTCTTTATATACTAGTATCCCACACCAGGCTGGTCTATCGGCAATAGCATTTTGGTTAGAGGAATCCAAGCTGTATTCTACTGGATTTAACAATTTTCTTATTAATATGACTGAATATGTATTAACTAAAAATGTCTTTTTCTTTGATGGTCAGATATACTGGCAAACCAGGGGAACAGCCATGGGGGCTTCGTTTGCCCCGATATATGCTGACTTATTCATGGGCTATTTTGAAAAAATATACATTTATGATAATGGTAATAATCTATTCATGGCAGAACTAGACATTTGGAGGAGATACCTGGATGATTGTTGGATGGTGTGGCGGGGTGATTTGCTTTTGGCCAAAGAGTTTGTTCAATATTTGAACAATAACGAATGGGGTATCAAGTTTACTCTGGAGACTCAATATCATGAAATTGTCTTTCTGGATGTCAAGGTTACTAGACAACATGATCACACTCTGGCGACGAGTGTACACAGGAAGTTTCCACAGTATAATTCCCTTTTACATGCCTCTAGCAATCATCCCCGCCACATCATCAACAACATTCCAAAATCGCAATTCATACGTATGAAACGTATTTGTTCCTCTATCAATTCTCATGTTGAATGTGAAAAAGATCTTTGTGAGAGATTTATTCAGAGGGGATATAACAAATGTCGACTTCATAAAACCATGCAGGAGGTCAGACATATGCCACGGTCACAATTATTAACATACAAACACAACGATGATGTGGTTACTGACTCCAAGGCACAACCTATCAGATTTACAGTTACTTATGGTAACAACACCCCTTCATTCAAGAATATTGTTGACAATCATTGGGGTATTCTGAGAGCACATGAGTTTTTGTCTGATATATTACCTGAGACATGCTCTTTTTCATACCGCAGGGGTAGAACGTTGAATTCACATTTCACGTATTACAAAAAATTTCAATCCACAACAACAACACAAATGACTCTGTTTGGGGATCCACTCATTGGATCATTTCCCTGTGGTCACTGCAATGCATGCAGGCATATGAGCAAAATGAAAGAATTTTCAAGTGCTAACACTTCACGAGTTTTCAACATCAGGATTTTTGGTAATTGTAGCTCTGATTGGGTGGTATATTTGGCCACCTGTACATGTACTTCATTTTATGTTGGCCAAACCTCTCGTCCATTAAGATTCCGCATAAGTGAGCACCTTAGTGCTATCAGAACGAAAAAACTTACAAATGCGCTATATAAGCATACCTTGATTCACCAAACTGCCCAATTCCAATTTACTATCATTGATAGGATTCAGCTGCCGAGGTTCACCAAGGCAGGCTGGCATGATAAACTCAATAATATGGAAGCATTATGGATTACTAAATTGGGTGCTTTGTTCAAACCTGGGTTAAATGAATATGGATAAAGCAATATGTTAATAATATAATATATATTTATACATCTATTGCTGTACCTTTGGGTTTGAACTGAGCTTAATTTTCCTATTTTGCTGGGGATTAATGTGATCAATATAATGTAATATATATATTTCTTGTTATTATTTTCTGCATTTACGAAGTGTATATACAACATTAATGTTCTTCTTCCTTTTTTGGTTGCATATCCCTTTAAATTATCCAGTATATAAGGAACATCAATATGCATCACTTCAACTCTTTTTTTCTGCACTGAAGAAGGCCATTGTATTGGCCGAAACCGGTTTGCAGTTTCTTGCTTTTTTATTTTGTTTCTTAACATGCCACAATAAAGGAGTCTTTTGCTTGCCTAAACCTTTGTGCTGGCTCGTTTTGTGCGTTTTGACATTTTGGTTTGAGCCTTGCACTGGATCCACCTTGCGTGTCTTTTTTGGTTTGCTCCATAATCGCATAGCCATAGTTTCTCCAGCCCACCCGTGTTGAGTTTCCACTCGTAACAGCCATTATCCACCTGATATCGCAGCCATGACACACCTTTACACATTGCCCTCTCCAGAGCATTAGGGGCCCTACACACATTTTGTACCACCTCGTGTATTCACAGGGTCTCCCTCCATTTATATTTGCACATACGTGCCTTTCCTGGTGTTATGGATTACGAACATTTTGCGGGTTACAAGTGTAGGTGGTCACAACATGAACTACATTCCGTCTGTTTGTAATGTTGACGTAGCACTTCAACCATATTATGGCCACTGGTATAACCCTGCCTCTGGCATGAATAGCAGTGCTCTACTCACTCTTGTGCAGCTTTATCTGACATAATTATATATATATATATATATATATATATATATATATATATATATGTATATATAAAATTGCATATTTCTTTTATGTCTGTGGATATTTATCTATACACACATATTTATCTAGATATATATATATATATATATATATATATATATATATATATATATATATAAGTTACATCTGTACAAAACAACATACATTTGCTATGCTGGGAGCTGCTTACACCCACGCAGGTGCACTTGCATCTCCTTATTGTGAGTTACATATGTTTACTGCCACTTCTTTGTGCTTACATTTGCCTTATTCATTATGACAGTACCACTTTGATTGATGAAATCCGGTTAACGGCCCCTTGCGAAACACGCGTTCACCTTTACATATTTAAATGTTGGCTTTACAGCACAGATGCATCCATTACACAACAAATTATATGTGCTATAGTCGTACTTGAACCGGGAATGCCTTTACGTTAGGCGGATGCTCTAACCACTACACTACTCTGAGGTGATCTGTGCCTGACGTACAAGGCCATGTCCAATCCTGAATTAATGGACATGCTCCACCTCAGAAAATCCAAATCCATCAGAGCCACGAGAACAAGTGACTTAAACCTCAACACAGAAATAAATAGAACGTGCTGGAGGGACAGATTCATAACCCAGAGGCTCCCTACACTCTGGAACAGAATCCCAGTCCATGTTAGGCAGAGCCCCTCACTGACTCTATTCAAGAGAAATCTCAACGAGTGGATGGGAGATCGTAGGTTTACCCCGGGGGTCATCTCTTTGTCACTACTAGACAGAGGCATAGTAAACTAAACCCTAAAAGGGCGTAGTATTCTCATCCTAAGGGGTGGTGTAGGCCACATACACTCTGGCTAGGCTTATAAATGCCCTAGGGCAGATAGCCTAGTACGAACCTATGAACCTATGAACCTATTGGTGTTCTGCCTCATTTATATGTATACGCATGGTTCATAGCTACCCTAACATATGCCTCACCGCTTCACTTACACAGCAGGCATCCATTCTCCTGCTGGGAAAACCGCAGTACTACACATGTGACATTCCTTATTCCCTACTGCTCTGGACCCGTGCTGCATGTTTACTCACTCCAAGGATATTCAGAACTCCAACGCTTATAGTCCTGGCACATACGTGTGTTTGATTGTCAGGGTGTTCATGTGCTGGTCCGGGTTTAGGCTTGTCTGACTGGTGACTGGAACTGCCCTGTACCTGTTCAAATGTCAGACGTAGCACATGGACAGAGTTGGTCCCGATTTTAACATTCTACCTGTGTTTACAGACGCAGGGGTTTGGGCACCTCTGACCACATTATTAGGTTGGCACTACATAATATAGGGTGGGGGGTGGTTCCACTGATGTTTCCCTTCACATTTGACTATTTAATTTATTCAAATATACGATGGATATTATTCTGGACATCACTTATGAATTCACTACAGGTATGCAATAGTACTGTCAACAAATGTGACAGTTGGTTGGTGTACATATGTGTATTGACCTCTGTGATACTCAGGGACTAATTTCAACAGTGACAGGGGCAAGGCAATGACAAATCAGGGGCAATCACAGACACTTCTACAATATTAGTACTATTAACTTGGAACGTGTTGACAGATTCGGAGACATATGTATTACTACTTATTTTCTGCAGTTAAAAGTGTCTATTACTCTTAATTATTGTCATTAGTCATTCTCATTCAACACCTTTCCTCCAAAGGTCACTGGCTTTGTGAGTGATTAAGAGGCTGGCCAGTTATTCTGCGAATGCTCTGACCATTGGTAGGGTTGCCACATTTTCATATGTACAGGATGGGATATATTCTGGATACACCAGATTGTTTAGGCCAACACATACCCATGGTCAGTTTAGGGTTTAGAACATTCAATAGTTTCCTAGCTGAGAGCCTGTTCCTTTAGCACTTTAGTTGCTTATTCTGTTTCTTGTATGAATTACATATTTTATATCCAGAAATAACTGCTTTAGGCAACTGTTACATGAAGTATGGTACATAGTTATTTCCTACAATCACAGGACATTTGCCATTGTATCATTCTTGGTCAGGACACACCTACCCAAACAGTGACTGTCCCTCACACAGTGGGTCAGGAGGTACCCTGTTTACATCAGCACCTTAATCACCCTATTTCCAAGTGCCACTATGCAAATGTGTACAATATATTCTCTCGATTATTCATGTGGGGAGACGTGCATCACGGGCAGGTGTTTGATCCTGGGTAGTAGGTTCTGCATGACCATCTAGAGGTTGGACAGTCTCGTGCACAACTACTGCACATTCAACTTGTGCCCAGATGTCTACAGGACTGGACATCGTGTTGTGATACCAAGTCTGATGTTTACACAGGTTACTTATCCCATGAGGGATATCCAAAAATTGAACAAGCCAAATACCGTCCATTCTTTTGGATTTATGAAAATGTGTTAGGGTTTTACATGCAAAGGATACATAGTTTGCAATCCTGATACTGCCTAGGGTGACACTGCCTACTACATATGAGTAGTGGTCACTGTGTGTAGATATGGCTGCGCCAAGCTAGTAGCCCGAGTATGGCTGGATTTGGTGGACGTTCAGGTATGAGGGCGGGTTGTGTGCTGTGGAGGGGATGATGGGTATTCAATTATGCATCCAGGTGTGTTGCATTTGGATGGGCCAGTTCCATCCAGACCATTCTGTGGGTATGTGCCGGTGACGTTTCTGTACATGTGTATCGCACATTTTAATATTCATATGTTTGTGTGATTGTGTTCCACAGTATGGCCTGTCAGGTTGCATTGCAGATGTGTATACTTGTTCTTTGTGAATATTTCTGATTCACCCGCTGCTCTCTCATGCACCTCTAGTTCACCTATTGTGCATCCAACACAGTCTCACCTTTGTGGATTATACCATTACCCATCCCCCACACACACATATTCCTGACACTCCATCCATCCCTTCTTTGGTTGATGGCCCATGACACGGTCAAGGGAACACATTGCATACACTACATACGTCAGGTACCTGTATGGTTGTGTGGACTGCACTGGCATTTTTCACCTTCCACATGCTATACATCACACACATAGGTACACGCACATACTTAACTTTCATGACATGGTAGGTACACCCGGGTAATACCTGTTCAACTGTGACACATCCTGACAAGAACAGCTTGGACCGTATATGGGCGGATTTTGGCCGAATGCTCTGACCATTGGTAGGGTTACCACCTTTTCATATGGCCAGGATTGGATATATTCCGGACACAAATCAGATTTTACAGGACAACACATACCCACAGTCAGTACTACGGATAATACTTTTGTTTTCTGCCTACATGTTAGCTTATTGTTGTAGCAGTTTATATGCTCCTTCTGTTTCGTTTTCTTGCTTATTCTATTTCTTGTCACATGTAGTATGTTACATACTGACATACCTATTGTATGTGACTATTACATGCGATGTGGGATATAATTATGTCATACGGTCGCTGGATATTTTACATTTATAATGTTTTTGTTATGGACACAACTGCCCAGCTGTGTACTATCCCTCACAATGTGGGACAGGTGGTAACCCTGACCATGGGGCTCAATGTAGCTATTGGCAGCGCGCTAACATGATGCGTTTCACTTCCACTTGATATAACTATCTACACTGCGTTAGAATACGGGCACATGGTTTTAAATGTCATTTGTTCAAGGGATGGAGACTCGATATTTGCTACCATGCATTTGTGTTTGCTTCTTAATTTTGTGTTCGCAAGAACTGTCTTGCATGCTTTGCATACATTTCAGTATCCACGGACACTGACAGGTGTGATTACTATTGCGGGCAGATTGTTATATTCAAGCATTTTAGGTTGCACATCGACAGCTGACATTTCCATGCCTCCATGCGGCACTTCGACATGCCCTATGCACTCGCACTCATTTCCTATGCACATGGCTGTGGCGGCAGCACACCTTCATTAATATGCATATGGCGCTACTGCGCCATCTACATGCTGCACGGTCGGCGTAAGCCTAACACCTGCCTTGTCCGAGCTTCATGAATCCCGGGGTTAGTGGATGACAGGTACAAACACAGTATTTCCAGATGTAGCTCTCTGCATCAAGTGCAATTTCCCTTAACAGCACACAGAAACCACAGTCAGTCCAGGGCTGGTTTCTCCCTATTTCTCCAGATCCTCAAAAATAATCCCCACTGGCATAGGTTCATAGGTTGGTACTAGGGTATTGGCCCTAGGGCCTATACAAGAGTAGCCATAACAATTCCCTGGCTATTTCTTCCGACACTATTTAGTTCCCTGGACACCTGTCTAGCAGGGTGACTGACATGATCCCCGGGGTGAATTTTCTTTCTCCCAATCAATTGTCATGGTTCATTTTGAAGAGGGCCAAGGAGGCGCTCTGCTTGACATGTATGGGCAGTCTATTCCAGAGTCTGTGGAGTCTCTGGGTCAGGAACCTATCCCTCCAGCATGTTTTGTTTATTGTGATGACAAGGTTTAGATCCCTGGAGCGTGTAGCGCTGAGGGATTGGGATTTCTTTAAGTGTAGCATGTCCAACAGCTCTGGGTTTGACATGGCCTTGTATGTTAAGCAGAGATCACCTCTGAGTAGATGATATGCGACAGAGTATAGCTGGAGTTTTTTAAGGTGATCAGCATAGGGCATCTGCTTTAGGCCTGTGATTCTTTTAATGAGGTATTTCTGTGGCCTTTCCAGTTGTTGCAGATGTCTTGAGAGGTACATACCAAATGGGATGTTGTATTCTATAATGGGTCTAATGAGGGATGAGTACAGTGGGACAATGACCTCCTTTTTTCTGGATGAAAAGCCCTTAGTGATGAGGTGTGCCACATAGAAGGATTTCCTGACTGCTGTGGCAATGTAGTTGTTGAAGGTGAGACCATTGTCCACCTGTGTCCCTAAGTCTCTTATCACACTTTCGGTGTTTAGTGTACTGCCACCTATGTGGTAATTCACGGGTACATGTTTTTTCCCAAAGGGGATAACTATATATTTCTTGGCACTGCTCTTGATCCCATTGCTCTGGCACCAAGCATCTGTTTCTGTAAGGCCCTTTTGTAGAGTATCCACATCATTTGGAGATTCAATAATGGCTCCCAGTTTGCAGTCATCATCGAACTTTGTTAGCCAGAGTCCCTTAGTGTTGGCCTGTACTTCAGAGAAGTAAATGCCAAACAAGAGCGGTCCCAGGACTGAACCCTGAGGTACTCCACTTGTCACTTGTCTGGAGCTGGATTTGGAGTCAGCTACCTTTACAGTGTGGGTTCTGTCAGTAAGCCAGTTGGCAACCCATCAAGTGATGTAGGGATTAATGCCCAGCTTAGTAAGTTTATCTATGATTCCAGAGTGGGGGATGGTGTCAAAGGCCTTGGCGAGGTCCATATAGGCTGTGTGGCCTGCCTTACCCTCATCCACGGCACTGGAGACTGATTTGAAGAAGTCAATCAGGTTCAGGAGACAAGATCAGCCCTTCACGAACCCAAACTGGTTGGGGTCCAGTGTTTGAAGGTTGCCAATATCTTTGTTTATAAGTTCCATGATAATACGTTCCATGGCCTTGTAGACCAGGCTCATCAGACTGATGGGGAGGTAGTTCCCGAGATCCAAGGTGGATCCCCCCTTGTGGAGTGGGATAACTGTAGCTGTGTGCCACTCAGTGGGCATGAAGCCTGAGGTGAGGGTATGATTAAACATGACACTTAGGTGAGGTGCCAGTTCATTTTGTAGTTCAGGTAGTATACAGCCCGGGATGTCATCTGGTCCCATGGATGCTGTATTCTTAGCTTTGGAGAGTGTGTTTTTACCTGTGTAGCCATTATTACTGGAATTTGGCAATCTTCCGGTATTGAGATGGGCCGTTTGGGGGGTGAGAGGGGGGTGAAGTTGGCACTGAATTGATCTGCCAGGATATTGGCAATATCCTTGAGATCAGTATATTTAATGCCATTCTGTTGTAGCTCAGAGCAGATCTCAGCATTGCCATTTAGATTCTTGACATAGTTATAGAATGCCTTGTGGTTGTCTTTGGAATCTTTGGCAATTTTATTTTCGTGACTAGATTTGGAGGATTTTACAAAGGATCTCAGCTTCTTACTGAGGCTGGTAAGGGAATTTTTTGCATCGTGCAATTTTCCTCTTTTCTGCAACAGTTTCTTCCTTTTGTTGTAAAGTTTGTTTATGGCAGGGGACCACCAGATTGGCTTCCTGTTTTTGGAGGAGAGCATCTTGGTTCTATTTGGGATGGCACGATTCATGCATGAGTGGATGTGCTCGTACAGTGCCTTAGTGTAGGACTCAGTAGTCGAACTTTCAGTTCTCGTCTGCATGGGTGTCATGAAGTTTGTCACTTCTGACTTGAGCAGCATGAAGTTGGCTTTGGAGAAGTTTTTTATGGAGGTTTCCCTACTGGGGAGTGGGGGGGGGTGTGGATGTTAAGGGTGGTTAGCTTATGGTCTGACCTGACCAATGAGGGGGTGACCATAGGTGTGGAGCATCTATTTCCCACATTGGTAATTACCAGGTCTAGGATATTGGAGCCCCTGGTGGGACTATAGATTAGTTGATCCAGGACATTGGAATATATGTATTCCAAGAACCGGTGGGCAAAGGTGTTGGTACATGAGTAGTTTTCCCAGTTAATGGCAGGGTAATTGAAATCACGCAGTATTACAGTGTTTGGTTGTATCTTAATATTTTCCAGTATGTTTAGAAAGGTGTAGTGAGAATCGTGAGGCATGGTGGGGGATCTGTAGCAAGCTACAATTTGGATTGCAGTCTTACCTAGTGTTAGTTTCACCTGGAGAATTTCAGATGCATTGTGTTGGGCAACTAGCCTGATGTTGTGAATATCCTTGGTGAATATGGACACTCCTCCATGTTTACTGTTTTGTTCCTGGTTTGGTGGTTGAAAAGTGTGCTAAGAGTTGTAGCCTGGTACTGCAGGGGTGATCTCTGGAGCCTTGAAACATGTCTCAGTTACTGCACAGATATTGATGTTCTCCATTTTTAGGAGTGTCTCGAGAGTGTGCATTTTGAGGTTTAGACTTCTAGCATTGAGCAGCATTACCTTCAGATTTTGCATGCTTGTACCTATTATGGTGGTGGTTTTGTCCTTTGAACTTTGTCTAAAAATGGCACTATAGGGGTGGCCAGAGCCTTAGCCAGTAACCTGAATCCCAGGGGTGACAGGTGCAGACCATCTCTGACAAAGCATCATTGTCTGTCGATCATGTCAAACCAGGCCGACAGATACTGGATCCCCTTTGAATGACACCAGAAGCTTAGCCAATTGTTGAAGTCAATTATTTTATCCTTATATTGTGGTATCATTCTGGGCAAAGGCAGGATGCTACTCAGGGCTAAGGTCATACCTGCCTGGGCCACATGATCCAAGAGCTTTTCCATGTCTCTTTTCATGTAGTCCAGGGAGGTATGTCTCAAGTCATTCACTTCAACATGGACAATGACAGAGTCATATTTGTACTTGTTGTGAAATGACTTGAGTGCATGCATTATGTGGCGGATCCTGGCACCCGACAGGCAGCTGACTGTAATTTTCTCCTTGTTCAGCCTGGTGAGTGGGACATCAGTGTGCCTGACTATAGAGTCACCTATGACTAAAGTGTTAGGTATGTTGTCTTGCCTCAGGGGCTGTTGCTGGGTGGCACACTGGTGTTGTAAGCTATGTGACACTTTGGTTTTGATTGGTGTTTGTTTGCGTTTCAGCTTCAGAGGTCCTTGTTGCTTGGGCAGGTTACAGTTAAGGGCCTCCGCATATGTGGATTTAGTGTTGCTATCAGTGGGTGTTGGTGGTGTGAGTTTAGAAGGGCTATGTGTTGCTTGAGGTGTAGTGCAGTTGTTAACCTTCTCCTCTTGACTAACACAATCTTGGGTGGAAAGAGCTTTGCTTACAGTTTGGCTATGTAAGTGTATCTCTCACAGGTTGTAGTGTTGGGTGGTAGGAGGAGAGGGTTGTCTGTGTACATGAGGCAATTGCTGCATTGCCCCAGTATGCATAGCTATAGAGTTGAGATCTCAGCTGAGTGGCCAAGCCAATACCTCCAGGACCCTTTCTGTCCAATCAGTGCTTCATGTCCCTGCCCAAGTAGCTGACACACACACTCTTTGAGGTTTGATTTATACACACACACACACACACACACACACACACACACACACACACACACACACACACACACACACACGGGAAAGGCTGTCACAGGTTTACTAGCTATGCCCCCTTTTGCCTAGACTATAAGGTAGTTATCACTACCACCAGCCAGCTCCTTATCAACTACATCAAGGCCCTTAACAAAGGGTGTCCAATCTTACTGTGTAATATTACTATTAATACAAATGATAGCTTGACCGAGACCAAGGCTATTAGGAGTAGCCTACACAGTGTCACCAAATACATATGCAAGTACTCTGAGAACTTAAATATCTCTTACAAAGATCACCCATAATGTAAGGTTTAAATATATCTAATAATAATAAATGAACAAGAAACTACTCAGTATATAAGCACAGTGTCATCAGAGTTCAGAATCACAGGAAATGTTTAAAACAACATTGCAGGACAGTTTCAAATAAATAAAGAAAATATGTAACCTAAGCTTTGGTATATTCCTGACTATATCTAAGAGAATTATACTATACCCTAGAAATCTACTTAAGAGCACAGCATATGTGATGATTGAATCTTCTATTTGGTGCCAGGTCAAAGACAGAATACAGAATGCTGTGTCTCACTCTCAGAGACGTCTTAAATTAATATCTCAAATATTACTGCTGGCATAGCTTGCAGCATGACATCATTTCTTGTCATCTGACTGCTAGTTCCCAGGGTCAAAACAACCATTGATGGCAACTGGTAGCATTTAACATAGACAAGTAGGGCTTCTCCTCAGATCTTTTGCAGATGCTAGAAATCATAAAACAATAAAGCACTTCCAAGACAATACAGAAAGTTCCCTAGTTTTAGACATTGTCTCTCCTTGCTGCATTGAAACAGAAAAATATCATATTTTATTGCATAGCCATAAAGTAATTTAATTTCAGCTATTTTTTTGAAGTTTTGCTGGACTGAAATTGAACTCCTATGTTCCACTTTCAACTGTTAAATATATATGCATTTAAAGAGTTACAATAGTGCATGTACATTTCTGTTCTATTGCAGCAGAGCACACTGAGGCTACATTTCAAGCACTTTGCAAAAACCTTTTTCAACACACGTCTGTACAAACAAGTTTGATATACAGTGACATATAGTTCTTATACAGTTATAACACAAGCATCTTATATGAATCATGCTGATATTCGCAAATGACATATAATTATTTACAAAATTCCAGATAGCTGTGCTGGCAGTATCTCCCTTTGTCACACTTCATCCCCCCTCAAAGACTGAAGCTAGTTCTTCAAGTTACAGTTGAAAAACGTTGCTTAAGAGGGATGAGCCTATCTGGGAATATCTTACCCCATTCCCTGTCTTGAGAGCCCATCTGCATTTACATTGTTAACCCGACTGCAGTGCTGCACTGTCATATCATATGCTTGCAATCCTAGGCTCCAGCTCAGTAACTAGGCATTTTGATGGCTGGCTCAATGTAGCCATGTTAAGCGATTGTGGTCTGTAACTACAGTGAATTTCATTCCATACACATAAGGCTGAAGTTTATGCAATGCTCACACTTTGGCTAGACATTCCTTTTCTACAGTTGCATACCATTCCTCCCAGGGTTGGAGCCTATGGCTGAGATATACCACTGGGTGCTCTTCTCCCTCTGAGGAAACCTGGTTGAGTACAGCCCCCAACCCAGGATTTGAAGCATCTACCTGCACAGCAAATTCCTTGTTATAATCTGGACTGGTTAACACAGCGGGTCCTCCCAACACTCCTTTAAGCTTCTGGAATGCCTCTTCATATGCTGCAGTCCACATTATCTTATCTGGCCTGTTTTTCCTTTTTCAGGTCTATGAAGAGAGCAGCTATGGTACTATAATTGGGGAAAACTTTCTGTAGTAATCTGCTGTCCCTAAAAATGCCCTCACCTGCTTTTTGGTAACCGGGCCAGGCCATGCCTGAATGGCTTCCATTTTGGAAGGTTCTGGTCTGATCTTACCACACCCCACTCTATGTCCCAGGTAGGAAACCTCTGCCATAATCACATGACACTTACTGGGCTTAATGGTCAACCCTGCTCTTTATAGCCTGCTCAGTACCTCCCTGACATGCTGAAGGTGCTGTTGCCAGGAATGGCTGTAGATGGCAATACCATCTGAGTAAGCAAGGGGAAAATCTCCTGCTATTATATGATTTACCAGCCTCTGGAAAGTCACTGGGCATTTTTCATCCAACAGGGCATCTCCGTGACCTCATACAAGCCAAACGGAGTCACAAAGGCTGACCTCTCTTTGGTGTTTGTAGTCAAGGGCACCTGCCAGTAGCCCTTGGTAAGATCAATGGTGGTAAGATACTTAACTCCACCCAGCTGCTCTAGGGCTTAATCTGTCCTAGGCATGGCATAAGCATCTGACTCTGTGTGATTATTTAGTTTCCTGTAGTCCACACTGAACCTGGTGCTGCCATCCTTCTTTGGTACCATCACCACTGGGGAGGCCCAGGGATTGCTGGATTCCTGGATTACCCCCAGTTCCAACATTTCCTTTATCTCCTCCCTCAGTTTGTTTGACTCTCTCAGGCACCCTATAAGGGGTCTGCTTAATAAACCTTCAGGGTCCTGTTTCTACATGGTGCTGCACCAGGTGGGTATACCCTGGTTTTCCAGTGAACATGCCCCCAAACTCCTGTAACACTATTCAGATTTTTAGAAACTGGGTAGGGGATAGCAGCTGGGACATTGTTACCCCTTCCACTGAGGTATCAGTCCAAGCTTCACTGAAGAGATCAGCCACCAGATCCCCCTCACACTCCTCCTGCTATCCACTACAAATACTCAGCACAAAGGCCTCTTTATCATGGTAACATTTCATCATGTTAACATGGTACAATTTGTGCCCCTGCCTCTAGCCTAGAAGTTCTACCATATAGTTAACATCACTGACCTTCCTTACCACTTTGAAGTGTCCATCCCAGGCTACCTCCAGCTTGCAGCATCTGACAAGAATGAGAACCATAACCTGCTGCCCCACAGCATACTCTCTAGCTCAAGCATTCCTGTCATACCAGACCTTTTTCTGCTGTTAGGCTTCTGCCAGTTTCTCCTGGGCCAAGCCCATGAGTTCCCTAAGCCTTATCCTTAGGTTTAGGACATATGCCATAACAGACTCCTTGTGGGATTCACACTCACCATCCCACTCATCACGAATCATATCTAGAGGTCACTTCACCCTATGCCCATACAGTAACTCAAAGGGTGAAAAACCTGTGGATTCCTGAGGCACCTCTTTGTAAGTAAACAAAGGATAGGTCAAATATTTGTCCCACACCCTCTCAAACTGGTATCCAAATGCCTGTAGCATAGTCTTTAGTGTAGAGTTTAATGTCTCCACCAGACCATTAGTCTGGGAGTGGTAGGGGGTGGCCTTTAGGTGCTTCACCCCACAGCATTCCCACAGACAAGCCAGCAAGTCTGATGTGAAACTGGCATCTCTGTCAGTCACTGCAGTGGTGGCTGGTGACTTCAAATCAAAAGGGGGCTGCAGGAGACAGCTGAATGGGTGGGATCAACAGGAAGGGGTGTGGTCAACTAGAAAGGGGAGGAGCTATGCTCAAAACCACAAAAATGGAACTTTAATTAAATACGCTGCCCTGGGTGCCAAACCATCATTATGAGACTCCAATCAAGACAAAATGAAATGTAGAAGAAAAAAAAATATTTCAGTGCATTAGCTACATGACAGCTTACTTCTAAATGGAAACAAAAAGGTTGTGAGGCATGAAAAAATAAATTACTTTTTAAATACATTACTGGAATGCCAGTCAAAATCAAGTATAAGAAAAACAAGCAGCACTCAACTCAAACCACTTTTCCTTGCACTGCAGTTCTAATTATAATTTATCGGGAGGGTGGCCTAATGGTTAAGGTGTTTGCCTTACAAACACAAGGTACAGGGTTTGAATCTCACAGGGGATAATTGGCTAGGCTTGAAATGTCTCACAAGGGCAGTTAGCCAAGTACTAATCTATGAACCTATGAACCTATATTCAGCTTTATTACAGTACCAAGTAACATGTTAAAAGTAGCAATCTCTGTGATACCCTCACTTGTAAAAATGTTTCTTATCCAAAAAAGACCTGCTGTCTGACAACAACTATCTACTTGTTTCATGGGGAAAACATGATCAAAGTAAAAAATGATAAGCAAACAAGAAACAAAAGATATATTGCTTAAAGGATTACTGCACAGGTTATGGACCACACATGATTGATTGGCATTCTGTTTAGTTTACAGGTAAAGCCTGCAAAGATGACTGCAAGTCTCCAACAAATGTAATGAGCTTCTTAAAATAATGTAATCCTGTCCTTTATTACAAATACGGTCATATGCATTTCAATACCCAAGGCTTATATGTTATCTAGTTATGTAAGTATTCTCTGCATGGCAACAACAGAAAGGCTTTCAATGTTGGCAATTCTTTAACAGTATGCTTATTAAAGCTTACTTGCATCTTACAATCTCAGACAAGTTTACCTGATGGTCATTAAAGCATTGCCACTTAAACACAGAGCAACAGGCACTTTCTGAATAATAATAAGCATAAATCAACAGTATAAAAATATGACAGAAACTAGAACATTCTGCAACATCAAGGACATATGAAAGGCCACTGTAGTACTTGTGTCTACCTTGGATGGGGGGATACTCTGCACATTTACACTGCATAAGTGTTCCTTGCCTTGCTTGGACACATCTAGAGTCACTACATGGGAGAGTAAGGTGCTTGGCCCAGACACATTTGTCATACCTCTCAACCTCAGAGCAAGAAATCTGGACAAAGCCATACACAGAAGTGGGACAAAGGCCCAAAAATAAGGACAATGTTTAACTATGATTCTTATAAACTTAGAAAGATAATAGAATAGTAGGTTTTGCATTAATATGAATTTTCTGAAGGGTATGAAATCTGAAACTCAAATGTCTGTCATTATTTTCTAACTACAGTCTTTAATGATTTGCCACTAATTTGCCAAAAAGCACAATTTTATGAAAAATAGACCAAACATGTGATGTAAAAATATAAAATAGCCACACAATACAGCTGGGAACCTGTCAAAGAAGGAAACTTTTTAAATATTAGTACTGCTAACTTGAGCAGCATACCTTTCAGATTTTGCATGCTTGTACCTATTATGGTGGTGGTTTTGTCCTTGAACTTTGTCTAAAAAATGGCACTATAGGGTGGCCAGAGCCTTTAGCCAGTAACCTTGAATCCCAGGGGTGACAGGTGCAGACCATCTCTGACAGCATCATTGTCTGGTCGATCATGTCAAACCAGGGCCGACAGATACTGGATCCCCTTGAATGACACCTCAGAAGCTAGGACAATTGTTGAAGTCAATTATTTTATCCTTATATTGTGGTATCATTCTGGGCAAAGGCAGGATGCCACTAGGGCTAAGGTCATACCTGCCTGGGCCACATGATCCAAGAAAGCTTTTCCATGTCTCTTTCTTCATGTAGTCCAGGAGGTATGTCTCAAGTCATTCACTAACATGGACACGACAGAGTCACATTTGTACTTGTTGTGAAATGACTTGAGGCTGCATTATGTGGCTGGGATCTGGCAACCACAGGCAGCTGATTGTAATTTTCTCCTCAGTTCAGCCTCCTCGGGTGAGGGGACATCATGTGTTTGCACTATAGAGTCACCTATGACTAAAGCAGCAGTATGCTTGTCTTGCTTTAGGGGCTGTTGCTGGTGGCACACTGCTGTTGTGAGCTATGTGACACTTTGGTTGTGATTGGTGTTTGTTTGCATTTCAGTCAGAGGTCCTTGTTGTTGGCAGGTTACAGTTAAGGGCCTCCACATGTGGACTTAGTGTTGCATCAGTGGGTGTTGGTGGTGTGAGTTTAGAAGGGCTATGTTGCTTGGAGGTGTAGTGCAGTTGTTAACCTTCTTCTTTGACTGTCTAGCACAATCTTGGTGGAGAGCTTTGCTTACAGTTTGGCTACATGTAAGTGAGTCTTCTCACAGGTTGTAGTGTTGGGTGGTAGGAGGAGAGGGTTGTTCAGTACATGAGGCAATTGCTGCATTGCCCCAGTATGCATAGCCATAGAGTTGAGATCTCTGCTGAGTGGCCAAGCCACCTCCCAGGACCCTTGTCCAATCAGTGCTTCATGTCCCTGTCCAAGTAGCTGACACACACACTCTTTGAGGTTTGATTTATACACACACACACACACACACACCCACACCCACACACACACAAACACACACCCACACCCACACACACACAAACACACAGACACACACACAGACACACACACACACACACACACACACACACACACACACACATGGGAAAGGCTGTCACAGGTTTACTAGCTATGCCCCCTTTTGCCTAGACTATAAGGTAGTTATCACTACCACCAGCCAGCTCCTTATCAACTACATCAAGGCCCTTAACAAAGGGTGTCCAATCTTACTGTGTAATATTGGCTTATTAATGCCAAATGGTAGCTTGACCGGTGACCAGGCTATAGGGTAGCCTGCACAGTGTCACCAAATACATGTGCGCTCTGAGAAGTAAATATTCCCTACAAAGATCACCCATAATGTAAGGGTTTAAATATATCTAATATAATAAAATTAAAACAATAAACGTCACAAGTATATAAGCACAGTGTCATCAGAGTTCAGAATCACAGGAAATGTTTAAACAACATTGCAGGACAGTTTCAAATAAATAAAGAAAAATATGTAATCCCAAGCTTTGGTATATTCCTGACTATATCTAAGAGAGAATTATTCGAGTACTATACCCTAGAAATCTACTGCATACAACATATGTGATGATTAAATCTTCTATTTGGTGCCAGGTCAAAGACAATACAGAAGTCTGCTGTGTCTCACTCCTCAGAGACGCCTTTAAATTACATTCAAATATTACTGCTGGCATAGCTTGGTAGCATGACATCATTTTCACAACTGACTGCTAGTTCCCAGGGTCAAAACAACTATTGATGTCCCAGATGAATAGATAAAGTAGGGTCTCAGATCTTTTGCAGATGCTAGAAATTATAAAACAATAAAGTAATTTCCAAGACAATACAGAAAGCTCCCCTTAGTTTTAGACATTGTCTCTCCTTGCTGCATTGAAACAGAAAAATATCATATTTTATTGCATAGCCATAAAGTACCACTTCAGCCATTTTTGAAGTTTTGCTGAACTGAAATTGTACTCCTATGTTCCACTTTCATCTGTTAAATATATATGCATTTAAAGAGTTACGTATATATCTTGTTCTATTGCAGCAGAGCACACTGAGGGTACATTACAAGCACCTTGCATTAACTTTTTCAACACACGTGTGTACAAACAAGTTTGATATACAGTGACATATAGTTCTTATATAGTTATAACGCTAGCATCTTATATGAATCATGCTGATATTCAAGAAATGACATATAATTATTTACAAAATTCAGAAAGCTGTGCTGGCAGTATCTCCCTTTGTCACACATCCCCCTCAAAGACTGACACTAGTTCTTCGCTATGCTGAGAAACAAGTTGCTGGCAGGCATGAGCCTATCTGGGAATATCTTACCCATTCTGCTAGTCTTGAGAGCCCATCTGGAAGCATTGTTAACCCGGACTGCAGTGCTGCACTGTCATATCATATGCTTGCAATCCCAGGCTCCAGCTCAGTAACTAGGCATTTTGATTGGCTGGCTCAATGTAGCCATGTTAAGCGATTGTGGTCTGTAACTACACGAATTTCCCATTCCATACACATATTGAAGTTTATAATGCTCACACTTTGGCTAGATATTCCTTTTCTACAGTTGTGACACCATTCCTCCCAGGGTTGGAGCCCATGGCTGAGATATACCACTGGGTGCTCTTCTCCCTGAGGAAACCCGGTTGAGCACAGCCCCCAACCCAGGATTTGAAGCATCTACCCGCACAGCAAGTCCTTTGTTAATCTGACTGGTTAACACAGCTGGTCCTCCCAACACTCCTTTGCTTCTGAATGCCTCGATATGCTGCAGTCCACATTATCTTATCTGGCCTGTTTTCCTTTTCAGGTCTATGAAGAGAGCAGCTATGGTACTATAATTGGGGAAAACTTTCTGTAGTAATCTGCCAAGTCCCTAAAAAATGCCCCCTCACCGCTTTTTTGGTAACCGGCCAGGCCATGCTCGAATGGCTTCCATTTTGAAGGTTCTGGTCTGATTCACACACCCCACTCTATGTCCCAGATGGGAAACCCTGCCATAATCACATAACAATTTACTGGCTTAATGGTCAACCCTCCCTGCTCTTTAGCTCGTTCAGTACCTCCCTGACATGTTGAAGGTGTTGCTGCTGAATGGCTGTAGATGGCAATACCATCTGAGTAAGGGAAAATCTCCTGCTATTATATGATTTACCAGCCTCTGGAAAGTCACTGGGCATTTTTTCATTCATCAGGGCATCTTTGTGACCTCATACAAGCTAAAACGGAGTCACAAGGCTGACCTTCTTTGGTGCTTGTAGTCAAGGGCACCTGCCAGTAGCCCTTGGTAAGATCAATGGTGGTAAGATACTTTAACCTTTCACCCAGCTGCTCAGGGCTTAATCTGTCCCAGGCATGAGACATAAGCATCTGACTCGTGTGATTATTTAGCTTCCTGTGGGTCCACACTGAACCTGGTGCTGCCATCCTTCTTGGTACCATCACCACTGGGGAGGCCCAGGGATTGCTGGATTCCTGGATTACCCCCAGTTCCAACATTTCCTTTATCTCCTCCCTCAGTTTGTTTTACTCTCTCTGTGCACCTGCAGGCCCTGCTTAATAAACCTTCAGGGTCCTTGCTTCTACATGGTGCTGCAATCTCAGGTGGGTATGTATCTCGGTTTTCCAGTGAACATGCCCCCAAACTCCTGTAACACTATTCAGATTTTTAGAAACTGGGTAGGGGATAGCAGTTGGGACATTGTTACCCTTCCACTGAGGTATCAGTCCAAGCTTCACTGAAGAGATCAGCCACCAGATCCTCACACCCTCCTGCTATCCACTACAAATACTCAGCACAAAAGGCCTCTTTATCATGGTAAATATTTCATCATGTTAACATGGTACAATTTGTGCCCCCTGCCTCTAGCCTGTAGCTCTACCATAGTTAACATCACTGACCTTCCTTTCCACTTTGACGGTCCATCCCAGGCTACCTCCAGCTTGCAGCATCTTGACAAGAATGAGAACTCATAACCCGCTGCCCCTGTCACATACCTCTAGCTCAAGCATTCCTGCCTGTACCACAGACCTTTTTCTGCTGTTAGGCTTCTGCCAGTTTCTCCTGAGCCGCAAACCCCAGCTCCCAAGCCTCATCCCTTAGGGTTTAGACATATGCCATATTACATTCCTTGTGGGATTCACACTCACCATCCCACCCATCACGAATTATGTTCCTAGAGGTCACTTTCACCCTATGCCCATACAGTAACCTCAAAGGGTGAAAACCTGTGGGATTTCTGAGGCACCCTTGTGGGCAACAAAGATAGGTCAAATATTTGTCCCACACCCTCTCAAACTGGTATCCAAATGCCTGTAGCATGTCTTTAAGTGTAGAGTTTAATGTCTCCACCAGACCATTAGTCTGGGAGTGGTAGGGGGTGGCCTTTAGGTGCTTCACCCCACAGCATTCCCACAGACAAGCCAGCAAGTCTGATGTGAAACTGGCATCTCTGTCAGTCACTACAGTGGTGGCTGTTGACTCAAATCAAAAAGGGTGCTGCAGGACACAGTTGTTCGGTGGGACTAACAGGTGGTCACCAGAAAGGGAGGAGCCGCGTTCAACCACAAAATGGAACTTTAATTAAATATGCTGCCCTGCGCCAAAACCATCATTAAGGAGACTCCAATCAAGACAAAATGAAATGTAGAAGAAAAAAAATATTTCCAGTGCATTAGCTACATGACAGCTTACTTCTAAATGGAAACAAAAGGGCGGTGAGGCATGAAAAAATAAATTACTTTTAAAATACATTACTGGAATGCCAGTCAAAAATCAAGTATAAGAAAACAAGCAGCACCTCAACTCAAAACCACTTTTCTCCTTGCACTGCAGTTCTAATTATAATTTATCGGAGGGTGGCCTATCGGTTAAGCAGTGTTTGCCTTAGAAACACAAGGTACAGGGTTTGAATCTCATTAGGATAATTGGCCAGGCTCTTGAAATGTCTCACAAGGGCAGTTAGGCCAAGTACTAATCTATGAACCTATGAACTATATTCAGCTTTATTACAGTACCAAGTAACATGTTAAAAGTAGCAATCTCTGTGATACCCTCACTTGTGTAAAAATGTTTCTTTGGTCCAAAAAGACCTGCTGTCTGACAACAACTATCTACTTGTTTCATGGGGAAAACATGATCAAAGTAAAAATGATAAGCAAAACAAGAAACAAAAAATATATTGCTTAAAGGATTACCGTAATAGGCAGAATCACTCAAGATTTATTGGCATTCGTTTAGCTACAGGTAAAGCCTGCAAAGATGACTGCAAGTCTCCAACAAATGTAATGAGCTTTAAAATAATGTAATCCTGTCCTTTACAAATAATGTCATATGCATTTCTAATACCCAAAGCTTATATGTTATCTAGTTATGTAAGTATTCTCTGCATAAACAAACAGTTGCTTTCAATGTTGTGCTCTTTAACAGTATGCTTATTAAAGCTACTTGCATCTTACAATCTCAGACAAGTTTACCTTGATGGTCATTGTGCTACTGCCACTTAAACACAGAGCAACAGGCACTTTCTGAATATTAATAAGCATAAATCAACAGTATAAAAATATGACAGAAACCAGAACATTCTGCAACATCATGACATATGAAAGGCCACTGTAGTACTTGTGTTCACCTTTGATGGGGATACTCTGCACATTTAAACTGCATAAGTGCTCCTTGCCTGAATGGACACATCTAGAAACATGTACTACATATTGAGTAAGGAAGTACCCAGACACATGCATATTTGGTAATTTCTGAACTCTAGAGTAAGAAATCTGGACAAGTTTAGCAGAAGTGTGTATAAAAGGCCCAAAAATAAGGACAATGTTTAACTATGATTCTTATAAACTTTAGAAAAGATAATGAAATGATGGTTAGTGCATTAATATGAATTTTCTGAAGGGTATGAAATCTGAAACTCAAATCGTCTGTCATTATTTTCTAACTACAGTCTTTAATGATTTGCCACCACTTGCTAAAAAAGCACAATTTTATGAAAATAGCACTCAAACGTGATGAAAAATATAAAATAGCCAATAATACAGTTGGGAACCTGTCAAAGAAGGGACACTTTTAATATTAGTACTGCTAACTTGAGCAGCTGACAAAATAAAAAATTTTACATGCATTTCTCTTGAAATAAAAGTAACTATAATTATTGGTTATTTATTAATTGTAAACCCCATGTTTCTTCCAAAATTGCCATATTTTTGTGGGGATTATTAGGGAAGAGCCAACATTTTGAGCCAAATGAGGGACAGCTTTTGAGGCTTGGATATGCCTAATTCTATAAAGCAATTTATTTGCACGACTTCAACCTGTTAATGCGGAAATCTGACAAGGCCAACATATTAGAACATATAAACAGTACTAAAATTGCCTTTGTATAAACTGAGACAGTTGATAGAATAACAGGTCTTGCTTTAGTACGCATTTTTCTTGAAGGTTATGAAGTCTGAAACTCAGTGTCTGTCATAATTCTAGTGACTTAATTCCCAAATGATTTGCCACAGAAACCACAAATTTTATGAGGAACAAACCAAAAATAAGAAGAAAAATCTTATTCATTCTAGAAAAATCTGGATAGTTGAGAGGTATAGTTTGAAGTCAGGGTTGTCTCTTTGAGTTTGCTGCCTTCCCTCACACAAAATCTTGGTTCAATGGAGCCTCGACTGCAGCCATTCCAATGAATCATTACTTGATATTTCACCCCATTTAATATATAAACTAATGTGCATAATGCTTTTACTCTCTATGATGATTTGACTCTCATTTGAAATTTTATTTTGCATTTTATAGCACAAACACCAAGATTATCTTTGCTACAAAGCAATGCAGTCTCACTATGAAAACAGACTTAGCATTAAAACTTCTCTGCCCTTGAAACTCACATTCATTGAAACAGCATTGAAACCCACATCCAAAGAAGATACATTTGGCTAGTGGCAGATAAAGATCAACTTTGGGCTATTTTCAAATGATAGGCCCCTTGGTATCACAAAACATAAGATGTGTTAGGTGATGCACCTTCCTGATTGCGACAATTATATTCCTTGTATAATACAGTACAGTTGTTAGAGGTGTTTTAAATGTATTGTTTTGAACATTTTTCCAATAAAACACGAAACAAAATGCTTGCACCACCAATATTTTATTAAAACTGCCCAAATGAGAACATTTCCATCATAAAAGCTCCACTAAACTTCTATTAAACTCACCATTATTAGTAAATGTGCACACCCTACAGAAGTGCAAGCTTCATCTAAATAATTCCACATTAAAAAGATCTGTAACTAATGAGATTGCTGCTAGCAAACAACTTTATATTTCATTGTTTCATCTACAAATAAAGTGCCTGTGGCTATTGAGGAATAAATTGCCTATATTACATTAAAAAATGATAAGCTAGTAATATAGCAATAGGGAATGGATGGGTTCATAGTTGCTAGGTATCTTCGCCAAAGAGGACATTATCAAGATGGCAGCATCCATCTGGTTTACAACACAGTACAATATCAGCAATGTATCTACATACTGTGGGAGTAGAGCCCACAGCCTTCTGCATAAAAAGCAAGTACATTACTTGTGCTATTAACAATGCAAGCAGTCTCAGCATAAGCAGC